>NC_138372.1:26065317-26084186 GCF_054177405.1 Leptonychotes weddellii
CTTCAGTAGGATGCTCTTTAGCCTCCATGTATTTGAGTTCTTTCTGACTTTCCTCTTGCCATTGAGTTCTAGTTTCAAAGCATTGTGGTCTGAAAATAGGCAGGGAATGATCCCAATCTTTTGGTACCGGTTGAGACCTGATTTATGACCTAGGATGTTCCCCACCTCCATTCTATGGCCCTGGCCACCCCAGGGAGGCCCTCTGGTTCTATCCAGAAATGTCTGATGCTCTTTTTGGTAGCTGTTCGGAGCGTGCCCCAGCGGCCTAAGTCCCCGCTGCCTCTGGTACATGGTCGACTTGAACCTATACGTTTGCTTTGCCAAAGACAGTCTTGGAGTGATTACGAACACAACCCACTTTCACATGCAAAAGTGTCTGGGTTTAGACAATAAATTATACGCACACTCCACCCCACCCCCTATCCATGGAATACCTAAGCTTCTGAATCCCTGAAGATCTCTTCAATGGGCTTCCCTGCCTGGCCCCAGTCCTACCCTCCAGCTATGGCTCTGCCTTGTCCATGGACCCTCGCCCCTGCCAAGAATTTCTCCTGAAGACAGAGCTCCCGCTCACTGCCACAGAAGCTTCTGGAGAGAATCAGCCATGCCCTGGGCATATGGGAGCACCACCAAGTCTTTGCTGAACTGGAGAGGAAACAACAGCCTCAGGTGAGCTACATCTCGGAGAGGAACCTGGGGTTCCTGACTGGACCCAAACATATATGCAATTGAAATACCCCTTTCTCCCGAGAAAACTTAATGACCTCTGACATGGGCATCAGACTTGGCTTGATCGAGCCCCTATCTCCCGAGTTTTGCCCTCAGGAGTGCCTGGCTTCTTGGCCTTCAGCCTTCTGAGAGCTAGAAGCCCTGTCCTGCCCCCGAAATGACAGGTGTGGGGCAGGTGCCGATCTCTTGGGCTAGAATGATTTCAGCCCAGTGTGGACACCGAGGATCGGCTCTCTGGGGCCAGGACCCGCGCACTCTGGGAGGGAGACCCCGAGCTGGGGAAAAGCCGCGCCCACCTATATACATCTGTGCTGCCAGGGGTCCTCCTTGCAGCCCAGCCGGCAAAGCTGGGTGGCAGCAGGCGGCCTCTTCATGCAAATTAAATAAAACCACCTTTTTATCTGTTGGCTGATTCCCTCTTTTGAAGAAATCAACTACAAATTCATTTTTCGGGAGAAGCAATTATGATGATGGATGGAACGTCAGAGAAAGGGAATCAAGCAGCAACCTAGAAGCCCAGGCTGGGGGCTGTCTCCTGGGGCAGGAGAGTGAGGCCAGGATCCCTTTTCAGCTCCCATCCTGGTGGGCTCTCCCCGCCTCCCTCCCCCTGCCCCTGTTCTGTGCGGTAGGGATGATGCCGAAAGGGCCCTCCCTGCCACAGCTAACGGTCATCCACTCTGGCTCTGTGACAAGAGGTCAGAAGAGGCGTAGTAAGAGCCTATAGCCAATCAGTCACGAGCACTTATTTTGCCAAGCACTTTCCAGTTAGGACTTCGTTTCCTCTGCACACCTGCTCTGCATGGTAGAGATTAGCGTACCCATTTCACAGATGGAGAACCCGAGATGCACTGGCCGCCTTGCTCAAGATCATGCAGCTAATAGGGGAGCAGACTCAGGACACAGTCTCCATTCCACTGCAATATGAGCCCTTCCAAGGAAAGTAGAATTAGCTCAGAACTCTACAGACCAGAAAGCCCACTCCTCTCCCACCCACCCTGTCTCCAGTTTGCCCATGGAAATGGAGCCTGGCTTAAGATGGCAGGGCCAATCATTGGAGGAATCCACATATTTATTCGACTAATAATCACATACACATTTTAAGGCACCATTCAAGGATGCACGAGCTCCAAGTTCACAATCAAGGGCTTCAGCTGTCCTAGCCGGTGGATTGGGAGACTTGGGACAGAAAAATCCCACGGACTGGACACAGGCCCCCCCACCCCCCAGGGGGAGCCCAGCTCCACTGCATCACCTCCCTCGATGCTGGAGCTGCTCTGGTGGGGGGACTGCGGGAGCCCCAGGATGCCAGCCCGGAGCCAGGAGCCCCTGGGGCTCAGAGAAGGGCTGAGCAGTGGCGTCTGCCAGCCTGTCAGTTCTGGGGAAATCCTTCACAGAGATGGGTCTGGGCTCCCACTTCAAAGGCTCCTCCGGTAAAGACCTGCTAATTGTTCGAAACACATTTTCACTGAAGTGTGAATTCGCTCTCTCCAAAGCTCCTGGGAGTTCTGGAGACGGGCAAGCTGGAAGGAGCCAGGGAGCCTGCTCCCTTGCTGGGAGCTAGAGGGCAACTGGGGTGTCAGGGACCAATCCCCATCCCCATCATTCCAGGTCCCAGGGGCGTTGAGGTGACAGCCTGGGAACTGTCAGCCCTGAAGAGGGGAGGACCAGCTCTCCTGAGAGGGAGCTGGGGACCGAACGCTGAGGGCTCGTGGGCCGAGGGCTTGGGGCTCACCGCAGACTCCACCCACCATCAGGTGACAACAGGTTACCCAGCTATTAAATATAATAGCCAATGGGGGTGCCTGGATGGCTCAGTTGGTTGGGCATCTGACTCTTATTTCGGCTCAGGTCATGACCTCAGGGTCTTGAGATGGAGCCCCGTGCCCCGCGTCGGGTTCCCCACTGGGCATGGAGCCTGCTTCAGATACTCTCTCCTACTCCCTCTGCCCCTCCCCACTCATGTGTTCTCTCTCGCTCTCAAATTAATTAATTAATTTTAAAAATAGCTGACAATTTCATGCAGCTTGCTGTGTGGCAGGCACTGTTCTAAGTGCTGTGTGTATTACACATCCCTACTTATCAGCATCCTCACTGCAACTCATGAAAAAGGGACTATTATTTTGTCCCTGTTTACAGATGAGGACATGGACGCACTGAGAGTTTAAGTAACTTGCACAAGTTCACTGTCCTCTGCTGAGCAGAGGAGAGAGGACCAGCCCCTAGACAGTCAGTCTGTGCTCGGGGCGCAGGAGAGCTGAGCGGGCAGGACACACAGGATGTGAGTGGCGGTAACTCACCCTCCCTCCCGCGTGCCAGGGCCCTGCTCAGAGGTTGGGCAAGGCAGGGAAACTGAGGACCATTCCGAGGGAAGAACAAAGACACTGGAGTCACACAGATCTGGGAATACATATTTCCCAGCCAGGTGACCAGGGGAAATAAATTAGCCCCTTTCTGACCTCATTTCCTCATCTCTGAAATGGAAATTACAATACCTGCCAGCAAGGTTATTTTCAGGAGCGGAGATAAGCAGGCACTCCCATGACCTCCAGAGCGAGTGTCTCCTTAAATTTTGTGCCCAAGGCACCTCATTAGTCTCTCCCTAGTCCTGGCCCTGGAGATAATTACATGTTAAGAATCTGGACCAGAAAATTCCTGGCAAGAGCAAACGATGAACGAGCAAATGAATAAAGGGAAAAATGAATAGTAGTCAAGTTAACAATAGCTACTGTTCACTCATTCATGGTTTGCTCTCACCGGGCAAGACAGGAGTCACGGGGCGCCGGGATGAGAAGGCATGGGCCCTGTCCTCGAGGAGCTTCCCATCCTGTGGGGGAGCCCTGTGAAGCCAGGGAGGCCCATCTCTGCTGGGTGCTGCCCAACCAGGGGCTGGTCTGCTTCGGGCATTGGACCCACGCAGTGTGACTGGCCCGGCAGGTACATGCTGGGTACCTGGCTGCAGGTGAAGGTTTCGCTCCCAGTAACCCCAGCTGGGCCTGTAGCAGTAAGAGTTCTGAGGCTCTAGGCCAGCTCAGGACCTGCATCTCCCCCAGGACATCAGAGCAAACCTGAGCACTGCCCCCCTGGGGCTTAGGACCCGATCCCATTCTACCTGGGACACACACAGCTGGCCCAGACGAAGGGCTCCTCAAAGGGCTGCAACCATGACTTCTAAATCCCACCCCACAGGAGGAAGGCCTGGAATAAAGATGGAAGGAGAGAAAGGAGAGAGGAGAACAACTTTCCCAGAGCTAGCCCCGCTAGTGAACGGAACCTCTGGAAGGCATGGGGGAATCTGAGCATCTGAGAATCATCTGGAGATCGACATTAGAGATGGCAGAGGGGCCTCCTTGCTGGAAGGCCCTACAGGCTGACAGGCTCACAGGCCTCCCATGGATCTCTACAGCCCCCCACATAGAGGAATCTGGGGACAAAGCAGAAAACTGAGGGTTGCAGGATGTCAGAGCAGGGGGAGCGAAGTGGGGGCAGGCAGAAGAAAAGAGGAAGGAGACAGGAGGGGAAGAGGAGAGATAGCAGTGGTCTCAGGCTGCAGAGAACCCGCTCCCAAGACGCAGGACGGAGACCACAAGACAAAAGGGAAGAGGAGTGGGGCCTCCAAGACCTGGCATTTCCGGCAGGGAGTCTCTGCTGCAGCCCCCTTCCTACCGTCCTCTTCCCCTGACCTCCATGGGCTTCTGAGCCAGAGAGATGCGGCCCTCATGTCTCCTGATCTGTAAAATGGGGAGAGCAACGGCTTTGACCTCTTGCAGTTGCTCCCGTTTTCAGTGAGGCAGTGTCTGCAGAGCGCTCGGCCCGTGCTTGGCAAGGGACACAGGCAGAGCCTCGTGATCCGTGGCGGGCGCCACCTTTCTCTTCCGCTCAGTAGCAGCTGAGCTGCCCCTGTGCTCTCTCCAACCAGAAGGCGGGCTGCCAAGCCCAGGGCCAAGACAAAGGCATCGCGAGGCCACCCCGCCTCGCGGCCTGTGGGCAGGTGTGCCGGGCTGCTCCCCTGCCCCCCCACTGGCTGCTGGCCACACTGTTCATTAAGCAAATGGCCCACAATGGCCAATGATCAGTGGAGCTCGCGGGCGGACGCTGCTCCCAAGTTGGCCTCATCAAAGGCAGGCGCCGAGCTAATTTAAAGATCTAAGTGGAACATATTTCTCCTGATGCGGCAGTTTCAATTGACTTGTATTGTCTCCAAATAAACACTGGAGTCACAGCAGTTAGTTTTCTGGACGAGGTTCCAAGTTAGGGGAGCAGGGGCAGCACAGGGGGAGGAACTGGTAGGAGCCGACCGGGACGGGGCAGCTGGAGGGGTGGTCTGAGCCCTCGGCCTGGGCAGAGCTGGGCTCTCTGGCCTCGAGGTTCCCGCCAGGGAAGGGAAAAGTCCAGGTGTCTGTCACAGGCTTTCAGAGCTGGCAGGGCCTTGCAATAGCATTAAAACTGATCCTGCAACATTATTCAGACTGATCCTTTATGCAGTAGACAGAGCAGGACCCCGGGGACCCAAGAGAGAGTGCGGATGGCTCACAGTTGTCCATCGATTTAGTCAGGGCCTGGGCTCCTGACTCAGGTATTAATACATAACCCATATTCCCCAGCATGCTGCAGCTTCAAAGGTGCTTCCGGTGTTTAAAATCTCATTTAATCAACATACTGGCCCTGAAGGATGGAATGACTATTCTCACTTCAGAGGTGAGGAAACAGAAGCTCAGAGAAGTTAAGGGACTTGCCCAAGGTCACACAGCTGAGCGGCAGCTTTGGATGTTCTGCTCTTCTTAGCGCCCCATGCTGGGTGGGGATGTGTCCTTCATTCCTCTGGGTCCCTGTGGAGGAGGACTTGTGTCCCACAGAGTCTCACTTTATGGAGTACCCTCGTTTCCCTAGGGTGACAAAGCCCCAGACACCTGGAAGTGCCTGTCTGATGGCAGAGGCAGAGAGAATTTGCCCAGGGTGAATAGACAGGGATAGATATGGGAAGGCCAGAAAGTGACAGAGGAGGACAGAACTTTGGGAGGCAGGTTCTGGAGTGCAGGAGGCTGGCTGGGCCTGCGTTCTGTGGGAAGCCAAAATCCCCATCATTAAAGCTACAGCCCAGGCCCCAGCCGAGGGCAGGCCCGGCCAGGGACGGGAGCCGGATCTGCACCAGAGCCTCCCAGGAAAGCCCTGACACCTGCCGCCTGGGGCTGAGAGGCAGGGCTGCACCCTGAGAGAAAAGATGGGATACCTATCCTTTGCCTGAGGGGCCAGGGGCCCTGGGGCAACACACTGCAGGCGGGGGGCATGGCCATGGGATAACGGAGGGCCTGCAGCTCCAGCAAGCAGCAAGGAGTCTCCAGGCGCCCGCTGGACCTGCTGCAGGAAGCCTGTGGTCTAGGGCCTACTGTGCACTGCAGAAAGGACAGGGGCTACTTTCTCCCCCGCCAGGTGGCCTGAAAGGACACCGGGGTGAGCACCTCATCAGGAGTCATTTGAGCAGATCGACCTGATTCCAAACCACACATACTTCCCTGAAGGCGGCTCTGGGACCCGAAGGACCTATCGGGGTGACCAGCCTCACGTGTAGATAATAAATCACAACAATAAGAGCAACATCCACCGCCCTCTGAAGCCTTCCTCTGGGCCAGGCTCTGGGCCAGCACCTCCATCCTCACACAGAGGACACACCGGAGGCTCACCCCATGTCACACTGCTTGTAAATAGCAGAACAGGGACTGAAAACCCGACTCTGTCTGGCATAAAACCCAGAGCACTTAGCTACTTCTGATACTGTCCACATCCCATCGGGCTGTCAGGGGCCCCACAGAGACCCAGGCTAGTTGATTTTCATGATCTCCTCCAAGAAGGTTGGCTCAGGAGGGTTAAGGAGGACAGAGAAGGAGAAAGAGACACATGGAAGGTAAAGGCAAGATACTCCTTGGGATTTGGATTGTGGAGTCTGCAGACAGTAGGGGAAGGCACTGGAGGAGGAGAGAAGAGGATGGGTTGGGGGGTTGCTGGGGAATAAGTGGGGGGAGAGAGAAGCAGGGGCAACCACCATTCCAGAAGGAAGGGACCATCTGCTCCCCAGCCCACTCTGGGGCCTGGTGTTTCCCGCTCATTGAGAGGGTCCCACTCACCCTCATCTGCCCTGTTGCTTCTTCTCCTCCTCCTTCAACCTCAGGCCACCAGACAGTTCCACTGTTGAAGGCCTATGGCATCTGCCCCCTTGCCCACACCGCTGGCCTCTGGGCTCTGTCCTTCCCCACCTGGAGCTGCCGCCCCCACCCCGCTGCCCTCTGCGTCCAGTTCTGCCTCGGCCCCCAGTTCTGCCGGGCTCTGCTTCCAGAGGCTCTGATCATGTCCGTCCTCCACTCAAAAGCCTTCAAAGGCAGGCCACTGCTTAGAGAGTCAAGTCCAAGTTCCTCATGCTGGCGTTCGAGGCCCTTCCCTGTCTGGCGACCACCCCAGGCCCTCCCTCTCTTCTGTCTCCCTAACGCCACATGCGCTCTCCCCTTCTGGATTCGGGTTTGGCTCAAATGTCAACATATCATACTGGGGGACTGTCCAAAGGAGCCCACCCCTTCTGGGCTTTTACCCCCTTACCCGGCTTTAGGTTTTCCTCAAAGCAGTACCAATAGTTAACATCCAATAGACCAGATTTTCGATCTTCCCGCCCCCCTGAAAGCAGGGATGGTTTTATTCGTGGCCATATCATCATAGCCTGTCATAGGCATTTGGTACTTGTTGAACAAATGAATGACAGCCCTGACACCCCACACTTCAAACTCTGTCACAGCGATTCATGACACTGCGGCTGTCCTAATGGGCCCTCCCCACTCTCTTGTCACTTGCCTTTGTACTGAAGCTGAAGTGGGACCCGTGATCCATTTTCGGTGCCTCCTCTTCCAAGCAGCCCCCCTCCTTTCACCTACCCCAATCAGCTACGTGGTAGAGTCTTTATAAAGAGCTAATATTTCGTCACTTGGCTATAGGTTCCTTAAGTAAGAATGAAAGGACTGTCTCTTACCCACCCTGTTCCCCCCACGGAACACCTGGTACCAAACCAGGTACGTACTAGGTATTCAGTAATTATTTCTTGCATGTAGCACAGATATAGAGAACTTGATGCAGCAAGCATTTTTCTGAAACTTACTTACTCTGGGTTGGCTGAGGTCCTACTATGTGCCAGACACCATGCTGGAAGACTTCTGTGTGCCAGGTCCTATACTGGGAGAGACCTACTGTGTGCCAGGCTCCACGCCAAGACAGCACCCCCTGCGGGCCAGCCTGAGTTGGCTGAAAGCCTACTGTGTATAGATCTGGTTTGGATGAACTCCTCTGATGGCCGATAGGGGCTTCTATGTGCCTGGTTTCATGCTGAGAGTGGACCTACTCTGTGCTAAGCCCTGAACCAGGCACTGGGGCAGCAAGATAAGGAAGCACCTTATCTTCAAGCACCTCGCCATCAGCCTGAGGCGAGCAGTAAATGGGAGAGGAAGGGGAAGAAGGAAAGCACAGGGGAGATTAATAATAACTATTTATTCTGGCAAATTATGAGCGCACGTAGGACCATCTGTGCACACAGCTCCATGCCCGCTCGTCACCAGTGGGGCCCAGCGCAGGAGCCCAACTTGGCTCTGGGGAGCAGCTTGGCCGTCCATCAACTTGTCCCTGCTGAGGGAAGAGACGCCAGCCTCCTTGTCTCCAGCCCTCCAGCCCACTGTCCACCAGGTGGACGGGCAAGAGTGATGCTAAAAATACAGCCAAGGCCTGGCACAGGTGTGATGAGCGTGCTCCTCCCTCCTGCCAGAGCTGAGTTGGCCTCTCCTGGAGCTGGATGACAGGGGACCAGGACACAAAGGGTCGCTCCTGAGGACTACCTGAGGAGGATGGAAGTCACTGCACCCAGCAGAGCAGCTCCAGCTGTTTAGGCAGGAAGGTACCATATAGCCTCTGGGGAGGCTGAAATGGGCCTGAGGATGAATTCACTGAGGGGTGAGCTTAAGACCCAGGGAAAGGCCCTTCCAAATGTCCAGCCAGCAGCATGGAGCAGGCCCTAGACCCTGCCTGCTTCCACTGGAAAGCAAGAGATGAAGCTGGGCCCCTGCCCCAGAGACCTAAATCTTTCTGCACATCAGTCTTGATTCTGACACCAGACTGAACCTTGACTTTAACCTCTTCCTGACCTTGGACCCCAGCTATATACTGAGCCCCAATTTTACTTGACTGAAGCTTCTGGAGGATCTCTGTCTCCCCTGACTCTGAAACAGACAGGCAGAAAGAATCCTCTCGGAGAAAAGCAACCCCATGAGCCACACAGGGCTCTGAATCCTAATGGTCTAGAAAGAACATAAAAGAACATGTATTCAATAATAAAATATTAAGAAGAAGAATAGCATTTATTGAGCCCTTGCTGTGTCCAGGTGCCACTTTAAGTGCATTGCATGGATTAATGCTCTTATTCCTGATGACAACCCCATTTCACAGACAAGAAAGGCAGAGAGTAGTTAAGCAACTTCCCCAAAGACACAGAGCTGGTAAGTATCAGAGTCAGGATTCGAATCCAGGCCACCTGGCACTAGAGTGCCTGTGTGTGCCCATGATACTGGATTGTTCTTTTTTTTTTTAAAGATTTTTTTTTTTTTTTTTTTTGAGACAGAGAGAATGAGAGACAGAGAGCACGAGAGGGAGGAGGGTCAGAGGGAGAAGCAGACTCCCTGCCGAGCAGGGAGCCCGATGCGGGACTCGATCCCGGGACTCCAGGATCATGACCTGAGCCGAAGGCAGTCGCTTAACCAACTGAGCCACCCAGGCGCCCCGATACTGGATTGTTCTAAACACACACCAGCTCCTGCTTCAGTGCATGCATGTGTGCACGCACATACACGCACACGCACACACACGCACACTCATGCACACACACGCACATGCACGCACAAAATCTCCTTTTCCTTTCTGGAACAATGATATGAAATGGTTTTTATTACCCCAGTCCTAGAGGTGTAGAAATTGAAACTCTGAAAGGAGAACTGGCTTGCCAAAGATAGCACAGCTGAGACTCGATCAAGTTGGGCTTCAAATTTGGATTTTTAAATATACTCATTCCTGCTTACAAAATACGTGCACACCCCATAATATAAAGGAGAAAAAATTAGCAATACTTATAATTGCACTATCCAGAAAAATCACTGTTCATGTTTTGGTACAGGTCCTTATAGTCTTTTCCCCATTTATAAAATAATATTTTTTCAATAAAATACAATACTTTTCCATAAAAATGTGGGTGCTGCATAATTTCCTTGACCAATCCTAACAGTTGGGCAGCTAGGTATTTAAGCCCATCTTCCCCCACTCCCAGATAGGTCAGATTTCCAGCAGACCAGACGAGAATGGGCTTGGCTGTGTGGCCGGCAGACAGGGCAGAGGCATGCCACGCAGAAGATGCTCAGCCCAGCTGGTGCCCTTCATCCCACTACACAATATGCTCTCGTAAAGCAAGGGCCTCCCTGAGATTTGGTCTGTTGATTCTAGGGACTATCTTGATAAACACTTGATGTGAACCCTGCTGCAAAACAGAACTGGGCTGGGACTTTGGGGTCACAATTTGTGGGAGCAGATTCTCATGAATGACTGCGTGCTCTCACCTACCAATTACACACTTAGCTCCCTGGGATATCTGGGGCCCATCATGCTACAGCGACTGCATAAGGTCTGGAGTGGGGCATGGCAGAGCCTCAGCTACAGGCTGGGGTCAGAGGTTTTCCTAAATATTAACCAAGGCAGAGCAGAACAGATGTACTCAGACCCAGAAGGAAAATGTCCCGGAGCAGGACCCAGGAAAGGAGGAGGCTGGAGGCTGGAGCCTGCAGCTGGGAAGAGGTGGCTTTGTGGAGGAAGCTGGCTGGCCTGGGAGGCCAAAGTACTCGGGGTCGCCCAGCGCTCCCGCTGTGGGGCTCACAGCTGTGGGGCGGGACCCAGGAGCCCTTTGAGAGTCAGTGCATGTGAGCAGAGGCTGGGATAGGTGACTCAGAGCCCCTGCAGCTCCCTCTGAAGGGAGGGAGCCACGCAGCCCTGCATTCAGGGTAAGGAAGAGTGAACCACAATCAAGAACACAGGTAAGAAAGGGACAGCAAAATCCCGGGGGTCCTTAGGCCAGGAGCAAGGACACAGGGAGGAAGGGACAGCAGATACCCTGGGGTCTTTGTTTCTCCTTTCCTCTCCTTTGTCTTCTTCCCACCGCACACCTGGGGGTGACCATGTGACTGCTGGGGACCAAGTGGCCAGAGCCCAAGGCCCCTCTCCACGGCAGCAGGCTTCTGTCCTACTTACTTACGACGGCCCTGCCAATGCTGGTCTCGTGCAGATTAATGAGGCCACGGCTGAGGCCCTGCACCAGGGGACTGGCCTTGTTTCTAGGTGACCAGGCACTTGAGCCTAAATTAACTTTGACTACCCTTTGTGCTCTCCCCCTTGGCAGGGCAGGAGGAGGAGAAAGAGGGAGGAGGCGGAGAAGGGGAGGAAGAAGAAGAAGAGGAGAGAGGGGCACACGGAAGGGGGCAAGGAGGAGGAGAGGAGGGGGGACAAAGCAGGGGAGGACAACGGACAGGAGGGAGGAGAAACGGGGAGAGACTGAGGAGGGCGGAGAGGGCAGTAAGAGGGCAGGAGGCAGTGTCCAGGGGCAGGAAGCATGCGGCTGCCCCCTGCTTATCCCACCCCACCAAACTGCCCAGCCAGGAGCTCCGGGAGGTGGTCTCTCTCGTGAGGGGCAAAGGAAAATGAATGTCCTGCCGGTCAGCCACTTCGCTTTACAGGTGTGGAAGCTGGTTCAGGGGGGATTTGCCCGAAGTCAGGGGTGGTGGGCGGTGGTACGTGAGTGCAGCCCGGGCTGCTGAGCTCCCCACCTGCGCAGGCTGTGTACCTCCCTGCCGGCACTGAGGCCACGGTTGGGGGGCAACCCCTGACCCCGCCGTGGCCTTGCAGCCCCCGTGGTAGGGAGGGGCTGCCAGACACCGGGGAAAGAAATAATCCATCCTAAGCATGGTGCTCGGGTTCTGGAAGTGCTGAGGGGTGCCCAGTGTGATGAGAGCTGGTGGCAGGAGGACCCCACCAGGCATGACCAGGGTGGGGGCAGGGGAGGGAGCGCAGGAGACGAGCTGTGGACAGGAAGTCAAGTTGACATCTGCAGAGGAAGGGAAGTCTATGGGTTGAGGGGTCTGGTGGACTGAACAGAGAACTCGGGGCTTATTCTCAGGGCGATGGCGAGCAGTGGATGGCTTTCAGGGGTGAGGCTCCAAGACTGACTCTATAGATACCGAGTGGATGGAGGGAGTGGATGGAGGGGAGGGGGCCAGGGCAGATGCAAGGAGAACAGCTTTGGTGGCAATCACCGTGGCCCAGGCGGGCGGCCGTAGACCGGATGGAGAGGAGGAAACGGACCTAAGCATGCTTAGAAGAGGAAACCTGCAAGAGAGTGATGGACGGGGCCGGGGCAGGCGAGGCGGGCAGGAGTCCCCTGTGATCCTGTGGGTTCCCAGCCTGTGGAACTAGACACCTGAAGGTGCCATCCACTGCGAGTTGGGTGCTTTTGAGGCATCCAAGTGGAGATGCAGAGCAAGGACTGGGACACATGGGACTTGGAGCTCAGAGGAGACACTCACTCAGGCTTTATTAGCTTAACATCTAAGTGTGGCCTGGGAAGCGCTCCCCTAGCGGGAAGACAAAGAGAGATCCCAAGAGAACAGCGTGAATAAGAAACACTGCCTAGGGTGGGGGGAGCACAACCAGAGGTTAGAGGACCCCCCAGGACGGTGCTGAAGACAGGGAACCACAGCCAGGCCTCTCTCTCTGCAGTCAGACAGCCCCTGGCCTCCCTCCCCTGTGTAGGCTGCTGTGCCCAGCCCCGGTTCAAGAAAACTACTGTCCCGAGGAGCCAAAGGATGTCCCAGAGCGTGAGGTCGGATGCTGCTGGGTGGGCACAAGGGGAGCAAAGCGTGCACCTTCCACTGGGGAATCAGCAGAGAATCCAGGAAGAGGGGCTGTGAAGGGACTCTCAAAGACAAAGGGCTTTTCTGGGGCCGAGATGGAGGGAGGGAGTTCCTGCTGGGAAGACCTAGGCGTCTGGCATGCCTTATGTCCTTACATCCCGGTTCTGGCCTTGTCAATGCACCAGCCCAACGGGCCCTGGGGTGCTAGGCGGGGCTCGCTCCTGCCCGCATCTCCCAGGGCCCAGCACATACCCAAGGACCTGCCCAAGAAAGTTCACAGATGCCCTTCTGTGCAGGAAGTCACAAGCGAAGGCAGAACCCCGAGAGCTCATCGAGGGGGCAAGGGGAGGGATCCATAAGCAGCCTCGCCTGGAAGGCAGGTGGTCTGTACTGAGCAGGTAGTGGGGAGCCGTGAGGGTTTTGAGCGGGGCAGTGCTGAGTGGTATGCGGGGATCTCCCCGCTGTGCAGGGGTGGGAAGAGGGCCTGAGGCCAGAGGGCAGGAAAACACATCTGTGTTCCGAAAGACCGGTCTCCCAGGCTTACCCTGATTAGTGTAAGGAAGCGGGAGTGTACACGCCTCACCTGCACTCACAGGTCTGCACACACACACGAGGACACGCCCGTGCACATACACAGCACAGATAAAACCAGACACACAGGGACACCCAAGTTCAGACCACACAAAGACACTTCAACACACAAGCACAGAATGGACCAGTGCTTGCTGGTATGCAGAGAGGGACACACTCCTATGTGAGCCTGCAGGTGCACAAACACACTCACGCACACTCACACACACACGGGCCCACAGGAGCGAAGGCCTGTTCCTTCGAGAGCAGGCAGGAAGGCCAAGCTGGCGGCATTGGGTGCTGGTATTCTCGGCAGGGGCAGGCACGGCTTCACCCACGTGGGCCCCCAGCCCCAGGCAGCCCTAAACAGCCCTCAGCAGAATGAGGGGGTGCCGAGACTGGGCTGCGAGCTCACCCTGTCGCTGAGGCTGGGGTGGACATGTCAGCCCACGCGTCAGCAGCTTCCCTTCCTGCAACAGCCACAGAAGGTAAGTGACAGCCCACCTGGCCAACGACAGGGCCTGGCGTGGCTGGCGTCAACCCTGCCGGGAGGGGAGGAACAGGCAGGCGTGGGACACGCGGGCTGTGCCTGACCCAGCACTGCCTGACGGCGCTTCCCCAGCCCCGAGAAGCACACGTCACACGTGCACACGCGGGCAAGCACGCAAACACGTGGACAGATGCATCGCGCCTGACAAGAGGCGTGTAATGTACACACGGCTCCAGTACCCACAGAGACCCAAGTCCTGAGTCGTTAGAGACCTCAGGTCACCCAGACACAGGCACGGACACAGGGCACACACACCTGCACACAGACACACCCCCAGAAAAATGCGCGTGCACGCACGCGTGTGCACAGACACACACGCATGCATGCACACGTGCTTCTGGCCCAGGTACTTGGAAACACGGGCCACTGGCACATGCATTCCCACACAAGAACATGGGTACAGACTCATGGACAGCAGTCCCACGGGCTACACACAGGGTCAGACATACCCACGTGTACACAGAACACACCAAACATACACACACTGAAGCACATGTCTACGTGGACGCCAAGGCAGAAGGTTCAGGAACATCCTGGCCTGTGCCGTACGGATTCAGATACATTCAAATACACCAAGGCATTCAGGACCACACACACACACACACACACACACACCACACACACATACATGCAGGCACTCATACGTGCATCCAGAGTGTTCACTGACTTCCACATGAGGGTCCCCTCTTCTCCCTGCCTCCTGGGAAGGGCCAGGGGTTGGTGTTTTGGCTGGCCAAAGGCCACGTGACCAAGGCCACGGTCCCCAGGATGAAGGCTCAGCAACCAGACTAACTTCTCAGAACTGGTAGGTGATGGGGCAAAGCGGCAGAGCCTGGGGGGCCACCTCCTCTCCCAAGCAGCCGGTCTCCCTTGGCTGCCAGGGGGCACATGGAGGGCCTCTGGGCAGGAGTTGAGCCCTGGCACGTGCTCACCGTGTTCACCCTCAGCCTGGGGAGCAGGGCCCCCAGGGAGCTCTGACATGCGCCCCTTCCACCACCCACCTCCTCCCTCTCCAGGCAAGCCCGCGCATGGCCGAGCCAGGGCGGCAGAGCTGGGGAGAAGCCCCAGGAGGAGACGGGCCGGGGCTGGGGCTGGGGCAGGCGGGTGTGATCCGTGGAGCCAGCAGCCGCCTTGGCTCGACGCTGGGCAGAGGTGCTGCGTAAGCACAAGCGCAGAGGAGGAAAGTTACTTAGGAAGATTAAATGAGTCAGTGTAGCATCTCACCACCAGCCATTTAAATGACTCAAAGCCTCGATTGTGAAATGGCCACAGTTTCCCCGGACGGCGACATTCCAAGCGCACACCAGAGAGAGGGGAAACGCCGCTAACTCCTTCCACGCCGGCGCGCACGCAGCCAGCCTCTGTCTTTGGGGAAAGGGCTGCCCGAGGCCATGTCCACTCCCACGCCACGCCCTCAGCTGGCAGGCTGCCTCGCCATCTCTGCAAGTCCCGAAAGACGCCTAACGGAGCCCGGCCCTGAGCACCAGCCTCCTCGGGCACGTAGAGTGGGCGCAGAGCGAAGCTGGGCCCCGGAGGGGGGCAGGGACACACGAAACCACACTGGCCACCAGCTGACAACTGATGACAACCGGCCGATGAGCGCATGACTTCCAGTCTCTCTACTTTGCTATATTCTGGAATTTTCTAAAATACAAGTTTTTGTTGTTGTTGTTGTTGTTTTTTAAGCTTTGGATCTCCTCTCTTAGAGATAATATTCATTCATCATTGGTTCACTTAATCACACATTCATTCGATCGGTCGGCTGCTCGGGGGCCCTGCCTTCAGAGAGCTCCCTGTCCGGTGGGGGAACCGGCCTGTGAGCGGACTCGTCTGCATCACGCTGGCTGAGGCCCAGCACCCACGGGGTTCAAGAAGCAAGAGGCCCTGTGCTGGAGCCGGAGGCCTTGAGCTGGTCTGGGGTGCTGAGCAGGCCATGCCTGCAGAGGGAGGGGGTGGTGGCAGCTTCCCCCCTAGAGCAGCCGAGCTGGCTCCTCTGGGGACCTGATGCCGCTTGCTAGCCTGGAGGAGAGCGGGGCTGAGTGGGCAGGGCCCGGCCAGTGCAGCGGAGGCTGGGCTTAAAGGTAAATTGCTAGATGGGTCCTTTGTAAGATCTGGGCACCTGGCACAGGGCAGGGGGGAAGGATGGTGGAGAGGCGGGGGGCTTGCTGGTGGCAGGGGGAAGAGAGCAGGTTTCAGCCACATTTTGAGCCTCGCAGTGTGCCGGGCACCATCCCCACCCCCACCTCATTTACATTCCCGGAGGCAAGGCGTGATGTCCAGGGATAGGTGTAGAAACAGAGGCTCTGACACAGAGGCCCCAGAAAAAAGCCGGGTTGGGTCCTGAGCTTCATGGGACTGATCAGGGCCTGCACTCTGACTAAAGAGGAGATGTTGACACTGCAGGGAACTGGGCAGGGCAGAGGTGGGGAGAGGTGTAATTCTGCATGCTACGCGAGGGCGGGGATGTCACCCCAGGGCTTGGCACCTGCTCGATGCTGGAGAAATATCGTCAAGAGCATGGAAGTGAAAGGCAGGTGAGGGACTGGGGGCCCCTGGAGAAGGAGGGGACATCAAGGACAGGAGGGAGGTATGCGAAGGGGCCTGGCTGGCTGGACAGCAGCCTCAGGGGCTCTGGATCCACTCCTGGGCTGAGCCCATGCTCCTCTGGATCACTGCAGAATCTGAGAAGCAGGAAAACAGGCAGGGTGGCCCAGAACTTCACATCAGCCCATCCCCTCCCCATCAGCACCTCCAGGATTCCCGCTGCTAAACCTGGCTCCTTAGGGGATCACTCCCCCCCAGGACCCCCAGGACACAGAACCGCCCCTCTGGCCCTGCTGCCTGGCACAGCAGCACCCCTAGGCCCCCACCCAGTGATGACCCACGGTGCTCAGAGAGTGAGCACCCCGAAGCCCCTTCCAGCCAGGACTGGCTGGGGAGCTGCTGGTGGGGGTGATTTGGCCTTTACCAGGGAACTGCCATGCACATGTCAGTACCATTGTTGCTTTGGGGTGTGTCAGGGGTCCCCCCAGAGCTGGAGCCAGACACATGGAGATGACCTGCTCTCAGCAATCACATGCCAGGGATAGCAGCTGATTAGCCTCTCCATGTTCTGCTGGTTTCTGCAGACATCCAGGGCGATGTGTGCCCGTACACAGAGGTGGGCCCTGTGCAGTGCAGGTGTGCGTGCATGTGTGCGCACACCCACACACTCCTCCACACCCTCATCCTGCCACTGCCCCCAGGAGCCCCCCCGAGCACTCCCGCGGCAGACCTGCCTGGCTTGAGCCATGCGCCGGGGGTTAAAGGGCATGCAGAGGCAAGCAGGAAAGGGGCCTCAGCCTGAATTCCCAAGTCTGAAATAGTCCACCACAATTATCTTTGTTCTGACAGGCTGATTAGCATAATTATCCCATCAGAGGGAAGAAAAACAGGAGGAGAGGATGAGGACAGTGGCAGACCGTGAGACAGCCCGGGGCAGATGAAGACAGCAACAGGCATGGGCACCAAGAGACAGGGCATCTCATTGGGAACAGAGAGAGCAGAGCCCCGAGGGAGTCTTTCCATCCTCCGCTGCCAGGCAGGCCCGGCTGAGTGTGGGCTTCAGGGCCTGGCTGTAAGTGGGAAGGGCTGGACAGAGCCGTCTCTAAGGTCCTGGCAGCCCCGACATGAGTGCCTCGAGATGGCAGAGCAGGGACGTGTGAGACAGAACCATTTCTCCAAAGGAGGCAAAGACCCTTGCAGCAAGGTTGTCCTGCTTTAATTCCAGTCACACCTCCTTACTTCCCAACCCCTCCTAGGAAGAGCCCAGAATGTGCCCCTCCTCTGCGCCAGGCCCAGCTAGGCACTGGGGACTCAGCAAGGACCGGGACAGCCAACCGCCTGATGATTTCAATACCCGGTGACGGCCGGTCTGAGAGTCTGAGCACAGGTTCTTGGGACTGCAGACGAAGGACATAGGGTCCAGCTTGTCGGGGGAAGGCATGGAAAGGCATCTAAGGAAGGGAGGCCCAAGGAAGGACTGAGTGAGGGGCAGGGTGGCAGGTGGTGGTGGGACAAGGCCGGCCCTGACAAGTCCGGGCATCGTGGGGATAACCGTTGGCTCTTTAACCACCCATAACCCACCTGTGAACCAGTTCATGCCCATTAGCTTCTCCTTGGCAACCAGATGGAAAGATCCTTGTGAGCAGGCCCTCTCCCCTTTCTCCTACACCTCCCACAGCCCTGGGCACACAGCGGGCTTAATAAATCCTCACTGCATGGAAGCTCTGGCCAGGTTAGAGAAGGGCCGCAGGTGGGGGGTCCTAGGCGCAGGCCTCTGGTGCCTCCACTCTCTCTCCTCCAAGTACACACTGTAGGAGGTCAGTCCCAGCCCCAAGGCTGCCTTCCAAGAAAGAATCAAAGTGATGCTTTGGCTTCTGGGGGAAGGCGCAGGGAAGGAGAAAGAGAGCCAAGCAAACCAGCTGGTCTAGGAGAAGAGCTGGGGAGTCCTGAGCAGAGCCCTGCCCTCCCCTGCAGTAGAGGCTGATTAACCCTGGAGTGGGGGGTGTTGGAGAGGGAGGTAGTGCAGAGGAGTGGAGGGGTGGGGAAGGAGGAAACAGGAATATATGTATTAGAGAAAGAGATGTAGAGAAAGGAAAAGAAGGAGCATGACAACCGAAGACACACACACACACACACACACACACACACACGGAGGCAGAGAGATCAAGAGACAGAGACAGAAGCCAATAGAAGGTCAGGGAGAGGGGGAGATACGGAGAGGCAAAGAAAGGGATCAAGCCAGATGGAGAGAGGGATAAAAAAAGGAAGGAAGGAAAGAAAGAAGCCAGAGAGGCAGAGAAGTGGAAAAAGAAAGGGAGACAAGGGCGCCTGGGTGGCTCAGTCGTTAAGCGTCTGCCTTCGGCTCAGGTCATGATCCCAGGGTCCTGGGATCGAGCCCCACATCGGGCTCCCTGCTCGGCAGGAAGCCTGCTTCTCCCTCTCCCACTCCCCCTGCTTGTGTTCCTGCTCTCGCTATCTCTCTCTCTGTCAAATAAATAAATAAAAATCTT
>NC_138372.1:26084686-26099661 GCF_054177405.1 Leptonychotes weddellii
TTAAAAAAAAAAAAAGAAAGGGAGACAAACGAGCAGCCCAAAATGATCTGGGGTGGTTGGAGGCGGGGAGGGGCAACAGCAAGGAGAGAAAGGGACGGAGGGAAAAGGACCAGCAAGCATCAGGGAGGAGAAACAACCAGCAAAGGGGCAGAGGAGGAGGAGCGTCCCTATCCAGGCCAGGCCACGTCTGGGTCAGGGTCCCAGGCAGGGAGGCCACGTGCCCAGTGTCCTCTACTCCGTCTGTCCACAGGAGCCAGACCAGTCTTCCACTCCATCAGGCTGGCAGGTCTCCCTCATGCCTCCTGCCCACTTGGCTCCTCGAGTATATCTGGGGGAGGTGGGCAGTGGAGAAAACAGCTCCGGGAATAAACAATCTTGCTCAGCCTCCTGAGACCAGGACACTCAGGACACCAGGCTGAACATGAAAGTCACACCCGTCATGCTTCCTGATGGTCTCCTGCGGGCCGGGAAGGAGGCTGAGGAGTTACATTAATAACCACAATGTCGAGGAATGCTTTCCATGTGGCGGGCACTGTGCTAAGCTCCGTCCGTGCGGGATTTCACGGAGTCCTCCAACAACTCTCTAAGCTGTGTGCCCTTATCCACCCCTTTGCACATCAGAGGCCCAGAGAGGTTCGGGAACTTGTTCAAAGTTGCACAGCCTTGAATTGGTGGAGCAGGATCTGAACCCCTGCTTTGAATTCCTGTTTTCTTGTGATCTACAAAGAGGAGTGAGAGGGTGCTGGCCTCTGAGGGGCGCCCCACCTACTGAGGCCCAGAGTCCTTTAGGAAGCAATCCTTGGTGAGAGGCCCCTGTAGCCCCCTTCCTACCCTTCAGATTGGCATGACCCAAGAGGCACCTCGGCATTGAACAGCTGTCATTGACAAGGGCATTCCAAAGCATTCAGTGTCAAACTGGTCCCAGATTGCCTGCCAGCTCCCATCAGCCCTGGGGACGAGGAATTAGCTGGTGAGCGTGCAGAGACATTGTGTAGAGCCAGAAAGCTTCTCCTCCCAAGCAGAAGCGCACCACCCTTCTCTCTTCACACCCTTGACCATGGAGGCCCCATGGGACAAAGCATGGGGATGCGGGAGGTGCTGAGAAGCTGCGGGCTCAGCCTGAGCAGGAGGAGAGCTACCCACGAGTCTGCTCTCTCAGCCATGCGAGGCCTGGGACAGACGGGAGTGTGTTGGGCTGCCGTACCTCAGCCCTCTAGACAGCACTGAAGTCCTTCCCCAGGCAATACCCCCTACCCCAGAGAGGTACTGGCTGAGGGTTCAGGATTTGTCAGAGCTCAGGTGACCTCTCCTGGAGGGTGCCTGTGGGCTCTGGCCCGGCAGCCTCAGTTAGTGCAGCTGATGAAGACCCCCAAGGACAGGAAATCAGACCACAGGCTCCATGTGACCCAGTGGTGCCCCCATAACGTAATCCCTCCCCCCTCCTTTATATACAGAGCATCCACAGACAAGTTCAGGTCACTGAACACCAAGAGCCCCACATCTCCGCCTTTGGACGCAGCCAGCATGGACGGGGGATCCCCGTGTGCAGGCCCTGGCCTGGGTGCTTTCTCATGCCTCATCTTTATGGTGTCCACAGAAACCCTATGAGGGAAAGCTCCTGATGCCCATTTGACAGATGAGGAAACAGAGGCTCAGTGAAGTGACTTCACCAAGACCACACCCACAGTGAGTAGCGGAGCTGGGATCCAAGACTATTCGTGTCTTTTTTACTATGCCCGCAACTACCCCACACGATAGGACCAGTACAGATCCATCCAACGGCATCAAACTCAAGCCTCAAGTGCTACTCTGAAAAGTGGAGTCCTGAAGGGATCTAACAAAAGTCCTATGCCTGAGCCCATAAGGAAGGTCCCATAGCTGCCAGGGTCACCATCATAGCCCCAGCGCATGGGTTGCCTGGGTTTCCTAGGGAAGGAAATTTCCCCAGTTATAAGATACATGCTTGTTGATCCCATTAAGATTTATCACACAGCAAGTGACGGCTAAATCCGAGGGCCTGCACAATGGAAGGAAAGCGTGCAGCACCCAAGAAAGAAGACTCTACTCTCATGCCAGAACTGCCCTCATTCAGAGTGTGACCTTGGGCAAGTCACTTAACCACACCAGACTTCTGTGTCCTCATCTGTCAAATGAAGGAGCTGAATTATGTGGTCCCCAAGGTCCCCTGAAGGCTGAACCTTCTAGGAGCCTGTGATTCGTGATTCAATTAAAGTTTACCAGGCTGCCTATCAGCGAATTTAATGACTCTTCAAAGTTGACCAAGGCAGGCAAAAAGATTATAAATGTAATTTCATTGAAATGGGAAAAAATGAGAAAAAGCCAGCAAATAGCTTCTTAACACAGAGGCCATGCTTACCAGCATCCAGTGAGTCACTGCCTTTGCATGGGGGACAAGGAGGAATGAAACTGGGTTCTCTGGAGCTCACGTGGGCTTGTCTTCCTAGAGCCTTGGAGAGGACTGGCCATAGCCAGGGGCCAGATGGGACCCTTGGGGTTAATTCAAAATGGAGGAGGAGGGAGGTCCCAGGAGAATGTGGATTAAGCCTGCCTGAAAGAGGAATTTATGACAACCGCAGTCAATTCTTCTCCATTTGACCTAAAGGCCTCCAGACTTGCTGGGGTGGCTCTGAGAGACTCTGAGATGGTTTATATTGAGTCCCAAAGGGAATTTTGGTCCCAGAGAGGTTAAAGGTCCTCTATGGAACCGCAATTCCCCAAGAAACATTGCAAAGAGGGTAATTTAAGCAAAAATACTATTTGTTTTCCTATTTACAAGCAATTACACATGATTTACAGCCCAGCCTGCCTCTTGCACAAGCAGCTCTGTAATTTACAAGACCATAAAGTTGGGGGCTCCCATGCTCCCTCCACCATAAATCTGGCCAGGATGGTGACTCCGGGCAGAAATGATTAATCTGCCCTTCCAGAAATGAGCCTTCACACTGCTATATTAGCCGGGAAGCATCATGCTGAGATGGCACTTCTCAGCCCCACCCACAACACAAGTTTTGCTGTGGAAAAGAAATATGGCCCATGGTCCCAAGAGACTGGGCCATAGGGCATGCTGGCCAGTGAGATGTACCAGCCAAGGGTACAGATCCAGCCAGCTGTACACTGATGCATCCTATCTTTTGTCCTCAGGCGTCACCTGTGACATAATAAGAAATATAACATTTGGTCTCTGCCTCCAGTTCCTGCTAATATTTGGCCTTTGAGTCCGGTTCCTGACAGAGTTCCCAAAATCTAACTTCCTCAGTGATAAGCTGATAGGGGCGTCTTACAGAGAGCCCCTAAATCCTTTGGAATTTTTGGCATCTGGATTCCTGAATCTCAGGCATCTGGAATTTCCAGAAAGATTGAGCCAGGATTAGAAGCTTGGAGCTTTCAGCCCCACTTCAGGGGCTAAAGACTGAGTTAATAACTGATCAGGTCAGGGCCCTGGGTGGCTCAGTGGGGTAAGTGTCCGACTCTTGATCTCAGCTCAGGTCTGGATCTCAGGGTTGTGAGTTCAAGCCCCGATTTGGGCTCCCCGCTGGGAGTGGAGCCTACTTAAGAAATATAAATAATGATTGATCATGTTTACATGATTAAGCCTTCATAAAAATTCCTAAAGTGTAGTGTTCACAGAACTTCTGGGTTGATGAACACATCCATGTGCTGGGAGGGTGGTGCAAGCCAACTCCACAGGGATAGAAGCTCCGGCATGGGGGATCCTTCCAGACCTTGCCCCATGTACCTCTTTATCTGGCTATTCATCTACATTCCTTACCATATCCTTTATGTTATGCTAAGCCAGTAAACATAGGTGTTTCTTTGAGTTCTATGAACTGTTATAACAAATTACTGAACTTGAGGAGGGGTTTTTGGGAACCTCAACTTACAGCCAAGTCAGACAAAACCGTGGGTAACATGGGGACCCATTACTTGAGACTGGCATCTGCAATGGGGGTAGTCTTGTGGGCCTGAGCCCTTAATCTGTGGGAGACGATGCTATCTCCAGCAAGACTGTCACAATCAAATGAAATGGTAGGACATTCAGTTGGTATCTGCAGAGAACAGGAGAATGGATTGGTGCCGGGGGAAAGCTTCCAAATCTGATGTCAGAGTCAAACACTGATTTTAGAGCACAGAGGAAAACCAGTGAATTTTCCCATCATTTTCCCAATCTGCTCTCCACAGACCCAGTCTGCATCAGCTGAGGCAGCTCGTTTGCGATGTCTGAAGCAGGAGATGAGATCAGACAGGCTACCAGACAAGTGTCAGACAGGCCAGCATTTGGCCTGGACTGAGCCTAGAGACTTTGCCAAGCCAACAGGGGCCTTGGAAGGTTCAGTAGAACAGGCCGGCTTGGGCTGGGTCAGTTTGGACCACAGTCTCTTTGCCAGAACCAAGGTGGGGCTAGTAGGTCAGCACCAGGGACAGCTCCCAACAAGGCTCTGCTTGGCTGAGGCTGAGGAGGACTACACAGCCTTTGACTTTCCACACAATTCAGGTCAGCCCCACTTGGCGGGGCAGGTGAGAGAAATTCCTAGTTGAAAGGCCAAGACTGGTAAGGCAGATCCCGATCTTTTTGGAAAGGGTTCATCCTCATCCACACCAAGAGCCCTCTCTTCCCCCCCCCCACCATGAAGCTGGTTGTCTCTGGACACTCCTGGACCACTCTGGACACCACTGGTCCATCACGGTTTCAGTGGCAGCTTATTTCCCAGGATCCTCATCATCAGAACCTTCTTCCTGGGTAGAGACCACCCCACCCTGCTCCCCCTGGCACTTACCTTCATGGGGATTCTAACCTTCAGACTTGGACCCAGGGAAGGAAGGATTAATAGAGTGCTGAGTCTCAAAAAAAAAAAAAAATAGAGTGCTGAGTCTCTCATTCATTCATTCGTTCATTCCACAACTATGTACTAAGACTCACTGTCAGGCAACATGCTCCTTTCTGAGGATACAACTATTTAAAAATGTACAGAATATTTGTCTTCTTAATAGATAAAAAAGAACAAATAAGTTAAAGAAAATTATCACAAATATTTGATGAATTCTAAGTAGCAAGATTTGTGTTGAGACCCTCTATAGACAGCATCTCATTTAATTTTTCTAAGAAGCCTTATGAAGGAGGTGTCATTATCATCGGGGTCACAGCTAGCAAGAGGAGGAGCTAAGGTTTGAACTCAAGGCATCCTGACTCCAGGGCCTACCCTTTTAACCTCTAGACAATGACAATATAGTTTAGTTTGTGCTGTGATAGAGTGGAAGAGGCCCATAGGTGCATAGAGAGTCCTTCTGGTCCTTAATTCTCTTTCCCAGTCTCCTGTCCTCCCTTCTCCACTGACAGCTGAGAGACCAGGGGCTCAGGCCTAAGTTCCTTCTGCTAGGCACCACAAAATCCTGAGAAGTGCTTTGGACTCTTGCTTTCCTCTGGCCTGTCCTGGCTTTCTACTCCCATCTCCATGCCCAGCAGGACCTGACTACCCCCTGCCAGGAGTCACTCCACAATGCAGAGCTCAGACCCCTTGAAAATATAATTAGAAATGAGGGAGCAGAGACTCCTGGATCATCTATGGCTAGCTGGAAAAGCTGACACCAGGACATCTAGCCACTAGCTATGGTCTGGGAATGTGGGAGGTGACAGAACAGGAAGTAAAGAGGAAGCAGGATGGAAAACAAGAAAAAAAATCCAACATGACAGACACAGAGTGGTGTGGGCAAGGGGAGGGTTCCTTAGGCAGTGCCCATAGAAGGTATACGATGAGCAGTAGAGGACAGAAGGGTAAAGAAGATGCACTTTGGTGCCAGATGGGCCTGGGTTAGATGCTCAACTTTGCCACCTATAGGCAGGTTACTTAAACTCTGCAAGACAGTTTTCTCATCTATAAAATATGGCTCATTCTAGCAAAAATACATCCTTCTTGTGAGAATTGAGATCACAGATCTATGACCCATAGTGAACACTCAATAAAAGACAGTAAAACCATTGATAAAAATGACATACTTGTCCACTGAGCTTGTTCTGAAGGACCTTGCTCCCAGGCACCTGGGAACAGATGCCCAGATTCACCTCCAGTCTCTCTATTGCACGGAAAAGCTGAGCTCGCAGAGTGTAGGCATTCTATGATGGTACAGACACCCCCCCCCTGCCCCGCCCTAGCCGCCCCATCTATATCTGTCTCTTGCAGTTAAGAGTATCCTTAGAAACTTCCACTGCGAGCCATGGGAGCTCTATTATTCACTTCCCCACAGTTTCACTTGCTCTTATGTCTTTCTCTCTATGACTCTGTGTTTTCTGTTTTGTCTCTCTCTGTTCATGCTCTCTCTCCAGTTTTATTTTTCTCCCTCTCTCTTTATTTCTCTTCTCCCCCACCCCCATCATTACCATTGTCCTGCAGGGCAGGATAATTGGTGGCCACTGAGATTGACACGTTTCTGTAAGGCAAGTCAGAAGCTCTTTGTTAAGGGTGGTGATTGGGTATTCTTCCCCCCCAAAAGCAAAGAACATTTTAACCTGTTTCCAGTCAAGCTTTGGACAGCTTGGAAGATATCTTAAGCTGCCTTTTTAAAGGTCTCTGATTTATAGACCCTCCCCCCTCTTATATACATATCAACATCCCACCAGTCTAGTAGTATTGGGACATGGTCACAGTAACTGCATCCTCCTCTCAGCCTGGAACCCCCCACCTCCCCATCCCCCAACCATAGCTCCATATGGCGCTGGCCAGGCCCTCATGGGGCCCTTGTCAAGACATTTGGGCCAGTAACTTGTTAGTAACATGGTCCCCATTTCCCAACAGTGGGTGTCTCAGGAACAGGACAGGACCAACCCCTCTACCCAGGATGCACTCTTGACTGTAGTTTGACAGTTGACAATTTGAGCAAACACAATGACTCATCCTGAAGACAAATCCAAGGCAGAAAGCCTTTCCAACCCTCTCCCAAGGGAAGCAAACTAATTAAATAGCCTCATCAGAGTGCCCACTGTGGAACCAGCCCCCACTCTCCACTCCCTCTGTTCCCCACAAGGAGGCCAGATTAATGGAATTGACTGCAAACGCCATCCTCCCTTCCCCCAAATTACTCTGGCTCCCAAAACAAAGCATCCTTTCCAGAAAAACAGGCAAGCATCCTCTGGCTCATCTTCTTAATCAGCCCTTGCTGATTCCCTCGCCAAGAATCTCCTTGGGGGGCTGAGTTGATGGGTATCCACCAATGGCAGGAGCCTGTCAGGACAGCCAGGGAGAAAGGGGAGGAGTGAATCCAAACAACTCAGAGAGATCAACCCTGTCTCTAGCAACCAGCACAGGGGGCTGTGTCTGTTCATCTTCACCCCATTATATCCCTGGGGAGATCAGTGGCAAGCATTAACAAGGAGTGTGGGACCTGTGTTTGAATCTGTCACCTGGGAACAGACCTTGCTTTTGTTTTGTTGGGCTTTTTTGGGAAAAGTTTGCAGAGTTTTGATCTCGACAGCTTAACCTCCTCACATACAATTACAAAGATAGCTTTGTTCATTCATCCATTCAACATTTTTTGGCACCAACCGTGTGCCAGGCCTGTGGCGAGGCCTTGGAGGTACCGAAATGAAAAGCTTAATGATGGAATTAGTCAGGAATTAGGATGAAGCTACGTGCAAGGTGCTCTGGGAGCCTCCAGAGGGGAAAGATTCACTACTTCTTGAGGGTATTAGAAAGGACTTCATAGCTGAGGGACACGGGCACGGCACTAGAAGGATAAGTGGGAATTCATCAAGGGGAGACACGAAGCTCATAGAGTTCAGTAAAAATCATGGGTCCTGGCTTCAGGCTGCAACACAAGTCTTAAACCCATCTAGGGCATGGCACACCCAGGAATCATGGTGCTTTCCTGGGAACACCATGAAAACGTGGATGAACAGAACTCCGTTGCATGAGCTAAGAACAATTCAGCTAACAGACATGATCATATTGAAACTAATAATAGGAAGTACTTAAGAAATCCCATCTTGGCAGGGGGAAAACATAGAACACCAACCTCACCAACAGCAGTGTGAAGGGTGAGGTCAACGGGCTGAGTAAGGTGTGATACCTCAGAACTGAACAGCTCCTGTCATGTCATCTGGTACCGCTCACTGGGGACCCGTGTTGGCAGGCAGCAAAGGTTTAATTTTAAAAATGTGTAAGAGTTGGGGCTCCTGGGTGGCTCAGCTGGTTAAGCATCTGCCTTCAGCTCAGGTCATGATCTCAGGGTCCTGAGATCGAGCCCCACATCGGGCTCCCTGCTCAGTGGGGGGTCTGCTTCTCTCTCTCCCTCGGCCTGTCTACCCCCCACCCACCCCTGTTGGTGTACTCTCTCTCTGAAATAAATAAAATCTTTAAAAAATTTTTAAAGATGTGTAAGAGTTGTGGTGATTGAGAGTATCTTATCAACTAACTGCATAGTTTCTGTGATTTGGGAAAAGAACACTATGTTTAGAGCACTGGAAGGTCTCTCTGCTCATGAAACCCCTATCCCGACCTAAGAGAATGTCCCCATGGTGTCCATGGGTGGTGAGTGGGGTCAACTCCCCATATCAGGAGTGGCTTCTCTCAGGGAAATCCTTACACCCCTGAGTCTGGTATTTGAGGTCCCCATACTCTGACCCAAACTACATTTCCAGCCTTTTCTTCTACCAGATTACTCTCTAATCTGGCTGGGATGTTCTACTCATTGTCCCCCTTGCATATTGTATTTTCTGATCACCACTATTAACTCAATTTCTGGCACATAAATTGTACCCAATAAGTATCTTGTAGAATGAATAAAAGGGTGGATGAAGGATGAATGGTTGGGTAGGTCCTACCACCATGTCATTGGCTCTGCCTGGAACTCTTTATCTAAATCCAGACTATCCTTGAACTCTTGACTCATAAGACTTCTTCCCTCCCTCAGCTCATCCCATCACACAGTGGTTACTTGTCACTCTTAACTCCTGGGAATGGGCCTACCATGCTCCCAGGGATATGACTCATGCTTTGATTCTGCAGACTGGCCCTGCAATGTCTTACATCCCTCTTGGTCTTGCAGTCATTTCTCACATCTGTTCTCCAAGTAGCCTACCACTGTCACAAAGGAAATACCCTGTGTGTTATCCCAGAACGGTGCCAGACCACTGGGCAAGTCCTAGTAGGAACATGGTAGGTGGACGAGGATCATAACAAGCCCTCACTGGGGAGCCATGCTGAGGCCTGAGAAGCCACTAGTCAAGCAAGTATAATTTCCTAATCCCAGCTCTGCTGCTGCATGACCTGGGCTGGCCACCTCTAGGACATGCTTGGTCTAGCTCTTCTGCCGCTCTTTCTTTGGAGAACCACCTACTCCTTGTGGTTCTGGTGGAACTGTCGATCACAGAGCTCTCTCTCAAGCATAGAGAAATGAATAGTGTCCACACTGGCCATCAGCATTCCCACTGCCACAGAGATCAAGTCCAGGATGGGCACATGACCAAGTCCAGGCCATCTGGAGGATTTATGCTAGCGCGAGGAAGGCAACATCTTTCCTGCACAAAGGGAGGGAAGCCTATGCTATAGAAGAGAATGAGGCCGCTGCTGGGCCTCACAGAAGCAAAGTCAAGGAATGGCATGGCCTGATTCCCTAGGTTTACTCCTATCTGAAGCCAGTCTGTCCTGAGATTATCCAATTCGGAGGGTCTGCCAATTCTCTTTTTACCTAAGATACTTTGATTTGGGGCTTCTAAAATCAAGAGTCCAAGGTCCAAGTTCTCTATCTGTACCAGGAGGGAGATAGAGGATGGGCCAATTGCTCTGCTTTGAGAGAGGACCTGGGGGAAAGTTTATGCTGGGATAGCAGAAGCCTCTTAGGGGCTCTTGGAGGCTCCTGGCCCGTTCACTCTGTCTTGCCCCAATCCCACGCAGGCTCTTGAGTGGGCTCTCGTGACTCTTGGCAGCTCTGATCTTCTATCTTTGAAGACCTCCAGATGGGTAGCAGAGTGAAGGAGACCATTGCCTGGTGTCCCCTCTCCAGCAGAGTCATCAGCATCCCTGTGCCCCTAGCAGATATCCTCCCTTCCTTCTGTTCTTGCAGTCGCATTATGCAAATAGACACACTAGTCACAGTGCCCTGGAGACAACTGTTTGGAGGGAGAAGGAGAACATCTCCAGCTTACCTCTCTGCAAAGTACGTCTGCAGCAAAACCACTCCCCAGGGCCAGGCACCATCTGTTGTTAGAAAATCCCCTTTGCTAATTATTAAACTTCTCTGAACGGAAATGAATCACAGAGCCACGCAGGAGGGGGCTTGAGGAGGCACTGGCAATTTACTTAGCAGCAGTAATCATCCCAGCCGGGCCACACGTAGAGGCTCCTGATCCATCTTTGGCACGGGCTCCACCACGTGCTCAGCATCCCAACAAGGCCATTATTTCTGAAGGGGAATTCACAGGGCTTGGGAGCCCTGGGAATTGCCGTGAGAACCTCGCTGGGGCTGGAGCCATTCTTTCTAGGTCCAAAGAGCCCGTCCAAGCTGGAAGTAGACAGATCCTGTTGGAGTGGCCGAGACTTTCCTGACTTTAGCTCCTTGGGAGCAAAGTACCCAGCCCATCCAAGCTCAGCCAGCCCCTGGATGAGGACACAGTGCCCACTAACAGGGAGGATGGAGGGGGTAGCAGCAGACTCTTGAGCAATGGGAGGTGGACCCTATCTTAATAAGGGCTGTCCCTACCTCCAGGGGTTCCTTCTGTCACTGATATGTGACCTTTCCCTCAGGCAGGTTGGGCCGGGTTATGTTCATGACACCAAGATGAGTGTAGGTTACTAGGAAAGGAAACCCCCCTGTCTTGAACACTTATTATGCTTCCAAGCACTCTGCTGTACTCTTGATAAAGTTTTCTCATGGAATCTGCCCAACAGCCATGCAAGACAGACATTATTACTCCCATTTAACAGACTAGGAAACTGAGGATATGGGTGAAAAAAAAAAGTGAATTTTTCAAGGTTCTTCAGCTAGCTAGAAGCAGAGGTAGGACTCAGTTCCATGGAACCCTTTCCTCTCTATTACACTGGAGGACAAAGGATGGGGTTGAACACATGTGTCTAGCAAAAGATCTGCCAACACTAAGGGAACTGCATGGGGGGGTCTGGCCTACCCAGGGGGTCTCAAGCCCAGGGTCTCCACCATCATCACCATCAACTCTGAGCAGGTACCAGGTGCCAATTGGGCCCTGGGAGTGAAGAAACCTGAGAGGCTCCCACAGTAGTCCCCTGGAAAGGCAGTCGGGTCTGGTGAGTGAGTGACCCATGATAGTCTAGTCTCTGCCCCAGGAAAATGGAACAGAGACAAAGCACCAGGTGGTCCTGGTACCCTAACCTTGTTGAAATCCTTCCTAGGCTTCCCATGGCTCTTAGGAAAGCATACAAACATCACTGGGGCCCTCAGGACCATCCACACTCCATCCCTTGCCCACTTCCCCTGTTCCTCCTCCCTGTTCTAGCAGCTCTGGCATTCTGGAAACATGCCCAGCTCTGTCTGTACTCCAGGCCTTTGTCTGAGCTGTTCCTTCCACCAAGAACACCCTTCCCATACTGTTTGCCTGACTAGCTCCTAATCTTTCTTCAGGTGACAGTGTAGACATCACTTCCTTTAGGGGCCAACACTCCCAAAGCAACAACTGAAATATGAGGAATGTTTTTAGGTAACACAGCAGACGTTTACAAGGAGTCCATCAGCTGATTTCAGCACAGCTGCAGGGGACAGTTCCCTGCCCATGTCCCACTTCAAGCACGGGTCCCGGAGTCTCCCTCTTTTACTGAACTTTGGAAAGGTTGCTGAGCCCCTCAGGAGCCACCAGGAAGTGCAGGGGGAGATAAAGCAATGGGTGTTGGAGTTGCAGGTATGTGCCTGCTTTCCAGTCCTCCAGTCGGGTAATTCTGAGGGGTGTTCTACTTGGTTCGTCAGAAGGCTGTAATGGGACTGAGCCCCAAGTGCCCACAATAACCAGTTTATTATTTCATTGGCTTCTATCCTGTCCCTGTTTCATTTTCTCCACTCCTTCACTTCTGTTTCCTAGAAGTACTTCCCAAATAAACTGCCTACACCCAAGTCCTTACCTTAGGCTCTGTTCTCAAGACAAGAAATCACAGAAAACTATCTCTTTACTTTACTATTTATGTATATGTTTTAACATAAATTAAAATACAAAAAGGCACACATCATATAGCCCAAAGGTGAGAACAAGTCGAATGTCCATCACAGATGAATGCATAAACAATGTGCTATATACACTCAATGGAATATTATCCGGCCTTAAAAAGGAAGGAAATTCTGGCACAGGCTACAAAATGCATGAACCCTGAGGACATTATGCTCAGTGAAAGAAGCCAGGCACAGGGCACCTGGGTGGCTCAGTCATTGAGCGTCTGCCTTCGGCTCAGGTCATGATCCCAGAGTCATGGGATCGAGCCCCGCATCGGGCTCCCTGCTCTGCGGGAAGCCTGCTTCTCCCTCTCCCTCTCCCCCTGCTTGTGTTCCTGCTCTCGCTTATGTCCCTCTCTGTCAAAAAAAATAAATAAAAATCTTTAAAAAAAAAAAAAGAAGCCAGGCACAGAAGGACAATATCATATTATTCCATCTGTATGAGCTACAAAGAATAGGCAAATTCATAGAGATAGGAAGCAGAACAGAGGTTACCAGGGGCTGGGAGGGGTGACAAAGTAGAGTTGTTGTTTTTTTTTTATAATGGAGAATTACTGTTTCATAGGTACAGAGTTTCTGTGTGGGATGATGAAAAAGTTGAAATGAACAGTGGTGATACTTGCAAGATACTGTGAACGTACTTAATGCCATGGAACCATATGTTTAAAGACGGTGAAAATGGGGGTGCCTGGGTGGCTTAGATGTTAAGCATCTGCCTTTGGCGCAGGTCATGATCCTGGGGTCCCAGGATCGAGCCCCGCGTCAGGCTCCCTGCTCAGCAGGGAGTCTGCTTCTCCCTCTGCCGCTCACCCTGCTTGTGTTCTCTCTCTCTCCCAAATAAATAAAATCTTCAAAAAATGGCTAAAATGATAAACTTGGTTATGTGTACTTTACCGCAATAGGAAAAACTTTAAAAATATATAAATAACACATTAAGACCCATGATTTCACAGATAATACTGCTTAGGACAAGGCTAGGAGGTTCAGTAAACCTTTTAATGTTTATTTTCCAAAATGAGAAGTAAATAATAGCACAGATGGTATGCTGATATGGCAAAAATTGTAAAGGTGGAATTTCAGTGATGGAAGTTTGGAAAACTCCACCCTAGATGAAATGAAATCCCCACTGCTACATGGGCCCAGAGCACTCTCCACTTTCTCCTTTTTATAATACCCATTACACCTGTAAATGCTTATTTCCTTGTCTGATCCCCCACTGGCCTGTAGGTCACGTGAGAACAGTGAACCATCCTTCCTGCCCTTTTCTGTATCCCAGCATGTAGCACGTGGGAAGTGTTCAATAAATAAACACTTGATTGAATGGGACTGAGTTAGAAGTTATCACAAGGGTCTCCCAGAAGAGGAGAGACTCCAAAAGTGGGCAAGATTTACCCCTAGCAGCAGAGGCAGAAGAGCATGGCAAGCAGAAGCCCCAAGTAGGGAGACCTGCATTGCGCTCTATGGACAACGAGCTGTCAGGCTGGGCTGGCAGAGGACAGGTGGCTGGGATGTGGGAGGGAGTGTGTGCTGGGGTGGTTGGCTGGATGATGGAAGGCCACATGAGCCCTCGAATGTCAACCTGGGGCAGTTGGATGAGTCCTTACAAGCCCATGGGAGGCCTCCCCTCCTCTTCCCTTTTGCCAGAGTCTTAAGTCTCAACTACTTCCTCCCCAAGACAGGAGGCTGTACCCGGGGACAGTCTTCAGGGCATCTGTGACCCTTTATTTTGTATGCAACTCATTATATGAATGTGCATTTTTCTGGGGAAAGGGTCCATGGCTTCCATCAGATTCTAAAAGGACTCTGTGATCCCTCAAAGGGTGAGAAGTTTCTAGCTCTGGGGAAAAGCCATTTTGGCAGAGTCCCACACCACTTGTCCCCCACCCCCACCACTTGGCCCCGGACTTTGGAGGCAAGGGTAGAGGGCTCACGCAAAGACTCAACCACTCTCCAGACCTCAGAGCCATCCGGATTGAGGACTGGGACTTAGGAAGTGTGAAATCAAGTGCATCTCAAGGGGACACTGCTGGTCCCGCTCCCCTCCCCATGGCTCCTGGATCTCTTGGCTCCTCCCTCCTTCTTGGGGCTCTGAATCACCCCCACTTCCTTCATTCCATACCACCCAGTCCCAAAGCACCAAGACACTAAGTGCTCTCCTCTGTGAACCCCACTTCAGGAGTCAGGGAGGGCCAACCGACTTCCTCCTTGGTTACTCACATTTCTGAACTGCATGCCTTTTGCCAGAAGGACCCCTGGCCACAGGACACAAAACAGACATCTCTCTGTCTTGACCTCAGCCCCGCCTCTCCAGAATGAACTCCCTCAGACAGTCAGGGTCCTAAGCGACTGAGTGGGTGTGACCAGCAGCAATTGTAATCATCCTCAGTGTGGTCTGCTCCTCCAAAGGCTAGCTGTCAGTCCCCTCCTTTCCCCTCAGGAAACCAGTCCAGATCATCCCTCTGGTGTGGGAGGGATGTGGATTAAAATCCCACCTGGGCCATTTGCCAGCTCTGTGCAAATTACTTCCTTGTGAAGCCTCCATTTCCTTAGCTTTGAGATGGGGTTAACAATCCTTATGTCACAGAATCCCTATAAAGCAACAAATGAAACCATGTCTTCCTCTCTCAAACTAGGTTCCATTGTTTTAAAAGGTTTGACACCATCTCCCTCTTGGAGATACTTAAGATTCATTATTATACTAAAGGTTCTGAGAAGTTCTGCAAAAAAAAAAAAAAGGGGGGGGGAAGAAATCTGTCTCACTCTGTTTAACCCAGGGCTTGGACCATGAGACCCAG
>NC_138372.1:26099761-26113047 GCF_054177405.1 Leptonychotes weddellii
TGATTAAGGCAGTGTTCCCTACTACAGCATAAACGAATGCATTATGTCTTTGTTATGCTAATGTCATAGCACGATGCAATTTAAATAGCACTTCCAGAAAAATTAAGTATGTTCATTGACACAGTGAAATGTTTTCACCCTCGATGTAACCTTCACAGATTCTGTACAAAATCCATCAGTCAGTGAGCTATTCATTTGCGAATGCTTAGCAATTATTATGCTAATGCATCACAATGCATTACAGCAAATTCTCTGTAAGTGGCAGGAAGTGCAGCTGCCTGGCATATCGCGCCCAGATTACGGGGCATCTATCAATATACAGAGTCATCGCTGCAACTTGAGTCCGACCATGGTTTACGTCCTGCCTTCAAGGAGTGAACCTCCCAGGCTCAGAGGCTGAGCTAGACAGCACTTACCAACACATCCTTGGAGGTCTCCCAGCAAGGAGGTGTATCAGTTAGCCAGGACTGCCTAACAAAGCACCGCCAAACTTGGTGGCTGAAAGCAATAAGCATTTGTTACTGCTCAGGAGTCTGCAGATCATGGGGATGGTTCTACTGATGTGGGCCAAGCTAGACGAACCTAGGCTGGGCTTGCTTATGTGTCTGTGGTAGGTAGGGGCCAGCAGGGGCTGCCTCATTTAACGACTGACAAGTGGCCAACTGTGTCAACTGCAGCAGTGGGGTGACTTGGCCACCCATCTCTCATCATCCAGTGGACATGCCAGCCCTGTTCACATCGCAGTAGCAGAATTCCAGTGGAGAGAAAGTAAAAGCATGCAAAGAGTCTTGAAGCCCCAGTGTCCCTTCTGCCAAATTCTACTGGCCAAAAATAGCTCTTGATGGGAGATACTGCAGTCATCTTAGGTAGATCAGGAATACAGAGAGGAATGAAAATTTATAGCCATTTGCCATCAACCTACTACTGGAGATGCATGGACAACACATATTTGAAGACCAAGAGAGGCTGGCATTGACCATGCTCAGACACCGCCTTGTGATATTGGAGCAGTACAGTACGGCCTGCTGGATGGGTCAGGGATCGATGAATGGTTATTGGTCATGGTGACTTCTATAAACTGAATTTCCCCTCTAAGAGTGGTATCCAGCCCTAGTCTAATGGGCCCATCACTGAGATAGAAAAGGACTCTAGATCCACCAGCCCTCACTACAAGAGGTTCTCTAACCCTGAGGTTGGCCTGCAAGGAACCAGTCACACTCCCTTGCTGGAACCAATGGCATGGGCTAGAGAGCCAATAGGCCAAATTTTAGTCTTACTATGGCTAGAGATCCAAGTTCAGCTCTGGTCACTCAGAGCTCAGCTTAATCACCCAGCACGACTGATTAAGCGGTCAAACCCAGAAGGCCTGGAGTTTGGAGCTCTGGTGCAGGAATAAGCTGGTTATGTGCCTGCCCTATCTGCACCCTCTCCAAGGGGAGGAGCCCCATTCATAGTGCTTGCTGCCTTGGAGGCCGTGTTCTAGATCCACATCCTCCTTGGACACAACCGATCAGACAAAGGGGCAGACACTCAACCCAAAGACAAACCATCTATGACTGGGCTCATAAAGAAGAGTTGATCCAATCAGATATCTTCTCTTGGGACTCTGAACTAAGAAACACAGAAAAGATTTGCTGGTCAGCGGCAGAAGCTGCCGATGAAAGATGAGGAGGTGCGGTCAGGCCAGAGAGGGCATGATGGGCCATGGAGGCCGAGGGCTCCATGGGGAGCAGAAACTTTGGACTGCAGAGGGTGGAGGTGGCGGGAGGAGAACAAAGAGGACTCCTACATCACAGGGCTGAAGCCACAGTGCCTGAGATAGAGTCGGGGAGGGGGGAGGGTGGGAGAGGAACCCAGATCGAAAGAGAGGCTGCTTCCAGAGGCCTCTGGATTCCCAAGGCTTTCCAGTTACAGTTCCAACCCACATGCATTCTGACAGTAAGTCCTTTTAAGTGGCTTTTATTTCTTGCAATGAACATCTAAGCACACACTCCACAGATACACGTTCCCGTGTTGGGGTCTCCTCGTGTCCTTCTCCATTTCCTAGCAAAACCCCCTTTGGAAGAGCCCGATGTCCCTGTGGCAGAACCAGCAGGACAAAATCATGGACCCCAACCATTCTCCACATTCAAATCTGATCAGGCCATAGCCCTGCTTAAATCCCCATCCACTTCCCATTGCTCTTAAGATAAACCCCAAATCCTCCCAAGGCCTATGGAGCTTGGTGTGGGTTTGCCTCTGCCCAGCCCTCCAGCACACCTCCCACCATAATGCCCATCCCCTGCGAGGTGGGTCCCACACAGGTGCCCAGCTTCCCTGGCTTAAATGTGCCATGCTTCTTCTCACACAGGGTCTTTGCCCTTGCTGCTCCCTCTGCCTAGGGCACTCTCCCTCCTCTTGGGGTGCCATCTGCCCCCCTGACTACTGGAATCAGCTTGTCTGGTTTGGACACTAGACATGCCTGAGGACACCTGAACCGTGCCATGCAGACCCAGGAACCAGCCTCCCGCAGTTGGCAGGTGCTAACAACAGGCCAAGGGAGCTCAGGCCCCGCCTACCTGGAGTCAGCATCACCCACCCCGAGTCCCAGGAAGGTCTGGCTTCTCTCAGCAGGGCTGGCTCTTCCACCCCAGGGAAGAGGGGTTAGAACACAGCAACAGATAAAAAAAGGCTAAGTTTAGGGTCCACAACAGCAGGAAATCATACGAAGGACCATCCTGCTCTCTTATTTATGGAAGAGGAAACAGAAGCTCCTACCATCCATCTATCCCTCCTCCCCGTTCCTGGCTCATTGGCTGGGCTGTGTGAACAATGAGCTATGGCCAAAGGAAATAATGCCACAGCTGCAAGGGACTCAATGTTGACCATATACCAAGCACTGAGCTAAGTGACCTGCCATCACCACAGGGCTCTGAACTGGGTCACTCATCACCACGCCCCCTTAGCTGGCTGCCTAGTGACCAGGGAGGTGGGGTGGTGAGGCAGCCAGACAGGTCAGGGGTGACAGAAGGGAAGGTAAAGGGAACCCCCATCAAAGTTCCCTTTAAATGACGCCTTGAGACTCCTCACAGCCACAATGAGCTGGGGATCATTGCTCCCATTCCACATTTGAGAAAACTGAGTCATTGAGAGAATTTGCCCAACAGCAGCACCCAGCTCGTAAGTGGCCACGCTAGGGAGTGCTTGCTGCCAGGCTCGTCTGATCAGAGTCGGCTTACCATCTGCTCCATTTTACCTCCCAGAAGCCAGCCCGGTCTTTCCTCCGGGAGGTAATGGGGGGTGAGGGGCAAGTCAGCCTTGAATTGATGACTCTTGTTTATTCTTTCTAGGACGGTATACAGGTTGCCTAGGGCATTCACACAGTAAATGTTCTTGAGCACCTACTCTGTACCAGGCACTGTTCTAGGCAGTGAAGATGTGGCATTGAACAAAGTCCCTCCTGGAGCCTAGAGTCTTGTTGAGGGGTCAGACAATTAACCAATAAATGCAGAACATAGGTCAAGGAGCCAATGACACCCCGCCCAGCTGCAAGGGAAGAGCATGTCTGTGTCCCCCTGGGGGGGTGCCTGCAAACAGCATGGGGGTGGGGGGGGCTGTGGGTGCTGGAAGAGGCACTGTGAGTGGCCAGGAAGGAGTCCTCCCCACCGCCCCAGGCTCCCTGACCTACTCCTAAGTCCTCCCACTGCCCCCAGCTCACGGATCCCACTCTTGCTGTCACCACCTCAGCCAGCTCAGCCAACACAGCTTAGAATGCCCCAGAAGGCATGTTTCCTACAGACTCTGAGGACAGCATCCCGCTCTGTCCAGCTGAACTGGGTGGGGCAGGTGGAGCAGGTACGTGGTGCTCCCCAGGAGAGGACTCCCGTGGTGGGTTCCCAGGCTGGCCAGCCAGAAGCACATGTGTGCTGTCCCCCAGTTACTCCAGTTGGTAACCCCCAGTTACCCCCAGGGTCTCCGGTGCAGCTACTTCTCCCACAGCTTCCAAAGGAGGTGGCCTGCCTCGGCCGGCCACCCAGAGAGGAGGAGTGGGGAGGACATGGAGTCCTTGAGAAAGGCCACTTGGTACACAGCTGGCCCCTGCAGGCCTCTGGTCCTCCTCACTCACCATGTGGAGTGAGGCCAGCCCAGCACCACCCCAAGGGTTTGTTAGAAATGTCGGGTCTCAGACTCTACTCCAGGCCACAGAATCAGATGTGCATTAGAACAACCCACGTGTGGAGTTGGAGAACTGCCCGAGGTCATTTTCTGAAGAAAAGGGTCTTCAGGGAGCAGTGCCCTGTTCCTGGGCCCATGCGAATCCCTAGAGGGAGAACAGAAGGGGCAGCCCCAGGGCCGAGGGTCTCTAAGCAGTAAGGAAGGTGAGGGGGAGGGGGAGGGGGAGAAGAGGTGGAGAGGGGGCCAGACACAAAGCTTTGAGGAGGAGGAGGAGGCCGGGAGAAGGAGGGAGCTGGGAGGTGAGCAGGAAGTGGGGGAGGAGGGGAAGGAGGAAGGAGAAGAGTGGCTGCCAGTTGAGCTAAAGGATGTTGGCCTACAAGTAGGGCAAGGAGCCCAACGGCGGCTCTCAGAGGGCTGCTGACAACTCCCCAGAGCCCCATCCTCTCCACGGACAATTAAAACCCGGCTGTCTCGGAGTGAGACCTGGTGGCCCTGGGCCCACCTGCTGCTGCAGTGGCGCTCAGCTCTGGCTCCAGCCCTCCCCTGGTCCTGCTCCATCCTGCTCTCGCACGCGTGCGCACACACACACACCCCAGCCATATCATACCTACACTGTCCCATACACACGAGAGTTCCTACAAATACACGCGGCTGGGACCTTTTGAGCCGCAAGCACACCTGCTCGGTCACATACACTGCCTCACGTGAGTACTCCTGCCCACACCCACACACACACACGACACACGCACCCAGCCCTTCCAGCACCGAGGATGGGGGAGACAGTAATCCCAGGGAGCCCTGAGAGCTTCCTAGAGGCCAGGCCCCATCCTAAGTGCTTCCCACGGCTTTACTCCTCACCGTGACCCTAGGAGGCAAGAGCCATAATCATTCTCATTTCACAGATGTGGAGGCACAGAGAGATCAAGGCATTTACTCCCATCACACAGCTGGTAACATGGCAGAGCTGGGCCTCAAATCCGAGCTCCTGACCAGGACTCTATCCTGCTCCATCCCATGATGCTCATGGCAAGAAACCTTCAAAACTGAGGCCCTCCTTGACCCCCAGTTTAAATTATATTGCTGTAACATATGGTCTTGGTGCGCTCTGGGCTTTTCCTCAAAGTCAATGATCACAATTAATGATGTATTTATGGGATTGTTTAACTTTTACTTGTTCATTCTACAAACCCAGGCCCTGTTCTGGGAGGGTTTCTATCTCTCCCACCACTGCCCACCCCACGGGGATGCGGATTCCATCCAGACTGCCCTGCAAGCGCCTTTGACACAGAGCAGATGCTCTGTAGGAACCGGACGGAACAAACGAGGAAGACAGACAACACCGCAGACACACATTCTTGCGTCTGCACGCGCGCGCGCGCACACACACGCTCTCAGGCGAAGAACTGGGGTTCCAGGCCTCGCACACTGGCCATGTCACGCTCAGCCTCAGCACCCACACGCGAGCACTCCACTCACATCCCCACAGGTGCCCTGTCACACACACAGACACGCCCATGCACCCCCACACTGGTGGGGACAGAGGGGATGACTCCAGGAGCTTCACCAACTGACAGAGAGCAAAGTCATAGCTCAGGGCACCTGGCCCCAGGAAGTGACCCTCTCGGGCAGCCAGAGATCTTGCCCCCAGCTCTCTAAGTGGCTACTCCTGGTTTGCCCAAACTCCAGGACATAGAGGCTCTGGGAATCATGAAGATGAGCTGGTGTGGGTAATGAGGTGCTTTGTGGGTGGGAAGGGTGGGTGTGGGGTGGGAAGAAGGGGGGGTGGCAGCCAGGAGGGAAGAGAGAAGGCAGTGGGTGCTTGCCGGGATCTGCCCAGGGGTAAGGGCCAAGCCCCTCCTTTCCATGGTGCCCCCACTTCAGCCTGGCTAAAGGGTCAGCATCTCCATGCCGGAATCATCGGGCCACGTGTGCGGCTAGGGTGTGGGACCCAGGCCAGGAGGGCTGCGGTGAACACAGGGAGCGGGCCAAGGATTAATCAGGGCGCTCTAGGCCTCAGGGACATCTCAAACATGCTGGGCATTGTCTCTCAGAGCACCCCCTCCCCACAAACAGGGTCACCCCCACAGTGGATGTTCAGCATCCACAGAGGGCAGGGGAGGCTTCAGGCTTCAGGCTGTGGCCATGCGGATGGCCAGAGGGATGAGAGAAAAGACTGGAATCAACAAGGACAAGATGGGGGAAAGGAACAGAGGGCCAGGTGACAGCAAGCAGAACCTCCTCTTCAGAACTCTGGGAAGAGAATGGGGGGGTGTTTGGGCACTGTTCTTTCTCTGCCTTGTCCCCTCCTCAGGCTCCAAGGCAGGCCAGGATTTCCTGCCCGTCCCTAATAAAGCTGCCTGAAGCGCTGAAAACCTGGCGTGCACCTGCAGTTGAGGCTCCCCACCATCCACAAGCCCCTCGTGTCTGCCTGCCTCCCAGGGGCTGCCATCAGTCTGGGGCAGGGCTTGAGAGCAGTCTTTGTGGAAAGCACCTTGCGGTCTGGGGCGGAGGCAGCGGGGGCAGGCGTGGTGAATTTCGGACCTGCGCGCACGCGCATGCACCTTGCAGCTTCTCTGGCCTCCTTTGTCACTGCTGGCCAGAGGTGTGGGTGTGGCCCATTCCCGAGGTGGCACGGATGGGTCTCAGGTGTGGCGGCGGGATGACCTTTCCTGCTGGGACATCTCAGGGCCAAAGGAAAGCCTTGGGATCTTGGCCAACCTCCCACATGGTGCAACCATCAAATGGCAAAAGGCGGCTTTTCAGAGGCTGCACCCTAAGTCCCCAGCTACTGTCATTAAACCTCAAAGGCACTCTTGCCTCCTGCCCTCTAGGCTGTTGCTCTGCCACCCCACCCCACCCCCCTGACCTCCTGCCACAGCGCTGGAGCTGTGTGTGGGCTCCCTCTCCACCTGCTGAGCATGCCACACTTGGGGCTCTTCTCTGTCTGGTTTCCCCCCAAGTAGGACCTCAGTAAAGGGTGCAGGCAGTCCCCTCCCAGCTGAGTTTCCTCCCAGCTCCTCCCTGTGGTGTCTTTGCAAAGCAGTAGGTGGCAGGGATGGTGGAGAAACAGGCAGGCTCCAGGAGAAGGTGGGGGAGGGTCTCTGAACCACAGCTCCCAGCCCAGCTACCTCACCCAGAGGAAAGGCCCCCCTTCCAAGGACCCAGACTCACTACCTTCTCCTCTCTGAGTTTCCAGGGAAAATCCTGAGGAGCCTACTGCCCAAAGAATACAATACAGACTCGTTGGAGAAAGTGGTTGTTTCTTGGTTCTGAAGCTCAACTTGAACACAGCATGCCACAATTCCTCAACATCCACCCAACAATCTGCCCACCTTCCCATCCACTCACTCACCCACCAGCCCATCCCTCCAATTCTCCCTCCAACCATTCATCCATTCATCTCTCAGTCTATCTATCCAACCAGCCATTTATCCCTCCCTCAGTCCATCCATCCATCCGACCATCCTTCCATCCAACCACCCACCCATCCACATCCATCCGTTAATTCAGATCATATTTCTTGAGCTATGGCTGTGCCAGGCCCTGGGCTCTGTGGAAAAAAAGATGAATCAATAGTCCCTGCCCTCAAGGAGCTCGCAGCCTGGTCGGGGACCAGATGTGGAGACAGATAAATGGCAAGACAGTGTGGTAAGTACAATTAGCAAGCCCTGAACAAAGAGTTGTGGAAACACATCGGTCAGAGCCTGGAGGAGTTGGGGAAGGCTTGGCAGAGGAGGTGACATTTCAGCTGAGTCCTGAAGAATGAGTGGCAGTCTTCTAGCGGGAGATGTGGGGGAGAGCTCATTCCGACATCCCTCACAGGTACCTTGTGACAGTTTCAGCTCCACAACTAATAACTCTGGGGTTCAAACGAAATCCTCCCCAGCCATTGAGCTCGGACCTGATGTACTCATTTTAGACCTTGAACTAGGAATTGGAGCCTCACAGAAAATAGTCACTCACCCTTCCCAAGGACATAATCTTCCTCTGAAAATCCCAGCACCTTCATTTAGGGAGCTGTGCTAGCTGAGCTCGGGCTAGCTGAGCACTCCATCCCTCTCACAGAAATCCTGATCAGAGTTGAACTGTCAAGAGCAGAGCCCAAAGCAATGGGCATGCCATGTCCCAAGTCCAAATCAAGCCAGTGGGTTGGGGAAGCAGAGTTCAAGGGCCAGCACCCCAAGTCTATCAAGTGGACAATGGTAGGGCTCGGCTGCGTATGTGCCTATTAAAGCCTCTAAAATCTGCCCGAGACATGGATCTGAGTTCCAGTAGTTTCTTTGGGAGGTGAGGCCAGGAAATACTGGTGAGGGGCAGTGAGGGAGGGAAGGGAAGGAAGCCAAAAAAGGGGGTGTTAATGAGTAGACTATGGCCAAGGGCAGTTTGGGCTCAATCTCACTGGGTCATGCTGGGAGACAGAACATGCTATGCCCCAGGGTTATCCCACCAGAGGAGCAAAGAAGCCAGGGTATTTATCTTCCTATTCCTATCCGTTGCTGTCTGAGGGCTGCTCCTGAGGCATCTGCACCCCGGAACCCTGGCCTAGGGAAGGAGTCTCAGGTGCTTGCCACCAAACCCTGCCAGCATCCCCGGAACGGTGAGTGCGTGGGTTCTAATACCCAAGCCAGGACCCCCTCTGCTCACAGCCGGGAGAGACGGGCTATCTTCCAGCATGAGTTAAGTTTCAGATGCTCAAAAGAAATCTAAGTAACTGGAAGGTTCAACTCTGAACAATGATCAGTGACAGCTCAAGCACATCAGTGACATCGAGATGACCAGGGCCTGCCCTACTGGAACTCGGGCAGGTACGAAAAGGCACCAGCACAGCGATGCCTAAGAGCAAATGAAAACCCAAGCCTGGGTGCCATCCTCCCAGAGCCCGGTCCCCCTGCCTCCACCCCTCTCCCCTGCATCGCCGAAGCCCGAGGGGGGATGACGGCAGAGCAATGCTGTGATTGGCAGAGCCGCCGTCACCCCCCCCCCCACGGGGCAGCAGGAAGCAGTTGGGCTGGTCTGGTGGCGAGAGGCACCCCAAAGTTTTGCCGAGCACCCAAGCCCGCCCAGAAACCCTGATGGCAGGGCCAGAAGAAGCTGTGGCCAGATGGGCAAAGATCAGAGAGCGCCTTCTGTGAGAGGACTAGCAATGTGCCCAGATCTCGTGTCAGTAAGTGCGGACTAACTTCACTCCTGAGTGTTGCAAAGAGAAACTCCACAAAGTGCAGAGTCACAGAAAACGCCAAGATTCTTCACACATAGAATAATGAGGCAATAAAACTCAACTACAAAGTTAAATAATTTACCATAAATATCTAAAGCTCTCAAATTATTCTCTACATTAACTGCCTATGTTTAAAATGATCTTTGCATTCACTATGTCACAGATGGCAAAAGCAGACAAGAGAGTCCTTGACAACTCTAACTGCAATTAGCCCTTCCCAGCTGCGGTGATTTAAAGGCCTTTTCAGTTAAGCTGAATGAAACACCCGCGCTTTATAAATAAAGGCTTTACCAGAACTGACAATGAAGTATTTGAAACGTACAGGCCCGAGCTGGTGGAGAGGGGGTGGGGGGAGCATACTGTCACTACATCCTAAAACTGAAGCTCCGCACACCCCTCCAGCCACCTCCCCCTCCGGAGCTTCAACTCCCGTGATGCTCAGACCCACTGCCCCCGCCTCTCCAGGGAAGCTCCCAGTCCCTTCAACGCATGTCCCCCACTCCCACCCACCCGCCCCCCACAGACACATCCCCCACGCCCCCTTCACATTCCTACACACTTCGTCCATGCTCCTGCAGCCGAGCACACACAGCCTCTCCCTTCACGCAGATGCATACAGGTGTCTCCACCCCTGCACTCGTGGGCACATCCTCCATCCCTTCTCTCCTTCGTGTGCATGCACGCGCGCGTCTGCACGCACGCACACACACACAGCTGAGGATGTTGTGCATCTCTAAGAAAGGCGCCCAGGGCTAAAGCGCAATGAGGCCCGCTGTCTCAGTGGGAGACCCAAGAGCCAGTGTTGGTGGCCCGGGAGCCTGCGCCCCCTTTTCTGCCGGCAGAGGGGGACCAGTGCTCCCTGAGCGGGAGAGGAGCTGCCCTTCAAAAGCACCGGAGCACCTTGGAGATGGGAGGTGGGAGGCGGCTTCAGCAGTGTGCAAAGGAGGTCAAGGTTACCCTCTGATTGCCGCCAAGCGCTCCTCCCAGGGGCCTGGCTGGTTAATTGCTTGGAGTCTGGTGCGGCAGAGGGAGCTGTCAGCGAACTGGCCCCTCTGAATCACATGCTCTGATCTCTGGGATCCTCCTGGGGAGCCCGAGCCTGGGCCCCCACCCCTTTCCAGCCCAGCCTCACCGATCTTGCAGTGGACACCAGCCAGGTCGCCACCTGGCCCAGGAAAGCTTGGCTGCCCTCATGCTGACCCACTTTGGAGCCCACAGGGTCCTCTTCCTACATGTCCTGCGGGACCACAGCGTGTCCCGACCACAATCTTGGCCTGAGGTAGTGCTAATTCACAGCCTCTCCGGCATGGCCCCCACAACACAATGACAATGACACCCCCCCACCCCGACTTCATCCCAGGCACCATGCTAAGCCTCATGCTGACACCATGCCCCACTGAGCCTCACGAAGTTCTGTGAAGCAGATACTTACCCTCATCTGCAATTTTCAGAGGGGGGAACTGACATCCAGGTAAGCTCTGTAACTTGTCTAAGATCTCAGACCAAGTACAGAAAGTAAGGATTTGACCCCAACAGCCCAGCTTCAGAACACACGTGCTGGGGAACCAGCACACTTAAACAAGGCTCTCCCCACTGGTCTGCCAGGTCCCTTTCGTGACTGCAGCCCTCCCGAGCCCAGACCTGGGGGCTCGAGCCCTGAGCCCCACCAGCCCTCAACCACCTCCCCTCTTAGGCTTCAGGTCGGGTTTCTGAAATACGAGCCAACCCCGCCCGTCAGGACACCCCACCTGCCTGGACACCACCTGCCCCACCCCCCAATCCTGCTGCATCCTCTGGGCTGGTCCTCCACACAGTCACAGCTACACCGCCCGGCTCTTCCATCACGAGATCCCGCCTGGCTCCCCAGCTGGGAAGGGCCAGTCCCCTAGCACCAGGGCCAGCAAAGGGCCCCCATCCCTGGGGGCTGGGAGAAGTCCAGGTGTTGTTAGCTCCAGACAGAGGCCGCTGGGAGGGCTAGCAAGAAGTCCCAGAGAAAACTTTGGACCCGTGAAGGGCTCCACCCAGACAAGTTCCCATTAATTTGCTGGTTTTAATAACTGAGTTCCAAGGAATGGCCTGGGCCGGGGTCCAACTTAAAAAAGGGGAAAATGGGGGTGCCTGGGTGGTTCCATCGGTTGAGCGTGTAACTCTTGGTTTCAGCTTAGATCATGATCTCAGGGTCATGAGATGGAGGCCTGGTGTTGGGTTCCATGCTCAGAACAGGGAGTCTGCTTAAGATTCTCTCTCTCTCTCTCTCTCACTCTGCCCCTCCCCCAGTTCGCACTCTCCTTTTTTCTCCCTTTCTCCCTTTCTCTTTAAAATAAATACATAAATCTTCAGGGGCACCTGGGTGGCTCAGCATCTGCCTTCGGCTCAGGTCATGATCCTTGAGTCCCAGGATTGAGCCCCGCATCGGGCTCCCTACTCAAGAGGGGAGTCTGCTTCTCCCTCTGCCTCTCACCCCACTCGTACTCTAATAAATAAATAAACAAAATCTTAAAAAAAATAAAATAAATACATAAATTTTAAAAAGGGGGGGAACAAAACAAAATTCATTTTCTCTAATGGCAAATAAAGACATTTACAGTATCTTCAGATCTGTTAAGGGAATGGATGGCATCATTCCTTCGTGAGCGTGGACATAGTCATGAGGGACTGCTGGGAGGTCTCCAGCATCTGGGCAGCTGCAAACCTCTGAGCCTGGGGCCCTGGCTGCCCATGGAAGCCAGAGTTCCAGGGAATGGGGAGGATGATCCCAAGGGCCACTGGGAGCCGAGGAGAAGGCAAGGTGTTTAGCTGCAGACCCAAGTCTGGGCCTTGCTGGGGCCATGAGCTTCCTGAGAAGGGACAATGATTTGGCCTCCGTAGTCCATGTGGGTATAGAGACCGGGTCCTGGGTCCCAACCCACCTGTCCGTTCCCCTGCTCCCCAACTGCCCCTTCCTGGGTGCATGTGGGAAAAGGGGGCTGTAGGTTACCCTGAGCTACCTGAGGGAAGCACAAGAGCTCCAGAGTCAGCACCTTCACTTCCGTGCTATGTGACCTTAGGCAAGTCACTGTATCTCTCTGAGCCTGTCTTCTCATCTATAAACTAGGAATAACAGCCCTCACCTCATCGGATGCTCAGGCATATAGGGCACTCAGCACAGTGCTGGTACCTCACTGGTGCTTCCTAAATGTCAGTTCCTCGACTCTTCCTCTCCCCTCTCTCAGACTCCCCTTCGCGGGAGTCCTAGACCATCATAGGTCAGGGTTTGAAGCGGCCACAGAAACCATCATATTCAGTGCTGCATTTGGAAGGCCCAGAGAAAGGCAGTGAGTAGCCTCAAACACAGAGTAGTGAGTGGCAGAGACCAGACTCAAACCCAGGTCCCAGTCTTCCCTTAGCACCCCGGCTGCCCCCCTGGGCTCACCTCCATGAGAGGCTGCCTTATGAACCTCCTGGCAACAGCCCCCATTTTACAGATGACAAAACCAGGCTTTGGAGAAGCGCTGTGCCTCACCCTGGCCACACCCCCAGCAAGGGGAAGGGCTGGGGTTTGAACCCGTCTCGCGGGTTCCAAACGGAGCTCTTCCCAGGAATCTGCCTTTTCCCAACTGAACCTGAAGATCCTGGAGGGCTGTAGCTTCTGGCCATCTGCCTCTCATCAGCTCAAGTCTCAGCCCAGGCCCAGGAAACAAAAGGCTGAGTGTAACAGCAAAGGTTATCAATCGCGTGGCAGAGAGGGCCGGGACCAGGGGCCACCCCCGTACAGAGGCCTGCTGTCCGTATCCCAGTGTGATGGAAGAGGCTTGGCCCGTGTGGCCAGTCCTCAGCTGCTCCTAGCAGCAGATAGTATGTGGCTTGCCAGGGAGACAGACGGGACTGGAATGGAGCCTGGGGATCTGGAAAAGATGGGACTTGATGGGGATGG
>NC_138372.1:26113547-26171377 GCF_054177405.1 Leptonychotes weddellii
TATTTGACAGAGAGAGACACGGCGAGAGAGGGAACACAAGCAGGGGGAGTGGGACAGGGAGAAGCAGGCTTCCCGCCGAGCAGGGAGCCCGATGTGGGACTCGATCCCAGGACCCTGGGACCATGACCTGAGCCGAAGGCAGACGCTTAACGACTGAGCCACCCAGGTGCCCTCGAGCCTATCTTCTATCAAGTGGGGGCGTTAATCATACTCCGTTCATGGGGCATTTGGGAGGATAAGAGGCAACAGAACATTGAAGAGCCTTTTGTTAGCAGGAAATCTGATGGATATTAATAAGCACCGTCACGGTAATGGTGAGATGACGGGAGTCTGGGCAAGGTGTATGAAAGACAGGGAGGGGGTGTGATGGCTGCTGGGATTATTAGAAATAAGAAAGATTATCCCCCACTGCTGGAGTGGCCCCCAGCCAGCAGCCCGCTTTGGGGATTGCCTCTCCTGTAGAAAACGTCCTTACCCAAGATCATGCCTCCAGTGGTGGCCCGTGCAGAACACCTGATCAGCACAAGGGTGTATGGGCCGTGGAAGGGGCACCCCAGCTCCGAAGCACCTCGTGGGGCTCAGGGCACCCGGGCTGCCAATGAAGCCCAGCAACATGGCTCTCTGCAGAGCCCTGCTTCCCTCCCTCCCTTCACAGGTGTGGGTCCCAAGTGCCCTCCCTGATAAATGCCCTGCCAGGAGCTCACCAAGCCCACGCTTGCCCACCACCAGTGCCGGAGGCTCCACTTTCCTGGGTGGCCTAGCCCATCAGTGGCCCGGGCCAGCCATTATCAGGTTCTTCCAACAGGCAGCTGCTTTGACCACTCTGAGTGTCCCACACATCATCCAGCCGGGTGGTCAACACCAATTAGGGTCACCCCCTTTCTCATTTCTTAGCTCTGGGACCTCGGACATGTTAGTTCACCTTGGTGAGCCTTGGCCTTCTCCTCCATCAAATGGGCACAGTAACCCCTGCTGCGCACAAGTGTTAAGTGTTCTTAAGCTACTCCTGCGCTGCCCAGTATGTAACACAGGCTCTGCCTTCAAACCATCTGGCTGTTCCATTTTCTCACTCCCAATTTCTCAGGTAATTTATACAAATGCCCAGGTTTCAAGTTATTTTAAGCTGAGCAACCTTAAGCAAGTTACATAATCTCTCTGCTCGTCAGTTTTATGAGTTGTGAAATGGCATCAATCTCATAGAGAACCCCCGAACGGTGTCTTGCACGCAACAGGTTCTCAATAAATGCTGGCGATTATCTTCAGAACTTCAACGTTCATCAGTTGGTACCCAGAACCAAATGCAGTACTATGGGCTGGGGTCTCTCCCGTGCCGAGCGGCGTGGCCCCATCACCTCCCTTTCAGATCCTTTACTTTGAACAATGCTGCCCAGAATTTTTGGAGAATGGGGCTTTTGAGCCATCACATACACTGAGCATCATTCCAAGACTCCTGGCAGAAAACAGAAACAAAAACCAAAGCCGCCTGTAACACTCACATACTTTCACAGCGCGTCTTTGCCTCTGGACTCAGGTTGGATTCTGTACCTGCGTGCAAGGCACCACCTTTCACTCCATCCCAGTTAGGCTCGTTCCATTTGGTTCTGCCTGTGAAGCCCTTCACGAACGCAACGGTAGACAGAACCCACAAATGAGACGGACCAACACTGCCAGTGACCTCAGCAGAGCGGTGGGGACGGAGAACGTGCTGCCCAAGACAGGAGGTGCAGATGCCCACCAGAGCGAGCGTGGTTACAAAAATGACAGAGCCATCAAGGGAGTCCTGCATGTTGCCGCTGTCACCCGATGTAATTGCAATTTCCCACGATTTCACGTTACAATGTGAAATTAACATCCTTGTACCTGCCACACCATCAGTAATAACTGATCATTATTGTTCATGGTGGTTTCATTCAATCCACCACACCTGCCAAAAGGACAGCCCTCGGGCCCCTCTCTTTTGCATATTGTGACCCCTCCAGCCCTCATCCCCCTGGGCTTCAAACGCTTGACTAAGGCTGGAGGCCCATCCACAGCTGGGCCAAGGCCCACGACAAGGGCCCTGTGTGAACAGTCGATGGTCTCATCAAATTCCTTCTGATAGGAGAGTCAACGAGGCAATGCTGAGCACGAAGCTTTACCCATGGACGCTAAAAGGCCACCAGGTTGGACAGGAGGGAGAAGTCATGACAAACCATGCACAAGTGACAGGCACAGGGGACCAGGAACGACGTGTGAGCACAAGCTCTGAGCCAGAGAATAGGATGAGGATGCAACGGGCAGTCAGGAACACAGGACAGAAGCCGGGGAACCCGAGTCCTGTCTCTGGGGCACCCCTGTAGCTGAGGTCCCCAGACCTTGGTTGGAGATCTGAACCACTCCTCAGCTTCTCCCTGCCAGAGCGAGCCCTGGTTCTTTCACTGTTACTGGGTCCTACGCACAGGAACCTAGCAGCCCATACTCTATACCTGTGAGTCAAGGACAGAGCCCTGTGGCACTCCAGCAGATCCCCCTTACTTGTGGACAGAACCATTAACAAGCAAGCACCCTTGGAATGCAATCATCGGGCCAGTTACCCGCACACCTAGCTGTCCTTGATATTTAAGCCTCTCCACCTTGTCCACAAGGACAGTTGAGAAGCATATCTGAATGCCTGCGGAATTCAGGCAAATGCCCACCCCTGGTCTAAAGTTTAATGACTCTGTCCAGGAGAGCAAGTAGAGTCTGCAGAACTTGGCCCCACACCTAACATGACGTGTGCTCCATAAGAGGTCTTCAAGAAAGCTTCATTTTGGTTTATGAGTGTTCACAAACCTCAGCCTCGAGCAAGCTCCCTGATCTGTGGTTTCTGGAAACCACTCTCCTTTCTGGGATCCACCATCCCCGGTCTCTCAGGGCTCTCCTGTCCTCCATTCTCCAGTAGGTGGTGGGTCAGGGATGTGTGCAGCAGGTTGTCTCAGTGCCCGGGCCACCCTGGGGCTCTCTCTCCCTGAGGTCTGGGTGGCCCCTTTCAGGCTGACCACCCTTCCCCTCAGTGGTGTGAAGGGTCACCTGTAAGTCCCTTGTCACCCATGAACATGAAATCCTTCTCTTGTTCTCCATAGAAATTGGAAAGACTTGCACTCTCCTCCTGCCTTACTTTTGCTCCCTTCTTCTTCCTCCCCATAGCCCATTCAAGGGATCCCCCTCAACGTTGTTATGACATTCCCATGGCAGGGCCCTTAGGCAGAAGGGACCTCCTGTTCCCTGTACAAAGGCTACAGACCCATCTCTGTGTTCACATGTCACATGGATGAACAAACAAGCTTCAATCTAGAAAAGAGACCCTGATAACTGAGTCAAGACTACACAGCATGTAAGGAAGTGGCCAGACCGTAACTTGAACCCAGGTCTGTGGGTTCACAATCATGCTTCCACCAAGGACTATACGCATGCCTTTGGGCAGGCGCCACTATTTGCCTCCGTTTCCCATCTGAACAACCAGGGTGGCCAACACTTCCTACCTCCTGTGCTGTTGTGAGGACTGTTCTGGCCATGACATGGAAGCTGTTTAGCATCCCATCTGGCCCGCAGTAAGCACTCAATAAAGAACGGCCGTTATTATGACTTACAGTTACACGTCTCTAAGCATATTCTACACACTGCCTTAAGTCTCAGCATTTGACACTCCTCCTGGGGACGATGTGTTCCAGGAAGCACATCCCTTCTGATGTGCCTTTTCAGTTAACCCCCCTTCTTTCCATCCTTGGGATACAACCACTGTTAGTCCAGCCTATCCAAAATGCTCCTTTGTGGATCATTCCACAAAGGAGCATTCTCATCATGCCGCTTCACCAGCCATCTCCTTGTTGGTGAGAATTTGGTCCCAAGTGGCTCTTCTGGTCACATTCTTTTGTTCTGGGAGCTGGAACTATCAGCAGGCAGGTCCAGAACTGACCAGAGGCTCTGTGCAGGACCAGGGGTATGCTGATATTGGGAGGTCTGGCTCTCCTGCCCCCACACCCCTGCCTCTGTATCAGGGGGCAGTAGCATCAGGAAAGAGGCTCCACTTCCTCCATGGCCAAGGCCAAGGCCAAGGAGAGAGGTTTTGTGTATCGGAACCCAGAGTGTCCAAGTCCTCCCTTTCCAGGATCTTATGGAAGAGGTACATGAGAGTGGCGTGGGCAAGACAGGCCTGGTTCAAATCCTGGCTCTCCATTGCTTACTGTGTCACTGTGGGCTAGTCTCTCTGGGCCTTGGTTTCTTCACCCAGAAGATGAAGCTCGTAGCCTACCAGCTTGTGGAATGAAGGGAAATGATGCCCGTAGGGCCCATGGATTCTCAGGAACAACTCCTCCTTCCAGGGCAGTTCTCTTAGCCTGTGAGGGACCCTGCAGTGGGATGAGCAATGGACAGGCCTTCCCCACCATCCCACTTGGCTCCATGGAGTCTCCGGGACCTGGGACTTTAAGTGCTAAAACTGGAGAAGTCACAGCAAACCAGGGCAAGTTGGTTGCCCTACCTTGAGGGTCTACTCCACGAGATCTGGTTCCATTTTGTCCTAAGCTGAGCACAGCATGGGAGAAAAGCAGCAGACGAAGAAGCTGTGAAGACATACTGGTTCTCCAGGCAGCGATGTGTGTCTGTGGGCTCCGAGGCAGGGCCCTCCTCCTCTCTCAGCTTCCCCACGAGACACTTTCCCAATGTCCTGGAGTGCAACGGATGCACTCTATGGCCTGTAGAGTGCCCCATTCTGTTAGTACTTGGTGTGGGGGTAAGGGTGAAAATGAACTTCCGGCGCCTGCCGAGCTGTGCCCTGGCTCCTGGGGATCAGTGGTGTTGGGATGGCACCTCCCTTTAAGACACTGGTTCTCAACTGGGGGGGCTGTCCTCAACGGGAGGGGAGTATTTTGCCCCCCAGGGGACACTGGGCAATACCTAGAGACATTTTTGGTTGTCACAACTTGGGAGGAGGGTGCCGCTGGCATCTCCTGGGTAGAGGCCAGGGAGGCCGCGGAACACCGTACAACGCGTAGACAGCAACCCACAATGGAGGATCTGGCCCAAAGTGCAAATATTTCCGAGGCTGAGAACCCCTGCCCCGGAGAAGAGGCTGCCTCTGGGTGGGGAACTGGGGACCAAGAGTTCAAGGAGAAGCCCATCCCTGTGTCTCTAGTTCAGGAGCTCAGCATCCGAGCCCACCCCCCACCCCCTCCCTGCCCCCAGGCAGGAAACTGGATTTCCGCCCCTATCCACCAAGTCAAAACCGGAAGTTGCAAACGCCAGCAGCAGGAAAGGGGTGGGGGCAGGGATAGGCACTTTTGGCACGAGGCTGGTAAGAAGCAAGCTTTATGACTTGTTCCGTTCAGAGTTTTAATTAAGCGTCTCAAATAAGGATTTAATTGGGCTGTAACAAGCCAGGCTATTGTATGCGAGAGAAACACCTGGGGATTATTAGAAAACATTTTTAAGGCAGTAAAGCCGCAGTAAACACTTGCAGTTGTTAAATCAGGAAATATAATTCCAGAGCTCAATGCCACCCACAGCGAGGGGGAGCCAGCCCCCCAGCTCCGCGGCACTGGCCAGGAGGGGCAGGCTGCCACCATCCTGGGAGCACTGGAGACGCCCCCGGGCAGAGAGACTCACTCCAAAGCCCTTGGAAAAGAAGAGCGGCCAGACCAGCCCAGGAGGGGCCGGGGATGACTGTGCCCACTTACTGGCCATCTCTCCTCCAACTGGAACAAACTAGAACAAACTGAATCCAAGGACCAGGATCCGCTTTGCTCCCTGCCATAACTTCAGAGCATGAAGCAATGCCCAGCACCCAGTAGGCGTAAGCTGAACAAATCCAGGGGAGGAGGCAGCGGTGTCCAGGCCCGTCTTAGAGGGACCAGAACCGGCCGGGCCACTCCCTTCTGCCCAGCTTTCAGACTGGAGGAGCCAAGGACACAAGTGAAAGAGGCGGCTGTTCGCCTGATCCTTATTTGGGGATGGAGAGCCCTGGCTGGAATGTTGGCCTAAAGCCCCACCATGAGGGACCCTCCCTATCAGGTTAAAACAGGAACCCTTCCCCGACCTCACCCTATTTCCAGTCTCCGCAGCACTTCTCCATCTCACTCCGGGGACAGCCTGACCACACAGCCTTGGAACGTAACACCGCCTCCCCAAGAGAAACAGCCCCACGTCTACTTTATTCTCCCGTATCAGCAAGGACCTAGACGCTTAGTGCAGGTGAGGGGCATCTATAAAGGACCCCATGGCGGAGATGCCGGACCAGCAGCATCTTCGCTGCACCTGTCGCTGGCTGGCCTCGCCACCACGGGCCAAGTGCTGGGCGCAGAGCTTCCCTTGCACATCTCACCCAGCTCTCCTGATGGCTTTGTGATGTCTGCTTATCCATTTTATGTTCTTATAAAGATTTATTTATTTATTTGAGGGAGGGAGCAAGAGAGAGAGAAAGAGCAAGGCAGGGAGGGGCAGAGGGAGAGGGAGAGAGAAACTTTAACAGACTTTGTGCTCAGCACGGAGCCTGACGCAGGGCTCGATCCCACGACCCTGATATCACGACCTGAGCCGAAACCAAGAGTTGGACGCTTCACCGACTGTGCCACCCAGGAGCTCCCAGCTCCATTTTATTGAGAAACTCCCTTTCCCCCTCCACTGCCCTTCCCAAATCTCCCCATCAAGCTGGTGGGGAAGGGAGCCCCTCTCCTAGCCTGGGAAAGACCGCTTGAATGTCAGTTCGAGGCAGGAAGCAGGGCAGGGCAAGTCCCTAGGCCCCCAGAATCAGTGAAGGGCCCCTCCTGATAAAGCACCGGGGGCTTCTGAGCCTCCTACGTGTCCCTGGATGCCCGCCTGCAGGGTCTGCAGTTCCCATCACACCCCCTTGAACCCACCCCGTCCTGCTCTGCTGAACTTCAGAAGTGGGGTGCATGTGGATGTGTGTGTGCTGGGGGGTGGGGAGGGAAGGAGCAGGGATGAGGGCCACTCGGGGGGAACAGGTAGGACATGGGGTACAGAGCAGAAGGCTCAGGTGCCTGAGGTTGGAAGACTGAATGCCTAAGGTGAGTCCGTTACGTGTGGAAGGACCCCGAATTGCAGAGGGACGCTTGGGAACACAGAGCTGGGGGTGAGGTGCACGGTCTGGGGAAAGGGTCCAGGTGCACCAAGGCGGAGAGGCAGCTGCAGGGGCAGATGGAGGAGGAGGTCACTCTCCCAGACCAGGACCAAAGCTCCTGCCTCAGAAGAAAGGAAACTGCAAGTCAGGAGCCAGATGGGAGGAGCCAGGTGAACACCAGGGCAGGTAGAGAGCACAGCACTCGGCATCTGACCTTCAGGGCTGCTTTCTGAAAAGGTCCTTTCTGGAGAGGACCCTGAGGGCCCACAGAGAAGTCAGTTTCCCAAAGAGGCCTGAGGCTGCGGGAGAGGGGCTTTAGGGAGTGCTCCCTTCACCTGCCCCACCTAGCCTAGATTTTCCAGCTCCCTCCCCCAGAAGCATGGGCCTACGGCCATTCCAGAGCAGGGGCCTCAGGCTGGGCCTTTTTTTATTTTATTTTATTATGTTATGTTAATCACCATACATCATTAGTTTTTGATGTAGTGTTCCATGATTCATTGTTTGCGTATAACACCCAATGCTCCATGCAGAACGTGCCCTCTTTAATACCCATCACCAGGCTAACCCATCCCCCACCTTGGCCCACACCCCACAGAAGGCATCTGCAGTGAGGGGCCACCCCAGCCCCTCCACCTTCGAGGCACTGAGCTTCAGGTCTTTGTTCAAACAGACTTCTCACCTAGGTCCTGGGTGGCCCGGACCTTCATTTCACATGACCCTCCCCTTCCACCTCCTAGTCCTCAACCCTGTATTATTTTGTCTCCTAAACACTTGATATGATGAAGCACACTCTATATTATACTGTAATCATTACGCTTGCAGTTAATGTCCCTGCTGGAACGTCGGCTCTCTGAGGAAAAGGATTTTGGCTGTTTTGCTCTTTGCTCACTCCCCAGTGCTCAGGACAGGACCTGGCTCCCAGTAAGCACTCAAGAGATACCTGATGAATGAATGACCTTCAGAAATCATGGTCTTAACCTGGTCTTTCAGCCTTCCTATCGTTAAGGGTGGACAAGACAGGTGTTCCTTTTATTACTGCTATCACATATGTGAGTGAATAATAATTACATATATATGACTGAATAATAATTACGGTGCTAACAGCTAACTTTATTGAGCACTTCCTAGGTGCCAGGTCCGGTGGTCACTGTTGCACACACATAAATCTCGTCAATGCCATCTTCCCAACAACCCTAGGAGGTTAAGTGCTATTAATCCAATTTGACAGATGGAGTAAGGGGACTTCAGAGAAGTAAGGTCACTTGCCCAAGGTCCCCACAGCCACGTGCTGGGCACCATGCTGAGTGCTTCACCTAGATTACATCATTTAATGCTCACCACTATCTTACACGGCAATAATTCTATCTTATGGAAAAGGAAACGGAGGCCCAGAGAGATGCAGTTACCTGTCACAAGTCACCCAGGTAGCAAGGTGCAGAGCCAAGATTCAACCGCACATCTCTCTGAATCCAAATTCACCTCCTTTTCCCTATGTCCACCCGGACAAGAAGCTTCCCATCAGAAGTGGGCATCCAGAGGGGCTTGACATCAGAGTGGGCAAGGGTAAGCTTTGAAAACGATGGCCTCAATCCCAATTCCTTTCTTGGGTTAAAATGCCTGTTGGGAGTTCTTCCACCTCTAAAATCCATGTTCCACGAACATCCACGGGCACCCACCAAAGCACTGCACGGGGGACCCTGATTTCACAGAGTCCCCAGCGAGGGAAGCTGGTAGCAGTCCCTGGCTGCAGAGGTGAACGAGTAAAATGCATTCGGCTGCAACAGCTCCTGTCTCGATTCTGTCCATAACCATGCAAGGGTCTTCCTGAGATGACCAACCAGTCATTTTCATTCCTAACTTCAAGAGTCAAAATACCTTTAGGTGCTGCAAATGTATGTTCCATGTCTCCTGGGGACCCCCGCTGCCCAGAGTACTCAGAAAGATGAGCTCCCATTGGCCAATGGTTCCACTGTATTGTCACAGACCAGGAGTGGCCGTGGATGAGGGGTCCTTCGTCTGCCTATTGTCAGAAGGAATTGTCTGAGATCAACGGTTCTAAAGCAAAAATCAATTGCATTTGGCAGTTGTCCTCTCAAACTAATGAGTTTATATTCAATAACTCTGTAGGGCTGGGTACTTAACTTACTCACTTGGGGGGGATGTCCTGTATCTGATTCCCTGGCAGGAAGGCACAGGGCTCCAGCGCTGGCCCACCTCGGGAGCGTTACAGAATTTCTCCCTGCTCATGGACAGGGCCTGGAATGGCTGGTCAGGGAATCTCCCAGGCCGGAACCATCATGCCAGGTTTAGGACTGTCCGACTGGGGGAAGAGATACAGGACTGGTTTTGAAGAAAAAAAAACCAGGGCCCCTCTTCAGGCCGAAGTAAGAAGACGAGAATCTGTATAGGTTCCTCAATTCCTCAAAAGAAAGCTTGGAGGGAATCTGAATTTCTCCAGAGGCAGAATCCAAGACAAAGAGCTGAGTGCCAGTGGTTTACTTGGGAGGTGATCTTGGGCTGCACTGGTATGAGAGGGAAGTGACAGGGCTAACAGCAGATGCTTTCTCAAGTGAATTACCACTGTGGGCAGCTGGGCGCAACCCAGCCACCCTGGGAGACATCTGGGAGATGGCGGGGAACCTGCCTCAAAGCTATCCCAGCGGAGGGGAGAGAAGGCAGGGGTGGTGATGGGAAGCCCTCGCCTGCCAGTGGGGGAGAGTTCAGTCCACGCTCCCAGTCGCAGCCACAGGTATGGGTAAGCAGTCTGGGCTTGCAGAAGAACCAAAGGAGAAGGTGCCCGGCCTGGGAGGGCATCAGACAAGCCACTGGGAAGACGAACAAAATATTAGCTTCTAGGAGCGCCTGGGTGGCTCAGTCAGTTAAGCGTCAGACTCTTGATTTCGGCTCAGGTCATGATCTCAGGGTCGTGAGATTGAGTCCTGCTCCTCAAAATATATATATATTACACACACACATATATGTATATATTAGCTTCTACCTACATTGATCTGAATCTCCTCCATTTTAATTACTTATTTCCACAGATGAGGTATAAGGTACATAGTATGTGGACCTGGGTGTACCTGTATACAATACATAAAGAATAAACAACATTTATCTGGGTGCATGCTAAAGTCTGTTAGTAGGGGGTGATCATGATCAATCAAAGAATCCTGGTGATCACTGCTCGCAGTGAAATGGAGCAGCCCTCAACCAACCACCATCTGGCTGTCAGATCTTGCCAGAGATGGTGGCATCAGCCATCTCTTGCCCAACACAAACCCAAAGTCTGATGGAGAAAAATAGCATTTTGGAGAATGGGCCAAGCAGGCCAGCGACCTATTCCTCCAGCCGATCTAGCATTTCTCCTTGATCAAGCTGTGCACTTGGAGCGTACGTAGGCTCCTGGCTTCGATTTGTCATTGTGAGTTTTGTCATGTGGCTTCAGCTGACGCAGAGAGCAGATAATACCCAGCCTCAGTCTTAGGAAATCTGTGACTGCCATTTGCTAGAAGGATTTTGCAACTCTCAGCACCTTCCATATAAAGCCCTAAATGAAGAAATTACTTTAAAATGAAGGTTAATAGAAAGCTTTATTTTGTCCCAGAAATACCAGGGTGATCTTTCTATAAAGAAAAGGTAAAATTTTTATAACCAGTAGTATTGGCCACTAGGAAGCAGAGTCAAATATTTGGCCCCATTATGGCAACTGTCATGGACATCACGACTTAACAACATTATTTTATCATTATTCCCAGGAAACATTTTATTTCTATTTTTCCTGGTCCTGGATTCTTTGAAAAATAAGTTAGCTACCTTATTAAATGTAATTCTTGTAAACAACCTCAAGTTATTTCCGTGGAATAAGATGGAGTAGTTCCTAATTCATTAATTAAAAATTAACCCCAGCTGATAGCCCAAATTGCACTTTTGGACACAAACATAAAACATCAACAATGCCTCCTGGGTCAGTGCCATGAAATTTCAGATGCTGGGTCTGCCTTGCACAGGAGAAAGAGAAAGATGTTTGCTTAATGTCCATGATCTCAGCCTCGACAAGTGAAAAGGGCTGAGCTTCAGGATCTGGAGTGCGGCAGGGGTCTGAGTCTGGCCAAGAGGCGCCCAGCCCCCACCTCACTGCCCCTCCCCTAAATAGAATCACTACTCACTTTGTTTTCATTTGTACCCTGAATCCACTCTTGGCCTTTCTGAGCAACTGACCGAACCCACATGTCTCTCCAAAAGCCTTTTAACGTCTTCTTTGAACTTCTGGAACTTGTCCTTTGGGTTCCAAGATAGACCCCTTCAGTGGCTCCTAGAGAGCCGGGCTGTTCTACTTCTCTGCTCCCTCCAAACTGACAGATTCTGAGTCCCGTTCCACCACTGCCACCCTTCTGGGCTGAGAGGGCCATCTCATCTTTCCTCCCCCACCCTGTCACCCCACTTGTTCCCACTCTCTTCTTTCCAGTGCGGCCCCCAGTGGGCACAGGCGGGGGGGAGCGAGGGTGCTGGGATGGGCACCTGTTGCCATCAGGACCCCCAAAGCCAACTTGAAGGTGGGGGGATGGAATACTTAAGAGAGCCCTCAGCACCCCACCCCCTCGGACACACACACGCCCCAGGAAACATCAGCAGGGACGCCTGCAGGCCCGAGAAGGCTGCTCTCCAACACAAGCACGCATCAGAGGGCAGAGGCGAGCTCGACAGGGCAGAAAGGCACACGCTCCCGGTTCTAATCCCCGCTGCACAGCCCACCCTCTGAGGGGCTTGGTCAAGCCAGGCACCTTCTCTGAGGTTCGCTTTCCTTATCTATAAAGCAGAGATAAGAATACCTGCCTACCTCACAGGGGGGATATCAAATTGAAAACTGTGCACAAAAGGGCTTTGAAAAGGATAAAGAATCACACAAAGAAACAGAATTGTTCCCTCTGAGAGCTAAGTGACCCCAGAACCAGGGAAATATTGAGTTTCAGGATCTGGAGTGGAGCGGGGGTGGGGGTTTGGGGGCTGGCCAGGAGGCTCTCAGGCCCTACCTCCCCGTCCCTCCCCCATGTAAAATCACCACTCCCTTTGTTCTCACTTGTACCCCTGAATCAACAAGCTCGGTCTTCAGAGAAGGGGCCTCCAGAGGCACTGGAGGTCGGTCGTCTGGTCCCTCCCCATGCTCCATGCCTGGCGTCTCTCCGTTGTCATGAACTGTGGAGGGGGGTCTGTGTGCATTTGTGTGTCTCTCTACGTGTGTGCGTGTGTATCTGTGTGTATGCAGGCACGTGTTTGTGTGCACCCGTGTGTCCTCTAAAGCCTTCCAACGGAGGCTTCCCACGTGTGATTTGGGCGTGGTGACGGCGGGAGTGACAACCGTTATCTGCAGTGGCCGAAGCCCACGTTTACCAAAACCTGGGCTTGTTTACCCGGAGCCTCTTCCTTCCCCTTCCCCCGTGAGACCCCTGGACCCCTCCCCACCCCCGTCTCAGCTCTCCGGACCTCTGGGCCCCTCCCCAGCCAGCCAGCACAGCAGAGGAAGCCCACTGTGGAGCCGGCCCTTCGGCCAGCTGGAGCCCCAACCTCAGTCGCTGGGTGTGACTCGGGGTTGCTGCCTTAGGTCCTGGGCTTCAGCGCCAGTCTGAACACCTGCCTGACAGTCCCTTCCTCCTAAGGACAGTTTCTCCAATGACAGCACCCCCCATTCCTGGCCCACTTCTGCCTGCTGCCTTGAAGCGCTGGACCTCGCCTGCTTCTGGGACTCCCCCTCTGAGCTCTGCCACTATCCGGCCACTCCTCTGCCCTGTGTTGTACCTTTCCGGTGGCTCTCCTTGTCTGGGCCCCCACCTGACGTTTGCTGCCGGCCCCTCTGGACATCACGCTCTGCCCAGAAAGGACCAGGCCCCATCCCCCACCTGTGGCAGCATCTTTGCCCCCACCCTCCACCCTGCCAGGGAGGGTTCTGCCCTCCTGGACCGCCCAGGTCCCATCCCATCGGACCAACCTTCCTTCTCACATCCGCTAAAAGCCACGTGGGACTCTGGGAAGCACTGAGAGGCCAAGGGTGTGGAGGCAAGGTGTGGACACTCACCCGTCCTAGACCTCAGGGGTGAGCAGCCAAGGATAAGGGCGGATGAGGCCTCTAGAAGGCCAGATAACAAGGAAGACACAGCGTGTCTAACAACAGATGGTGACAAAGCTACCAGGAGGGGTCACCGGGGCCGGGCTACCAGGGAAGGGGTCTCGGAGGAGGCAGGACCTGATCTGGGCTTTAAAGTGTAGAACACAGGTGGGCAAAGAGGTGGGAAAGCTTGCCTGGCAACACATGGCTGGCAGAGCAAAACCATGAGGGTAGGGAAACTGCAGATCGCGGCATCATTCATTCATTCAGTCAGTCATTCAGTCATTCAGTCAGCAAATATTTATCAAGCACTTCCAGTGTTCTAGGCAATCCTCAAGGCACCAGGCATATTATGGTAAACAAAGCAGACAAAAGCCCCTATGCCCGTGGAATTTACTCCCAAGAGGGTTTACGCTTGCTGGTGAGGATGAAGAGGTAGATGGAGGCCAGATCATGGAAGACCTTGAATGCTAAGCTGAGGAGGTTGGGCTTTATCATGCAGGTACTGGGGAGCCCTTACGGATTTCTGGGTGAGGATAAGCTGACCTGCAGAGACATACCAGAGACTGAGAACCTCTGACACGGAAGACAACCTATGTCGAGGTAGGGATGAAAATGTAGCAATAGAAGGGCGTGGGTGTGAGTCAATGGGGAGTGAAAGGGGGACTCAGGAGGCCTGTGCTTGGGAGAACCTCCTGTGGAAGGCCGTCTGTTTCCTTGGGGTCTGTGGCCCTCTCTCCCTGTCTCTAAATACATACCTGTCAGAGCCAAGCACGAATCCCAGACCTTGCAGGGCAAACTCCTGCTCCGTTCGCTGGGGTGGGGCTCCCCCCGCCCCCGTCCCTGCCCTGTGAGCCTTAGCTCAGAGCCACTTTAATATTGCAGTGGGGAAGAACTCAAAGGCCTGGCAAGCCCTAAATATAACCAGCCAGGCCACGTGCAGAAATGCTCCCCTGAATTTACTTAAGAGCAGAGCTTGGCATGTTCCACTGGGGACTGCACTTTGTTTCAGGATCACGCCAGCCAGGCCGAGCCTGATGGGTCCTCAGAGCTTTCTTTAAACACAGAGAAAACATTAAATGATTTTTCTGCAAAAGCCTCAGCGTGAGAGGAGGAGGTAGCTAATGGAGGTTCAAGTCAAAGACCTTCCTGGTCAATGCCCCGTAGGACTCAGGTGAACTTATTTGTAAAAAATCTAAAAATCGAAATCCCTCTGGACAAAGGGCAGTCTCCATGCAAACCAGGCACGTGGGTCACACGTCGGCGCTCTGCTCCCAGTCACCGGCAGGGCCCCTGGTGAGAGAGGCAGGCAGTCAGGACAGGTCTGAGCCGAACCGTCCGAAGCCGTGGAAAGTGCCAAAAGCACTGAGGCTTTTGCTGCGCCGAACACCCTCGGAGGCCGGATGACTGCTTCTGCCCTACACAGGAGAGGAAACTAAGGCCTGGGAGGGGCCACAGAACGAGCCCAAGGCCACACAGTGAACCAGCGGTGCAGGCGGGACTTGAACTCAGGCCTAGCTGGCACCCCCCAGCACTACAGCCCGGGAAGCCTGCGTCTTCACGGAGAGGACCCTGTGCCGGACAGAGGCCCCTGCCTCAGCCCCGCCATATGCCCGCTCCCCGCCCCCATCCACCGACTGCCCTGAGTTTTGCCTTCTGGAGGAGCATCTTATCCACCCACAGGGCCTCCTCCTCACCGATTCTCCCACGTGGGGGCCGAACGCAGAGTCAGCTCAAGCTCGGCAGAGCAGCACGGGAGGCCCCCCAGGGCACAGGCTCTGACATGCTTGGAGCAGGCACCGGGCAAATGTTCTTTCACGTTGTTAACTAGGGCAGGTCTCACGAGGAGGGACTATCAGCGTACCCATTTTGCAGATGAGGAAGCTGAGGCAGAGAGCAGACAGGTAACTTACCCAAGGTCAGACAACCACCAAGTGGCAGAGCTGAGAATCAAGCCACGAAGCCCCAGCATCGGACTGTGCTTATGGTCACGGAGCTCAGGGGCCAGGGAGAAGGCGAGAAGTCATTCGTGCGGGGGGGACACTGGAGAACCTTCTGGAGAAGATGAGATCTGACCTTGGTGGATGTTGGGCAAGGCATTCCAGGCAGGGAGGACCAAAGGAGCAAAGGCAAGGAGGCCTGAGTGTGCGGTGTCATTGGGGAGCCATCGGGCCTGGCTGGGGACAGGAGCACAAATCCCGTTGGGAAGCTCCAGCCGGCCGAAAGAACAGTTCCCGTACTGTGTGCACGCTGCGTGCCAGGCCCGGGCCAAGCACTTTCCACACATTTCCTCAACACGCTCAACCACGTGTGGTTGGTCCAGCAATTACTTCTTCGCATCACGGTTGAAGAGTGGCCGGTCCAGGTAGGGGGCTGAGCACAGTGGGAGTCAGGGAAGGCTTCTGAGGAGGGCGGCGAGGGGTCACAACCCTAATCCTAAGCCAAGCAGGCAGCCGTGGGAAGGTGGGAGGGCCCTGGAGCCCAGGAGCTGCCCAGCCGTCTGAGGGTCGGCTCTTCAGAGCTCTGGGTCCCGCGTGGGCCCAGAGTCTCAGAAGAGGGAGCACCTGTCATTGAGGGTGATGTGCCCAGCACAAGCCTGCCGAAAAGGAACACCCAGTATCTTATCTCCACTTCCTTTCTGCCCTCTGATCACCACGCGTATCTCCTCCTGGCACCCAGAGGGGCCTGGGTGAGAATGGCTTTGCCTGCCATTAGAAAGGGGACTTCTCATGGGGATAACAGACAGAAGAGCGAAAAAGAGCAGCCTTGGGGGTCAGAGAGCTCTGGGTGCAACTCCTGGCTCTATACTTGCCAGGCTGGGCGGCACTGGACAGGTAACTTCGTCTGAGCCTCAGTATCCTCATCTGTAAAATGGGTGTGAGAAGCCCCACTCCCCTGGTCCTGCTCGAGGGCTGAAATGACTGCGGACGCTGCCAGCCTCGGCCAGAGCACAAGGCAGACGGTGACTAAAGAAATACTGTGTGAGTGTCTGGGTATTCACTGTAAAATTCCTGCACCTTTTCTGTACATTTATATTTTTTCATCATTAAAAGGTGGGGGAAAATAAATACCCTATTTTCCTCCCCCAAGACTGCAAACCTAGGGTCAACCCCAGACAAAGCCCCCACCTAGATGCATCTTTCTGGCTCTTCCACACGTGGGAAGGTCACAGTGAGAGCCTGGGCATAGCGCAGGGTCAGCGTCCCCCTTTCCTGGGGACCTCTGTGCTCTCATGGCATCCATCCCAGACAAGGGTGGGCCCAGCTTACTCAGGTGGGGTCTGCGCTCTAACACCTCGAGCCCTCCAGTGTGTGGTCAGAAAACTCTGACCTGCTGATTTCTGAGAAACGTCAGGGAGATGGACAGTGACCAATCCCTTGCTCCTGAGACAGGCAAGAATGAAGTTATTACCACAGAACTAGAACCATGAAGCAATTCCAGTCCATCTCCTTTGATTCTTTCCTTGGTGAAAAGGAAGAGGCAGCTGTGTTATAGTTAAAGACCACAGACTCTGAAGGTGGACCATCTGGGAATAAATCCCATTTCCACCATTTGCTCGCTGTGTGACCTTGGGCAAGCTATGTACCCCTCCGAGCCTCAGTTACCTCATCTGCCCAGTGGGGATGTCGTAATTATAATACCGACCTCAAGTTGTTGCCACAAGAATTAATTAGTTAATGCATGTGAAATGCTTAACATAGGGTGAGCGCTCCAGAAATATTGAGGTAGGGGCGCCTGGGTGCCTTAGTCAGTTAAGGGTCCAACTCTTGGTTTCGGCTCAGGTCATGATCTCAGGGTCGTGGGATCAAGCTTGGTGTCGGGCTCATGCTCAGTGGAGAGTCTGCTTGGGATTCCCTCCCTTCCTCTCCCTCTGCCCCTCCACCCACTCTCTCTCTCTCTCAAATAAATAAATCTTAAAAAAAGAAATATTGAGCTATTTGTTGTTTTTTAAAAAAAACCTGTTTTTTAGGGAAGTTTTAGGTTCATAGAAAAAATGAGCAGAAAGTAGAGAGTGTTTCCATCTACCCCTCCCCCACGTGTCCAGCCTCCACCTCGGTCAACGACCCCAGCCGGAGCAGTAGGTTTGTTACAACCCATGAACCTACACTGACATTACCCTGTGGTTTTTGACAAATGTGCAATGACCCGGATCTACCATCGTAGTATTATACAGAAGAGAGTCACTGCCCTAAAAAAATCCCCTGTGCACCACCTATTCATCTCTCCCTCTCCATCACTCGCCCCCCCCACCCCGCTATTTTATTTTCATTTGATTAAGGAAAAAGATTTCCACATACTTCATTTCAGATTGCCTGAGTATGAACGGGTGGAAGATAATGGCATGATGTGGACTTGAAATTTTTATCTTGCAATGATCTCAAGGAGGAGGGGAAACTGAGGCACAGGTAGGCTCAGTGACTCCCCAGGGAGGCAGGTCGAGGCTGAGCCGGAGCCTAGTTCCCCTCACTCCCCCAGCCCCAGATTCTCCGTGGAGCCCAGCTTTGGCAACCTCTCCAGACACAAGCCCCAGGGGGCTCGCAGAGATAAGTCTGCATACAAATCAACTTGGAGGAGAGAGAATTTTTTTCATTTTTCCCTTTTCATTTAAAAAAAGAATCCGTGAAACGGGGGCTGAAGGCTGAAATGGCAGTATGTGTCTATGGCTGGAGGAGTGTGTGTGTGTGTGTGTGTGTGCGCGTGTGTGTGGTCCATTTGTGCAGAGTCCATGTTACCAGAGTTCGGGGAAATGTCAGGTTCTTGGAGAAGGAGATTTTAATTAGGTTAGAGTTGCCTCCAAAAAGTACTAAAATTAAATACGAATCCATAATGCATGGCATCATAGCTAATGGTATGCAAATGGGGCTGGGCCGGGCTAGGCTGAATCAGGAACTTGGGTGAAAGCAGTAATTGGGAAAAATGTCCCCTGGCCTGCAGCCACAGTCCCCAGGATGCGGATGGGTGAGGGCAAGGGACGGGGAGCAGGAGAGAGACAGAGCCTGGAGGGGTTAGCCAATGTCCCCATAATGAAGAAGAGGAAGCAAGAGCGGGGCCACCCCCAGTGACAGGGCGGCGCTGTGCTTGCAGAGAGCGCACCCATACTGGGGAAGGGGGAGAAGTGGCCTGGGAGGCCAGCTCTGCTGTATACCAGCTTCCATCGGGGGTGGCTGGGTCCCCTGCTCTGTAAAGAGGGCAGCTGCAGCACAGGGCGGAAGGCTTCTCTGCAGGCCTGCGGATCCTTTGAGTCTGGCCTCCCTCACCCACCAGCTGTGTGACCCAGACCTGTCCCCTAAGCCGGACCCCTCTTTGCTCAGCTACAAATTAGCAAGGACCCAACACTACCCGTTCTGTCTTCCAGAGCTGTCTGAGGGTCAGGAGGAGCTGTAAATGTTTAGAGCTGTACAAAGGGACGTTTATTCTTGTTATGTCGGTGTTTATTCTGGAGATGGATAAATATGAGATAACATCTACTGAGTGCTTGCTACGCACCAGGCATCTTCTCCCGCCCGGTCCTTTCTATAAGCGAGGGAAATGAGGTAAGGAAAACATGACCGCTGGGAAGTGGCCGATCCAGGCCAACAAGTCTGACTCAATAACCTACCTGCTTAGCAGCTATGCTGGGAGCTCTCAAGATGTTCCTGGAGGGAAGGGGGCATGCGTGGCCACGACAGCCTGGCCCACGTCTGGACACACGATCCCTGCCTACAATGCACACAGGAAGCACCCAGCAGTCACCCACCCAACTGTGTGCTCTCAGGCAAGTCACTTTACCCCTCTGGGCAGCAGACTCCCCCTCTGTACCACGTGTACTCTGCTGGCCCAAGCATCTCCAGGGACCTTCCAACCCCACAACATCACGCGATTGCGCCACACACTCCAGCACCACAGAAAAAATGCCTAAGGCTGCGGTCAGACCAGCCATGGCCAGATTTCTGCTCCGAAATCCTGGGTGATCTACCTGGCCTCAGTTTCCTCATCTGTAACATGGGGAGGCTAAACGTTCCTGCCTCAGCATTGTTGTGTTGATCGGGAGAGACAATGACATTAGCTTACATGCTTCAAGCCCTGTGTGGCAGACACCGTTGTAAGCACTTTAGCCATATTAGCTCACTGAATCCTCACCAGCTGAGAGCAGCCAACACTTACATGGTGCTCAAAAGTTCCAGACATGGGGTGCTTACCCACAGTAACTCAATCTGTTCTACAACCCTAGGAGGCAAATACTTCTTCACCCTCCTTTTACAGATGGAAAAACTGAAGCACGGAGTAGTTCAGAACTTGCCCAAGGTCAAGAGCCAGGATTTGAACCCAGGCAGCGAAGCCCCATGGCTGGACTCATAATTAGCCGGCCCTGCTGCTTCACCCAAGGTAGGCACACTTAGCCCAGCACCCGCCTTCCCTAAGCATGCAATAAAGGTACTGTTATGCCTAAAGGAGGGGGGTGAAAGGTCAATTTCCAAAACCTGCCTTTTGGTAAGGATTCAGTAAGATGACACACAGAAAGTTCCCAGCACAGAGCAGGGGCTCAAAAAAAATGTCACATGAATGGATGAATGAGTGAATTGAAGGAAAGACCATGGGTCTGCTCTGGCTTCCTGGTTCTTCCAAGCAAGGAGGCTGATGCTGTAACTGGCTGTCATTCCCCAGCAGGGCTGCTAATGAGGAGTCTCTCACAGATGGGAGGACACCCAGCAGCAGGTGGCTGTGGGTACAATTTGCCCTGGAAAAGCAAGTCTGTTCTTGGAGGCTTAGGTGGAGGCAGCAGCTAACTTTCCTGCTACGGAACCTCTATGCCATGGACCAGAAGCCCTGCCAGTAGTCCCAGAAAGCTCCCCATCCTGTCCAGGTGGGTCCTGGCTCGGGCAGTGGCCCGGGGAGCCGTACGCAGAGAAGAAAAATGGGACAGGAAATGGCACCAAGGTTTTTGAGAAGTGAAAAGTGTAGAGCCCTGTCTTTGTGTGGGAATGAGTGCCAAGGGGACACTGCCTACTGAGTTTTCATCAAAGTAATTTATTGATCAATACAGCTAACATGGCTAGTTCAGCGATTTTGTAAAAAATAACCACGTGTTGGATGCAAGGAGCACTTTACTAAGGATTGCAGGGAGAGGGGCCAGGCAGAATTGCCCGTGTTTTATGGGCTTCTGGGAACCAGACCCTGGCAGTTCTGTCCCCGTGGCTTTATCTTCATGACACCAAAACACTGGGATGGAGAGAACAAAGAGGGGCCGATCTTCCAGATGTTTTGTCTACCTGGCAGCAAATATCAAGACATTTCTGTGCAAGGTCACAACAATGAACCTGAAACCCTCGAGGCAGGGAAGAAAGGTTGGGCTAGGAGAGGCCCAGGCTCAGAGCTGGGTCACAAGGCCACAGGGAAATGGAGCTGCACATTTCCTAAGCACCAACTCTTCACCAGAGCCCCCACTAAGTGCTTTGACGCTTAGCATGTCTCCTGCATTTATAGATGAGGAAAAATGAGGCCGGCCTTGTGCTCCCGAGGCCGCAGAGCCCCTAAATAGTGAAGGAGTGGTTCACATTCGGGCCTAAACCAGGGTTTTCTTGATCCTACTCATGTGACTTTGAACTAGTGAGCTGGTCTCACGGAACATCAGTCTCTTCAGTGCAGACTGAGGAGCCTCCGTCCTCCCCCGCCTGCCGAGCTCACCAGTGGGAACACTGAAGGGGACAAAGATGCACATGCGCTTGGCAAACCGGAGAGAATTAGGCTACCTTAAATGACAGACTCTCTTCTGAGAGTTCCCCAAAGCGCCCAGCCTGGACCCAGACACTAGTATGTGTTGAATCATTTATCAGGGGATTGAACCAGATGGCCTGGTGTCCCATCCTCAAAATTCCAGATGCCTCGAATAGCGTGTGTACTCTTCCCCCCGAGACGTGGGCCATACGTAGGCGTACACACTGTGGCACACACTGCATGGAGGGAGCCAATCAGAGCCAATCGGAGCGGTTTAGCTCCCACCTGCCCCCAGAGTGATGAAGCCCCTGGAGACCTCCACCGAAGTCCACTTACCTGGAGGCTGGGGATTTGGCAGAAGACATCAATCTCCCTGGAAGCGATGCCCCTCCCCTGCAGAAAGCCCGGTCCTCCGTGGGCTAGTGCTGTGGCCCCCCCACCCCACTGCTCTACCAAGCAAGTGTATGCTTGGGACACACCTGAGTGAGCCCCTGAGCTGGGAAGAAGGGTCACTCGCCGAGAGCAGCTCCACGGAAGAATGTACCAAAGAAGAGAACGAGGCTGAGCCCCAAAGCCTAAGCCGGCCAGAGAAACCAACGATCTAAAGTATGAGGCTGGCCTGTACCTTGGCCCAGAATCTGTGCCATCTTGGTTCTTGGGCACAGGACCTTGGAAACCACCTCCTGGCTTCATCTTAGGCCCACCCCCTTGTTCACCACATGGGCCTTCTCTCTTCTTTGGCCACACTCTTTCCCGCTCCCAAGGCCCTCACCTATGCTGTTCCCTTTGCCTGGAACGCTCCCCTACATCCTTCACATGGTCTTTCCTCTCATTCTGCAGGCCTCCGCCTGAATGCGACCTCCTCAGGGAGGCCCTCCCTGCTCCCAAAAGCATAGAGTTGTCGCTCAAGTATGTGCCTGCAGAGTATTTGCTCTAATCCCTAAGTGTGCACTTACTTGCTTGTTTGCTTGCTTACTGTTTGTCCCATCCCAGACTAGATAAGATCCCACGAAGAAGGGAATCTCGTCCCTCTAGACCCAGAACCTAGTGCACCTGGCGCATAGTAGGTGCTCAATCAGCACTTACTGAATGAAGGAAGGAAAGACATGGGGAGGGAGAAAGGGAGGAAGAAGCCAGGCAAGCAAGATGAACTGTAGGCCGGCTTCGGAGAACCAACCGGGATGGGTGTATTCCAGCCATACGAGTTCCTTTTCTGGCCGATTCTCAGACATCTCTTCACATGGATCCCATTTAGATGATCTGGTTCCTCCAAGATAATGCCATCCAGTAACTCAATGAACCCCACCCTGCCAGGCTGGTACAACCTGAAGTCTTTTACATATGGCACCCATCCACCAACAGACGGTAAACCACACCGAGTGGCCTCTGCTGAGCAGCTGGGAACTCAGGGAGGCCTGAGTTACTGGTGGGGCACCAGAGAGAAGCAATCCCCAGGGGGCACCCAGACATCAGAACCTGCCATTTTGATTGTGAGGTCGTTCTGACCCCACCGGGAGTCTGCAAGCTTGTTCATCTCGGTACCAAACATGCTTACTCTCCCTTTCCCCTCTCTGTCTCTCTCCCATCTCTTTGTCTCTCCCTGTCTCCTCCATTCTGAGTGTCTCTGTCTCAATCACAGGCTTCCTCTTCCTGACTCACTCTTTTGTCTCTTGCTCAGAATTCATCCACATTGGTTCATTCAGGGATGAAAACAGTGGGCTCAAAATAGAGTCTAAACATCCTGTTCCTGTCTTAGCATCAAGGGATCCTGAAGCCCAGGAAGCTCCTGCCCGGATTTTATCAGGACTCTAGGTTCAGGAATCTGGAAAAATCCATACTCCACAGTACCCTGCGTGTTCTCTAAGGAGGTAACCACGTCCTAGTGTGAATGGCTAAGGGCCAGGGCTCTGAGGCTGACCTGGCGCACCCAGGCTCTGCCACCTACCGGCTGAGTCCTACAGGCCAGTCCTTTCATCTCCCTGAGCCACAAGCTCTTCACCTGCAACATGGGGATACCTGGACCATCTCACAGGGTCATGATGAGAACTAAAGAATGAGCACCCAGAATTGCTCTATATTACCCGGCACCATAAGTGCCCAATAAGCCTTGGTGGTCGTTTTTTCCTGGTCTTGGTCAATTAGTTCTTTTTTTGTTTCTTTGTTTTAAGTGTGAACCTGTCTGCAGAGATGGGGCGATGAGAGAGGCAGTGCTGTCCACCCCGAGAGCAAGGAAGCCTGTCTCCCTGGAGAGCATGTGGGAGGCTGGGAGCCTCTGGGAGGCCCCTGCTCGGGACTCTCCTCAAGCGCCCCGAGGGGCTGGCATCCGCCCCAGCAAGGGGGCTGTGCCTCACCTTTTAACAGTGTTACAAAGTCACTTCCAGCTGGCACAGGAAGCACTGAGCCTGAGGGAGGTGGAATGTTCCAAGGTTTTCTCACTCTCTTGCAGGTCTAAGCCCCCAGGAGGTGGAGACACGGGATCTGCTGACGTGTGGCTGGGGCTGACAACCCCACATGACCTCCTCAGCGCTGGGAAGAATGAAGGCTACTCAAACAGACTTCCACAATCTGACCTTGAGGGTCACCGCAATTTCCAGAAGCAGAGACCTTCAGGTCCCACAGTGGTGCAGGGCTGAGCTCAGCCCCCGGGCAGCGGCCCTGAACTGTGTACCCAGGAGACTATGCGCCAGGGAGAGTAAGGCAGCCACGCCTCGTCCCTGCCATGATATCCAACGCCATCAGCCACAGCTATTCTCCCTAGGAAGGGACCTGCTGTCAGACCCAGAAAGGCCGTATGTCTAGAATCTCAAGCTGGATGGGCAAGGCGGGATTCACAGACACGATCCTAGGCAGAGCTGGCCCTTCATGCCTTGCTAAAGCTTCCCTCTGCAGCCACCTCCCGACCCTTGACACCAGACAGCCCACCCTCTCACTGTAGATGCCCCTGCCAGGCTGCAGGCACAGCCTCTCCCCGCTCTCCCCGACCCTGGCCAAGCAGAAGTGGAGGCTGGGCAGGGCCTCCTACTTTGCATGCCCGCTCAGAGCCCGGAGGCGGGTGGGAAAGGGCATGTGTCTGTGTGGCCTATTATCCATGCCTGATTAGTGGCTGGGGGTGTGTCGGCACAATGGGACAGGGCGGGGGCAAGGACAGTGGTTGTTAAAATGCTCCCACAGCGCTCTGATGCCCCCACCACATCCTGGTGCCTCAAAGGCACAGTAATGAGAAGGGACTCCCAGCAGATTTTCGGCCTGGAACGTGTTCACTTAACTCTGGGTAATGCTGCCATCGAGATACACAGCACCACTCACAGCCATCCAGATGCCCAAGGAAGAAGAGCCGGGAACATCCTAAACATGCCACTCACCACCGCCCACTGCTGGGAGGCCCCATCCCAGCCTCCAGCCCATCCGTGACTCGGGGATTCGGTGTGATCTGTCTGGCACTTAACTGTCTACTGTGGGCCTTGCTTGGTGCAGCTGCTGGGAATACGCAGGGACATCAAGTTGGAGCCAGGCAGACCGGCATAAAAATCTGTCAACCACCCCTTCCCAAACAGGTCCTTCCCCATGCTCGGGCTCAGATCTCGCCTCTGGAAAGACAAAATAACTGCACCGACCTTAGGGATGTTGTAAGGGTTAAATGAGATGGGGGGGGGCGCTCAGAGAACATTAACTCTTAATATCATGATAAAGAGGAACAAGATAAGGTCCTTGCCTTTGAGAAGCTCCTGATCCACGTGGGGGTCAGGGACCCCGTGCCTTGCGGGAGCCAAAAGGAACCCCACGGGGAAGCAGGATGGGGCGAGACACAGGCATTTGAAGTAAACGGCCCTCTTGCTCTGCCTCTTCTTCGCTCCCAATAATAAAAACACAGCTGCACAAAATGTTTCACCTTTCCCTCTCAACGCTACTGCAAGCAGGGCTCGTGCATGACTGTGAATGGCCAGTCTCAGGGGATGCACTGTAAGGCTAGGTGGGGGCTATGGCATGTGCAAATGGAGGAAAGGAAGCCAGAAACCCAAAATTTTATATAAAACATCCCAATTTTGGAATGTTGGCTAACTCAACTTAAAAAACTAATTCAAGTTAAAATTAAATTGATGGGGGTGGGGGTGGGAGAGAGCAGAACCTAGAAAAGGAGTTCAGGAGGGGAATTCCTTAAATTCGAGGCTAAGAAGTTTGCCTTCAAGAGAGCAAACCATCGGGGCGCCTGCGTGGCTCAGTCATTGGGCGTCTGCCTTCGGCTCGGGTCGTGATCCCGGGGTCCTGGGATCGAGCCCCGCATCGGGCTCCCTGCTCGGCGGGAGGCCTGCTTCTCCCTCTCCCACTACCCCTGCTTGTGTTCCCTCTCTCGCTGTGTCTCTCTCTCTCAAATAAATAAATAAAATCTTAAAAAAAAAAAAAGAGAGCAAACCATCAACAAGATTAAAAAAAACAAAAAAAAAAAAAAAAAAAACACAGTCAGAAGCAAACACAAGAGGTCCACAAGCTTCCACTTGAGCTCTGGGGTGACCAGGGGGTCAAGGGGAAAGAGATCATCTCTGCACCCATGAGGAGTGCTATAAAAAGGGGGCTGGAGCAACACTCTGGGAGGCTCAGGGAAGGTCGTGCCACTGCCCGGGTGCATCAGAGGAGGCTTCCCGGAGGAGGTGAGCCTATGACAGAATAGGAAGTATGAAAAAGAAGAAATTCAGCAGGAGGCCAGGGGGGAGGGCACTCATGTGGGAAGCACAGAACGCAGATGCAAGAAGTCAGAAACAGCCCCACCTGCCTTGAGCTGACAATGGTTCTGGGTGTGAAGAGTTTATGTAGAGTCCTGGCTGGACTGGCTGAGGGCAGCATCTGCCAGTAGTGGAGGACTGGGCAGAGCCCACTGAACGGTGAAGTCCTGAAGGATGGGGGTCTTCCAACCCACCCACTCCCCCAAGAGAGGGGCACTGGGGGCTGTCCCTGCATTTCTTGCAGCTGACAAGAAACGGAATCCAGGTGCCCTCACTCAAAGAATGGGGACAGGTGAGGAGCAAGAGACACTGGAGGGACCAGGCTAAGAAAGGCCTGGCCGGGTGGGGGGGGCAGGAATGGGAGCAAGAGATCCTTGGGGATCCAGGAAGCTGGGAAGACACCTTTCCCAAGCTTTTCCCTTTTCCTGACCCAGGCCACTCACCCCATTTTCTGCCCAAATCTGTGTAAGCAGATTCAACAAATATTCCCTGAGCACCCACTTTATGCCAGGAACTGTGACAGGTCTTGGTAGCCGTTATTTAAAATAATAGCAGCCATGATAATGGATGACAATAATGGTATCAAGGAATATTTCTGAATGCTTTCTCTGTGTGCACTCTGCCAGGCTCTGTTTCCTCATCTCTAAAGTGGGGATAAAGTCCCTACCTCTTAGATCTGCTGTGTTAAGTGAATGAATGTCGGGAAGATGCTTAGCACAGTGTCTGGTACATCGTGAGCCTTTAACAGATCACTCGTGTTATGTCTAAAAGCACAGCAACATTGTGTTAGCACGGGGGGGCTGGAGATGGAAAGCATAGGGCAAGCACAGCCCGGCCAGATCCGTGCGCCTGTCCCTCCCGCCCCTGATGCAGCAGTCCTCAGTGGCACTGACCCAGGCATCTGTCCTGCAAGTTGAGGTCTCCCTCCCCCCACCTTCTGCCAAGGAGAAGGAGGGTTCCATCCTCAATGGGAGAAGGGTTTCAGCTCAGCCACAGAGAAGCTCCTGGCCCCTTAGAGATTTCAAAGAGGAAAGTGGAGACAGAGTCCCCTTCTCAAGCCTCCCGGCCAGGCTGTCACAAAAACCAGGACTTGCAGAAGGCCTGGCCAGGTGACCAGACTTCCAAGCCCCATCCGCCTGCTGGAGGAGACTGTGAGCAACCCACCACCCACGGAGTGCTCATCACCTTGCACACCACGACACGGAACACACTGAGGGTTTTCTGGTCAAACCAGGGAACCATGCAATGGGGCGGAGGCCCAGCTGAGCTCTCAGACAACTGGATGTGGCATCCAACGACAGAGGGCTCAGAAAACAGGTGCATGGCTCTGGGGAGGGTCCAATCATGTACCATGGCCTGGCTTCCAGTGCTCAGGCCTGGGGCCAAGGGAATAGTGGCTTCTCAGGAGAGCCCTGGACCAGGATTGAGGACACCTGGTCTCTTAACCAACCCTCCATCTGCCCCCACACATCTCCCTGTCCTTTCTCACCTGGACTACTTAAAGAGCTTCCTGATGGCCCCCCGGTTTCCACTTTCACCCCCATGTAATCACATCACACAGCCACCAGGATGACTTTTCAAAGGCACAAATCTGGCTATGTTGCTCCCTTCCTACAGTCCTCAATGGCTGCCCAATGCCCTTAGGATAAAGTCCAGCCTCCTCACAAGGCTTACAGAGCTTTATATGAAGCCCTCTACTCAGGCCTTATTTTTCCACATCCCCCTCCCTTTACTCTATTCACACTGGACTTCACTGAGTTTTTTATTTTTATTTTTATTTATTTATTTTTAAAGATTTTATTTATTTGACAGAGACACAGCGAGAGAGGGAACACAAGCAGGGGGAGTGGGAGAGGGAGAAGCAGGCTTCCCGCCGAGCAGGGAGCCCTATGCGGGGCTCGATCCCAGGACCCTGGGAACATGACCTGAGCCGAAGGCAGATGCTTAACAACTGAGCCACCCAGGCACCCCACGGGCTTCCTTGAGTTTTTTAAATGCAAGTCTGAAACACATGAAATTGCTGGTACTTGGCCACGTTTGACCTACAAAGCTGATAGTTTCCTACAGTTCAACTTAACACAACTGTCTGTCCTTGGGCATCTACACATGTTATCGCCTCTACCTAGTACACATCCCTCACTCCTCCCCATCATCCTGATATCACTGTGCCTTCCTCCTCCCTCAGGTCTCAACCCAAACGTCACTTCTTCCAGAAAGCCTTTCCTGATGTTCCCCTGAGCAGCCTGCTCATCCCTTCTGTAACAGGCCTTGAACCCGTAGTGACTCTCTGATGTCTGTCTTTCCTGCCAGATTGCAAGCTCCATGAGGACAAGGACCACGTCTGTCTTGCTCATCTTGAGGGTCCCAGCACCTGGCCCAGGGCTGGCACGTAGTATGTGCTCAGTAAAGGCTCGCTGAGGAACAGCAGCTCGTGTGCTTGTGTGAATGGGACAGAGCCCCGCCCCTGGCCAGCTGTACGACCTCGGACCATCCATCTCCTATAGACATCGGTTCCTACCTCTGCAAAAGAAGGTAATCACACCTGCGGCAGAGAGACGGGCAAATGAGATGGCATGAGGCGTGCCAGCGTATTTGGTGTTATACTGCTCAAAAACGTTGACAGGTCCTTCCTGGGGCTGGCTGCAGCCACCAGTCTCCTTCCTGACCCCTGGGCACTGCCAAGGGACGAACTGCTGCAAGAGACAGGACAAAAAGAGTCTGACCTTAAGACGACTCCTCACAACCACCACTCTGAGCTCAGAGTTTGTGAGTTGGTGGAGTCTGTTTCAACAGAGCAGGCATGTTCCTTTCAGGCAACTTAGAAAGCCTGGGTTTTTATAGCCTCTCTAGCTGCACAGCTGGGGATGCCTAGAATTTATAGTGAAAGGAACCCAGAGCCCCTCAGTAACATCCCTGGCCAATCTGTTCTTGATTACCTCTCCTAACAGGAAGCTCACTACCCCTGAGGTATCTTACTTAATCTTCAAATAGCCCTGACTATGAGATGGCTGGTGTTGAACCAAATTCTGCCTTCTTGGGCCATCCTCTCACTGGCTCCAATTCTCTCTGCTGGCACTTCTAAGACCAGGTCTGCTCACCCTCCTACACAACAGCCTTCAGAGATTTAAGAGATGACAACCCTTGCCTTCACATCTCCAAGCTTTGGGTTCTGACCTTCCTCTCAGTCTCTGTACCTGTACTACGGGGCTGGCGAGTGCTGGACCTTACTCCTCTCCAGGTGGGGCTGACACGAAGGAGGAGAAAGCACCAGCATCTGCGCTCAAAGAGTGGGGCTGCAGGAGCCCCAGACCTTCCTGACTGCAGGCCTCAGATCCAGACTCTGGGATCAAAGTAGCACACAGAAAAACCACCTTCTGCCGGGTGAGTCAGGCTCAAAGTCTGCCGGTCCTCTCCAGCCTCTGGGGGAGATGGATGCCTGCGCTGACGGATCACTCCAATGTGTTAGGTAGATAAAGAAATTGATTATTCCATAAATCATTGTCTCCATGAAAAAAAATCCCCATTTTTTAAAAAGGAAAATATTATAAATCTGCCCAAGCCCATGTGAGGGCAAGTGTAGCCATTTCAGCTTAATTGTTTGAGAGCTTTTTTGCTTCAGCCCTAGAAAAAAAAAAAGTCCCCGAAGCTACTGGCTCCCAATCGAGATGTTCCTTCCCAAACTCCACAAATGGCCATGTCATGTCATGGGCGAGACGGATTTACATTGCAGCAGGAAGAATGTGAATCAGCCAGAAAGAAAAGCTTTCCCACCAAAGGAGACAGAACCTTTTCTTTTGAGACAAAAATGGGATGCTAACCTCTATCCTTACCTTTCCTCCCTACTGACACACACACCTGCCCCATCTAGAAAAGTTGAAGGTTCCATTCTCACAAGAGACAGGGAACTGGCCAAAATGAGCCTTGGGGGGGGCGGGCCCGAGGATGGGGTGTGACAGCTCAGGAGTGAAGGAATCCTCAGAACAATGGAAGGGATGGTACGTTTTAGAAGGAGCAAGGCAAGCAGGAGCACGGGCGTGAAAGGTGCAAGGGAACAGATGTGGCTTCCCAGCTGCCTCTGCTGTGTGACTTTTACCTTGTTCCTTCCCCTCTCTGAGCCTTAGTGCTCCTCCTTAGAGCACCCAGGAGAATGAGGAAGATCCCAGTGTGGGGCTCTGGTCTGCATTGCATGTATCTGCATGTTCAAGGAACCAGGCCCATCACTGAAGGTCACCTACATGGACCTAGCAGGAGTCCACCGAGTTACCACCAGGTCCTGGGAGGCTGCTCTGTGCCCCCAGATCCTCCACAACCCCCTTCCTGGTGCACTCCGCAACCCACGGAGTGGGCGCTCCATAAATATTTGGTGAATCAGTGAGTCAGCCCAGAGTCCATGTGAAAACAGCAGGAAATAAACACTAAATTACAAACAGCATAAAAATAGCCACATTTCCAAAGCAGATTTTTCTGATTCTGTGAATCCGAGCAGGAGGAGAAAAAAAAAACAAAACCCATCCCCTCTCACTGAGATCTCTCAAGCCAGGGCCCTGAAGTAGCTCTGCTCTGCAGGCACCAGAGTCCACGTTCCCTCTGCCCGATCCACATCAATCTGCTGTGTGACTGAAAGGTGCCATCTTGCCTCCTCGGAGCCCATTGACTTAAACATCACTCCTTGTTCAAAGGCACATGCCAATTCCTCGGACTCTGTCATTCAGATACTCTCAGACTCTTATGCCCTTGGGCTTCTAGGCCAGGTGTTCCAGCCAGCTCCCATCACCGCAGTGACAGACACAAGGTCCCCCTTTCTCTGAGGCATGCTGAGGCCACTCACAGAGTGCCTTTCCTGTCTAGGAGAGACCTTTGTGGATACCCAGCCCCATCGCAAGGCTTCTCAGACACAACCAGGTGGTGGAGCACCTGGTACTCCTGGGGTTCTTTGGGGAAAACCATGAAGCTGTGACACATTTAATTCCCATCACCTGAACGAGGAGTAATTTTATTTACTGGCAGAAAATATGGCTCTATTATAGGTATGTAGGGCTCCACAATTCAGGAACTAATAACACACAAAATACTTTTAAGAAATCACATTTAGCAGGATAAAAATACATAACACAAGCCTACTTACCAAATGCAATGTGAAAGATGATGCTGACAAGCTGAGCAAAGACGCTTGGTATCAGGTGTGATCTTTGACAATAGAATGTTCACTCGTTTTGTCATCTGCTACTGCTCCCTAGCAGAAGAGCTGTACAAAGCACCAAAGGCTTAGGAACAATTTATGTGTGTGTTTGGGGGGGGGGGTAGAGAAAATTCTATCTGTTCTCTTCATTTTCTTTTACTGTGAATTACTTGATTTGAATGACCACAAGTAATCATTCTTACTAGCCTACTGTGTGCCTGCTAAACACCTCAGTCCAGTTTACGAACCCCAGAGTCCTACAGGAATAGCATTCGGAGAAAGAACGCCTGTTTAGCAAGACCTTACGACAACCACATCACCCCTGCTGGAAGAGCCAGCGGGCAGATGGCGCCCACTCACTACCCCAGGGCCTGATTGCTCTCCGTGGTGCTGAACAGAGAGGTTGGGGTGAACCTTAATCTCCCGGCCTCTTGGGGAATTACATAGGGTATATCAATTATCTATGAGCCTTTCTAAACACACATGAATCCAGTTTAGTATTTCTCCCTCAACGTGGAAAAAATGTTTTAAAGGTCTGTTTTTCAGCCCTGGAAAAATTTAGTCTACCTCAAGACTGCAAATTTAAAAGCTTCAAATGTATGTGAGTGTATGTGAGTGTGTGTGCTGTGTGTGTGTGTGTGTGAGAGAGAGAGAGAGAGATAAGAACAAGAATGGAGTTTTCTTAATAAAGTGGGGGGTCACAGACCCATGTTTTCATCTGATTTTCCTACGGCTCACCAAGGGATGTGGCACAAAGTATGTCCCCCTTTTGGTCCTCAATATCCCAATCTGTGATAGGAAAGAGGAAAGACAGGTGCTGTATTCCTCTAGGTCCAACATTTGGGGCGCCCCTCCTTGTGTTCTGGCTCTTCCATGAACTCAGAGACTGTCAACAGGATGACCTTGCCTGGCCTTCTTCAGCACTGAAAGATTTCCTGGAGATAGAGGGGGACACAAGCCTCGGTCTCTCTTGCAACAAGCCATGGATTCAATCTCTCTGCTCAGCTCTCCCCGAGCCCTCCGTCCCCATGGACCAGCCATAATTCAGCTAAACCTGAGAGTTCACCCATATTTTATTTACTGATTCGATGTTACGAGACAAGTAAAATAGACGGCTGTCACCTCCATTAAACTGGGCAGGAAAAATGGCCATGTAGGCAACAGGCTCTTTCTGCTCATAATGTGTCATCTGTTTCCTTGGGGAAGGAAGCAAGAAAGGCGGGGGCATGGCCTCAAGGGAGAGTCCAGTGCCGTCGAGCGCAAGAGGGGAAGCCCAGGGCTCCACTGCAAACCTGGCCTGGCCTCACTCTCGGCTACACAGATACGGTAGACCCGTCGGCCCAGTCCACCAGGAATTGGGAGCACCACCAAAGTCTTCAGCTCCCCACTGACCCAAAGGAAAGTCACTACAGTCACTCATCAGGCTTTGGGATAAAGAATGGCTGTTGAGCCCCACTGTGGGAAGCGTGTGCTAGAGAAGCAAACCTCCAAGTGGTCATTTCTTTGAAGTACACAAACACATACACATGTACACACTCACACTCCCAAGAACCCAGATGATGCATGTGACCCCGGGGCTAAATGGTCCAAGCTGACAATACAGCCTGAACCTCCAGGTCAACTGTCAACACCTCTGCTTTACACGAAGCTGGCAAGGAGACCTGTTGTCTACACATCCTAACAGAAGGAAGTGATGCGGTGAAGGCAGAAAGCGGAGGCCCGACCGAGGCCCGGCCGCAGAGCACGCGGCACAGCAGCAGCCCTGTCTGCCGGTTGTCCGGAGTGACCTGCCTGGTAAGGACAAATGGCAGAAGTTCTCTGTCTTGGTTCAGCTCCCAGAGGTTAGCCACAGAGATGCTGAGGGCCAGGTGGGGAGGAGGGACCGGTGAGGTCAGGAGCTCTTCTTCAGTTTCTCCTTGAAGTAGACATCTCGCGTCTCTCTCGAGAGAAGAATCATCATGATACGAACCAGACAATGGATGTAAAGACCAATCTAGACCTGAGGAAAAGAAGGACCCACTCCTCTAAATATTCCAGTTTTGCCCAAGCTAGCTACATGGAAAAAGTCTTAGCATAGAAGGTGCTGAATTAAGGTGTCAGAACACCAAAGACTTCGGTAGAACTTTGACTTGGTAGAAGAATCGAACAATGTCTTTCGCAAAATCCTGCTGACCAGATGGAAAAGGTGTGGAGCTAAGTTACAGGGCAGGTAGGTGAACTTCTCAAATGACTGTATCCATCAGTGCATTCATCTGTTCAACAAAGAGTTGTTAGTCCCTTTTTTTTTTTTTAAAGGTTTTATTTATTTATCTGAGAGAGAGAATGGGAGACAGAGAGCATGAGAGGGGGAGGGTCAGAGGGAGAAGCAGACTCCCTGCCGAGCGGGGAGCCCGATGCGGGACTCGATCCCGGGACTCCAGGATCATGACCCGAGCCGAAGGCAGTCGCTTAACCAACTGAGCCACCCAGGTGCCCCATGAGTTGTTAGTCCCTTACTACGTGCCATGCACTGTGCTAGAGGCACTGGATGAAGTGGTGAATAAGCCATCTGGGGTCCCTGCTTGTACAGTAAGTGCTATGACAAGGGAAGTATGGGGGGTTTGAGGGCCCATCAAAGTGGGCAGGCATCAAGAAAGGCTGAAACCTGAAGGATGACTAGAAGTTGTCTGGGAAGAACAGCAAGAGCAGAGATCCAGGGTGTAAAGGAAGGCACAGTGGCCCCTGCAGACTTGGGTGCTTGGTACAGTGGAACAGAGAGTGTGTGCGAGGCAAGGAGGGACAGAGTCTAAGTCGGCAGGTCAAAAAGGGCCTGAGAGCAAAAAGGAAGCTAGCGGGGTTTTGAAGCTGGTTAAAGTATAGGACAGTGGACCCAAGACCACTGAATGAAGCCAACGGACTCTGACACTGGTCATTTCCTTCCTAATGTGTTGATGGCAGAAGGGAGGGCAGGCGGGTTCATCCCAGGCTCACATGGCACTAAGCATGCCAGACCACAGAAAGGGAAGCCACAAAAGCTGCACCATCCAGAACAGAGGCTTCCAGCCCCCATCATAGCGTAGGCCCACAACCCACTTAACCTCTCCACCACAGACCCCAGGAGTGGGAGGATGAAGAGGGTGAAATTCACATCTACCTCCTGAGGATGGAGGGACCAGAACAGGCTTTGGTGGTCCAGAAACAATGAACGAGAATAACCACCTGAAGGTTCAATGATACAGGATTTACCGAGGATAAATGACAGGTCCCGCCTTTAGGCTCGAAAGATCAACTGCCAAAGGGAAGATGAGAGTAGTTAGAGATCAGCAGCGACGCCTGTGCAAAAGACCAGGTGATCTCAAGAGACCACCAGCTCAGCATAACTCGGCAAAGCAGACGGCTGCTGAGAAGGCAGAGATAGTGGTCTGGGTTATACAAGGAAACGTGGAAGCTGAGATCCGAGGAAGCAGTGCGCTTACTGGGTGCAACTCACAAGCAGCGCTGTGGAGAGCTCTCAACACCATGCAGGAAGAACGGAGCATCTTTGCTGGGGGAAGAACTGAGCATCTTTTTTTTTTTTTTAGAACTGAGCATTTCAGCTTGGAAAAATTTAATTTGGAGAAATGCCTTTGCATTTCCATAGGGTTGCATGGTGGGACAGGGAGCAAACCCGGACCAGAATCAGTGGGCATGGTGATTGTAACATAAGAGTAATGGACGCCATTTGTTGAGTGCTTACCACCGCTGTGGTCTAAACACTTTATAAACATTAACTTACCTAATCCTTATAACAACCCTGTGAGGCAGGTACTATCATTGTTATTATTATTACCATGAGAGATTAATTTGCCCAAGATCACACGGATGGGAAATGATGGAGGCAGGCTTCAAAGTCAGGCCCGCAGATTCCAGAACCTGCTAACTAATCCACGATGATAGATTGTGAAAGTGCATGGACAACTTCTCTCGTGCCAGGCAGATTCATTCTCACAATGATCCCATGAGGTCAAATCTATTGCTATCCCCATTTGACAGGTGAGGAAAGCTAAGGCCAAGAAGTTAAGTGACTTACCCAAAGTGTCAGAGCCTGGAGGGGGAAAAGGGTTTAAACTCAGACAGGTGGATATCAGAACCTCTACTCTCAACATCCAAGTTCTGTGGCCTTTCCCAGAACTGCGGGGAGACAAACTTTAGGGGAAAACTTGCAACAAAGATTGGAATCAGCCAAAACATCTGCAGTAAGGAAGAAAACAGGGTCCAAAGTAGTGAGCTTCCTGTCTCAGGTGGTATTCAATAGAGACCAGAGATCCACCTGTAAGGGGGGGCCCTGCAGTGACTTAGAACAGTGGTCCTCACAGGGTAGGCCCCAGATGAGCAGCATCAGCATTATCTGGGGCCCTACTAAAAACGTAAAATTCCAGGCTTCCCTCCAGACCTATTGAATCGGAAGCTCTGCAGGTGGGGCCCAGCAATCTGGATTTTAACGAGCACTCCAGGTGATTTTGATGCATGCTGATGTTTGAGAATCAGAGGCCTAGAATGACCCCTGGGGTCCTTTTCAGCCTAGATTCTGTGATTCTCCACCACAGACAAGAAATGTGATGCCGTGGAGCCCTGGGAAGTCCTTGGCTCCCTGCTCCTGCTTTTCCACCCAATTGGGCAGGCTTTTTGGAATAGCATATTTCAGTTCTGCAAAGCAGATGCAGGAAGGCTTTGCACAAGTCTCCCTTGCTCCCATATTTAAAGAGCTCATCTCTGCAGTTGTTCTGAGAACTCTATAAACCCCCTTCCATCAGCAGCCTGTCTGCATCGGTCCCTTTAATAGCGCAAGACTTAATTGTCTCCTATAGATTGGAACCCCCTTCACACAAACTAGCATCTTAGCTCCTTCTTGCTCCCTTTTTTCTCCTGCCTTCCCTAACTACCATTCAGCTTGGCACCAAAGGATTTGGAGTTGAAGCTGCCACTCACTCCGGATCTCACTCCATCTCATTATCTTCAAACTGTATGATCACCATGGGGACTCTCTCCTCCCCAGCTCTTTCCATTGGCCTCATTACCTGATGTCTCCCCACAGAGCCAGGAGTGTCTATCCCCTGGAGCCCAGCCTCCAGCCAAAGACCCTCTCTGGGCTGCACGGGCCTGCCCAAGAAGCAAGCTTCAACTCCACATCCAAGAAGGACGGATCAGGACTCCCCGGATCAATTTCTAAAGAACATCCCACAACCAGGGTCTACTCGGCTCTGAACACAGGCAAAATACATTTCAATGGTAACACTGCAAATATAGGGAAGAACCAGCACCCTCATGGGCTGCAGGTATGTGATAAATAGCAGGCCAGGAGGAGTCTGGGAGCTAACACACAGAAGCATCCTGAAGGGCACCTCTCTCTCTCCCTAACTTGGTGGGTAACAGTTACAGGCAGCCAGACCCTACCATTTCCGCTATGGGGCACATGGGTGTGCAGGCAATGGGTAAATGCCATGTACTAAGCTGCATGGAGTACTGAGCACAAGGGCTGGCACAAGGCAGAGGGTACATAAACAGCAGAGAGTCTCAGAGCTCATGGAGACTGATGGCAAAGACACGGCCCCCACCCTTGGGGGATCCTTTCTCTCCTAACGTTTATTAAACATCAGGCACCATGCAAAGAGCTTTATACGCTTTATCTTCTTTAATCCTCACACTAACTCTGTGAAGATGATACTGTAAGGTTCGGCCATATGAAATTTTTGCAGGTCAAAAACATCTGCATATGGATCTGCCTAATAGTAATATTTCTACCTTGTAGATGAGGAAACGGAGGCTCCAGGGTAACGTGACTTGCCCAATGTCACAAGGCACAGACATGCAGACTCAGAGTCTAACTCAGATCCACCACATTTTCCCAAACCCCATATGTGCCATGATGTTTTGGGGTGCCAAGAAAGAAAAAGATCCTGTAGATAACCCCAGTTATGACATGTGAGACACACTGATTTCAGAGAAGTGGGAAGATAGAGGCAGGAAGTCCATCTTAGAACCAGTAAAATACATTATCTGACTCCAAAACAACTCGTTCTGCTGCCTGGTAGTGATGGCGGGGGAGGCGCCCTTCTACAGCTCTGGGGGAGGCAGGACATGCATGCACTGGAGAGAGCCCTAGACACATCCACAAGCCTAACTCCGGCCAAGGTCAGTCAGCACCGGTAAACAAGGCAGAGATGTCCAAGGAAGCAAGGGGGAGAATGTGGCAGAGGGACCTTTGGGGAGAGGGGCGTGCCAGGCTTGGAGTCAGAGGCAGGGGGACCCTGTACATAACTCCAAAGGAAATAAAACAAGGCAAGGGCTGGGGCGCAGTTGCTCTGTGCTATAGAACGGGGCCAAAGGTTAACAAAAGCAAAATCAGAATGACCTGTCGTCCTCAAACCCAACCCCTTGGGCCTCACCCCAGTGTCCCCACTCCCACTCAGGTAGGATTTTGTCTCTGGGGCACAAAGAGAAGCAGAAGAGAGCAGGGACTCCGTGAGCAAGCACAGGGGTTGGTCCAGGCCCACGAGGCCCTTCGGGACGCAACGTGTCAACAAGCGCCCGCTCCCGCAGTCAGAGGCACCAACACAGGGTCACCACGGAGAGTGATGACCTTGTCATCAGAGTCCTGCCCCCTTGCCGCCTCACTCGCCTCCCCCTCGTCCTGGCCCCCTGCTGGAGTCACATTCCCCAAACACCAGCAAGGAGAAATGCTGATCTTTGGACAGCATTTAAGCTTTTCTGCAAAGACGCCCTACCTCTCTGACTCTGTGAGTCAGATGGTGTCATCCCCATTTTACAGATGGGGAAACTGAGGCCCTGGAAAATAACATGACCCCTCCGATTGTGCCTGTCCCAAACCTGTCACCTCTCTAGGGGCTCTCAGCAGTGCAGTTCCCACAACAGTTCTGTCCCTGGCAGCCACCATCAGGCCAGTCTCCCTGCGTCCCCCAGAAGAAGGAACATGGTGAACAAGAAGGGTCAATTTGAATTTGCCTTTGCTCGGGGCGCCTGGGTGGCTCAGTCAGTTGGGCGGCTGTCTTCAGCTCAGGTCATGATCCCAGGGTCCTGGGATCGAGCCCCACATCGGGCTCCCTGCTCGGCGGGAAGCCTGCTTCTCCCTCTCCCACTCCCCCTGCTTGTGTTCCCTTTTCTCGCTGTGTCTCTCTAATAAAATATTAAAAAAAAAAAAAAAAGAATTTGCCTTTGCAAATTCGGAATGTGACTCTTGCTTAAAAATCAAATGACCATAGGGCGCCTGGGTGGCTCAGTCGTTAAGCGTCTGCCTTCAGCTCAGGTCATGATCCCAGGGTCCTGGGATCGAGCCCCACATCGGGCTCCCTGCTCTGCGGGAAGCCTGCTTCTCCCTCTCCCACTCCCCCTGCTTGTGTTCCTGCTCTCGCTATGTCTCTCTCTGTCAAATAAATAAAATCTTTAAAAAAAAAAAATCAAATGACCATAAAACCTATTAGCCTAGAAAGGATGTTGGAAGGGAAAGGAGGTGGGATTGGGGAGGGAAAAGGGAGGTGAGGGGGAAAAGGAAGAACAAAGAGCAATTCACCGACCACCTGCTCTTGCCAGCTCACTGACAGATGAGGATGGAGGTGAGGGGGAGACAGGGATGGGGCCCTTTCCTCAAGGCTCTGACGAGGGCTTTGAGGACCACCTGGTGGCTGCCAGAGGGACGTGGAGGCAGGAGTCCCCAGAGCAGAGGGATTCCTATGGGGGGGGAGGACAAGCCATCCCCAGGGAAAGTCCATCCTTTTTTTTCAGGCTTGAATTGGAGTGTTGGGCAGAGTCCAGAAACCCAAACAAGGGAGGATGGAGTCCGTGTAAGTTATGTGTGTTGGTGGGAGGGGTGCGAAAGACCACCGGTCCTTTCCTCTGGAGGAAGCATGCCCCGTGGCCCATCAGCAAGGACAGCGCGACTCTGCAAACTGGCACTGCCAGGGTTAAACGCCGCAGAACCTCCACAGCCCTCTCTGACACCAGGCCAGACAGAGCCCAGCCCTACGAGGCCACACACAGCACCCAGAACCATGGGGCTGGGGGTGCTCCACTCAACGCCTCTGCAAGGCAGTACACCTTCCAACCACACAGACAGTCAACCACACAGGACCTGGAGCCGGGCTGATGGGAGTTCCCATCCTGCATCTACCACTCTCCGGCCCTGTGATCTCGGGCAAGTAAGTGACTTTGCCAAGCTGAGTTTCCCCATCTGCAAAATGGAAACAATGACTGCAGGGTGGCAAAGGCTAAATAAGATTGGGGGGCGTTCAGCAGCTGCCTTTACTGAGCACTTACTATTCCCCCGCAGGACTGGTCAGTGTTTGGAACCTCACGGTACCTGGCACCTGGTAGTGCTCCATAAACTGCGGCCCTTGTGTTGTCCCTGTTGTTGTGCAGTGATTTGCTGTCGCTCCAGACCCAGGTGGGGTCCCAGGCAGGAGACACACACGGATACCTCAACACAGGCACACTGCCCCCTGGTGCTGCTGTTGGGGAATCGGCACCTAGGAGAAGGGCAATTCCAGCGAAGGAGCCCGGACCGCTGTGTGCACCAGGCCCCCCAAGGCCCATCCATCCATCCAAAGCTCCAGCCCCATCACCCCAGCATCAGGAGGACAAACCCTGCTCCTGGAACTTCGGTCCTCATTGTTGCTGGGCAGGACCTGGACAGCTCCAGGCTCCTCTCTGCTGCTGTTGCTGCCCAGCCAAATGGAGCACTGGTTCTCGCCTCTCCGCAGTCCCTCGGGAGGGCCCGGGGCAAACAAGGTGGGGCTTGGGCTGAAGCCACAGGGGGCAGGGGCAGCTGTCTGTAACAGGATGGAGGAAGCGTGGCCTCAGCAGATCAGAAACAAAGCCAGTTGCTGAGCACAACCGAGTCTCCTCCTAAAAGGGCACCCCAAGCAGCCTCTGTCACTTCCCGTGTATATGGCCTTGTAGCCCACCCCCAAGACGAGGGAGAGTTCTAATGTCCACAGGGGGACATTAGAAGGAATCTCTGCTTCCTTCCACCCCCCCAACCCCTGAGGGGGCTCTGTTTCCTAAAGCAGGGACACAGAGTGCCTGTGGGAACACGGGGGACTCGGGTAGGCTCACAGGCCCCAGAAAAGATCCTAAAAGCAGCTAAGCAGCCTTGCATTCCTGAAGGGGTGGGAGATGAAGAGCTGCCCCTCAAAGCCCTTTCAAAATAGCACAGCGGGCTGGACTTCTGAAGTCAGCTGTCATGCCAGCAACAGGGGGATGCAAGTGACCTTGGAAGAGCCCAGTCAGGACACAATGCCTGGCTCACCCTGCATAAGCCACCTCTAAAAACCCCAGATCATCCTGATGTCTAAAGACTGTTCAGCGCAGTGCAAGGCAAGCATCAAGAAGAAATTAAACTCCAGCTTTGAGGAGGAGGGAAGCCCGGGTTGACAGGAGCGTCTGGGCTGGAAAGTGGAGGCAGAAATTCCTTAAGTTAATGCTTCCAAGGCCCCTCGGGCCACTCCCAGGTCTTGTCTGAAACTATTTACTTCCAGGGGGGAAAACCCTATTGATCTTCATTCAGCTCCTGTCTGCTCCTACAAGGCGGAAATGTCTCAGCGCATCACCAGTCACGGTAAGAAATTCCTCATTGTTTTACACGAGGCTCCCAAACTCAGATGAATGTTCAGGACCATTTGGGTGAACTGATCGCAGGAGATGCGGACGGACGGGGCTGGCTGGGGGACCTCTGGGGGAGGGGATCTCATTCCCCAGGGACAGACTGCTGCGTGTGCCCACTGAGCCCCCCAGCCCAGGCTCGGGGCCCGAGGGCTCATCTGTCCTGCTCCGTCTATAGATGCTCAGAGAGTCCCGGACTGAACCAGCCCTTCCCTGCCACCCCCACCCCCACCACATACACCTGCTTTATGTCTCTGCAGTCATTTGGCTCTGAACCTCCCCCTGGCTGGCTAGAGATCATCACCATCCACTAGAGCTCCCCAGCTGCTGCTACCACTGTCTGGTTCCCTTTTCAAGTTCCAAGCTGGCCCTCGATCCTACAGCATGCATATAACACGAGAGCGCCTCAGGGAACCATGAAACCTACAATGTCACCGCCAGGGCAGTCCCCACCAGTCTCCACTCAGAGGTACTTCGAAGCCACAGAAGATCCCACACTGTCACAGCCAACCCAAAGGGTTACAGATGGGGAAACTGAGGCTCGAGGTTGGGGGGACAGTGTGATTTGACCAAAATGGCTCAGTAAACGGGCAGAAGACAGAGCAGAAAACCCAGGCCTCCTAACTCCCAGCCTAGGGCCCCTCCACTTCAGCTTCTGGGTCACGTAACCAGGAAATTCAGATTCCCCCGTGAGGTCAGTGAAGCCCATCTGACTGAGAGAACCCATGCATCACACTGCTTTCCATGAGTTAAGACCAGAATCCATCTCAACAATAACGATAACAGTAATAATAAAACGCCAAACAATATGCCTTGAAAACCTTCAATGAGCAACACTTGATAATCACACACAGATACATCTTCCACATATTCATATAAAATAATCAATGATTATTTTTTCCCGCAGACTACAATCCAATTACTCTCTCTCCCTCGCTCTCTCCCTCGCTCTCCTTTGTTACTTGCAAACCATCCAAGCAATCAATGCCTTGACCTCTCCCTCTGATAGACACAATTACAAAAAGACAGAGCAATGCAATTCATCTATTCAAGATGGATTGTTTGAACACTCTGTCACACTGCTGAGCTATCCATCTCCTTGTCTAAGAGGAAATTTCAGCCCCCAAAAAAGACACAAAGAGAGGGGCGGGTAGGCTGCTCACCGGCCCAGAAAGCCCCTCAGACACCTGCAGGAAAACCCTCTCCCAGGCTGGTGCTTGGGGATGCCTGCCTGCTGGAGGACTCGGCCCCAGGCACAGCGGGCTCAGGCACCGGTGTGGGGAACCAGAAGCACCCAGCACGCTCCGGAGCCCAATTTCCAGGACCTCAATTCCTGCAGCCCCAGCCAGAGTCCTGGACTCCCATGGGTGGATCAGAAAAGGGAGATAGTATCAGACCCAGCCGAGGCAGTGTGTTTGGGTTTCGGCATAGGATTGTGTGTGTGTGTGTGTGTGTGTGTGTGTGTGTGTGTGTACGCACTGTGGTTCCCTGGCTCCAGCTAAGGCTCCAGCCTGGGCTCGGATGATGGAAGTTCAGCTCCCCAGGAAGCTCCAGAGAAGCCCAGAGGCTTCAGAGCCTTCCCATCCTCCGTCCAAGCTAGCACAGCTCCGGCGGTCACATTTGGCATCCGCACAGCACCCCAGTCCTGGGGCTGGGAATCAAATGGGACAGGGCTCTCAGATATAAATGACTTGGGCTGACACGCTAATTAATCCTGGGGCTTAATACGAAGAAGATTAGAAGAGAGGACGACTTTGCCATCCTTAATTGCATTATTACAAGCTGAACCCAAGAAAAGGGCAGGCAGGCTGGGGCTTCCCCTCAGAGCAGTGAGGAGCCCCCAGTGCAAGTCAATTTCACAGTAAGAGGGGGCAGGTTAGGATACATCATCCTGCCCCTCTTTGGCTCATCCTTCTGGGTTGTCCTCATCTGCTCCTGACTTCCTGGGCCCCCAAAGACCTCCATCCCTGAGGCAGGGCTAGATCATACCCAGCTCTCCCCCGCCCACCCCCTGCAGAGGGAAGAACCAGGCAAGAGGAACCTGCAATGCGTGGGACGGACACACAGCACCTTTGGGTCTCCCCTCCTTTCTCCCAAGGGCACCCTAAAAACAGGGAAGGAAGGATGGAATAAAGGAAGTGCTGGCCCACTACTAAGGACAGCCTGCCCCTGGAATGGTGATCAAACTGGGAACTGGGGCAGGCAAAAGAGCTGAGATAGAAGACGTTTTGTGTTTTGTTTTGGTTTGGTTTGGTTTGGTTTTTTGGCTTGCCAAGAGCAGCCCTGGCTGCAAACGGTTAAGCCTGACCGTGAAGAATGTCCCCAGAGACCCGTGCCTGGACTCCTCTGCCTCCGGGTTGGGTTTGAGTCTGCGAGGGTCCCGGCATGGATTGAAAGACCCCAGCGTGGGCAGCGCTTAGGACTGCGCTCTACCCCCATCCCGATGGATGTTGAGTTCAAGAGATTGTGGGATCCAAGAGCGAGCCACGAAGACAGACCCCCACCCCCAGATGCCTGACCACCTCCTAGGAAAACCTCAAGTACGGAAACCAAGCCCAACCTCGGTTCCCTGCACCCCATCACGCCTCTAGCAGTCCGCGCCCGCGGAAGTGCCACAAGGGAGGAAGGTGGCCCTGGCTCAGCAGAAGCTCTGCCCGCCTGGTGCCAGATGCTGGTGGTGGTGCCTCAAGAACCCAGGCGGCCCAGGTCTCCGGCCTGGCGGCAGGCGCAGGCCCTGCGTGGCCGAGGCTCCCGCGTGGCCAGGCCGGGCCCAGCCCTGGCGGGCGCGGGCCTGACACCCGGAGAACCCCCGCACTGCCCAGAGCGCTGCCCACAGGGCGCCTGGGGCGGCCACAACAAAGTTAAAGCCCGGGGTGCGAGAAGAGAGCGGAGACGCGGAAGCCCCAGAAAGCCGCGCGCAGCCCCGCCAGCCGCCGCCAGCTGCGGAGGGATTTCGGCTAACTTTAAAAAGCCGCCCGCATCCCTCCCGCCGCCTTCCCGGCCGCGGTGGGGAGGCTCCGTCGCTCCCTTCCCCCCCCGCCGCGGGAGACCGCAGGAGCGACCGGCGGGCGGGGGCTGCTCTTCTTCTGCCCTAAGCCGCCCGGCCGGATGGGGCCCCCCCGAGGCCGTGGGCGGCCGCCGGGAGAGGAGACCCAATGCCCCAGTCCTGCGAAGCCGTCGTCCGCGTCCCCGCCGCGGCCGCTGGAGCCGTGCTCCCGGTGGGGGCGAGGGGCCTGCCGGGAGCCAGGAGGAGAGAGAAGTTGGCGCCTTCCCCAGGGCTCCCGCTCCGCGAGAAGCCGCGTCCCAGAACTCGGTCTGCGGCCGGTCATGCTGGCAGTCGCCGGGAAATGCGCCCGCCACTCGGGTTGGAGCTGGAACGCTTCGCTACTCTCAGCCAGGTCTGGCCTCTCTCGAGCGCGCCAAGGGCCCCTCGCCCGCCGCGGCCCGGCCGCCTCCTCCCCACTAAGTAAGGCCCCGTGACCTGGGCTTTGGAACTTTGTCCTCACCGGGACGAACTCCCGGTGGTCACCCGGCCCCGGCAGCCCGGAGAGGTCGGGAAAATCTCTGGGGATCGCGTTCACTGGCCCCGCATTCCCGCCCCCGCCCGGGGCGCACAGAGACCCCCGGCTCCGGGGAGCCCTTACCGATCCGGATGACGTGGGGCATCCCGCGCGAGTCCGGGATCCAGAAGGCGCACACGAGGAGCCCGGCCCAGTATTCCCAAACCAGACTCCGGAAGCGCCGCCAGGGAGCGGTCATCGTTGGGCGCCGCCGAGCGTGCCCGGGGCGCGGCCGTGGTGGGCTCCCTGGGGCGGCAGCTCTAGGCGCTGGCGCGCAGCAGCCCCCGAGGCGCCGCCTGGCCCAGCTGCCCGGCTCCCGAGCGCCGCTGCGAGTGGGGGGCGCCCCGCGGCGCCGCGCACATCTTACTGGGGGGCCGCCCCGCCGGCGCCCGCCCCGCCCGGCTGCCGCCCACGGGCCGCCCGCGAGCGAGGCTCCTGGGCTCCGCCCGGGCTCCGCTCGGGCTCCGCTCGGACTCCGCTCCGGCTCGCGTCGGCTCGGCTCCCGCGCGGGCTCCCACCTGCCCTGGCTGCCGGGCGCTGGCGGACGGGCTGTACGCTTCTCCGGCCGCTCCTCCTCCAGCCGCCGCCAATGCTATGGCCCGGGCTCGCACAAAGCCCCGGAGTGGAGTTGCACGCGCGCACACACTCCCTCCCAGCCCCCTCCCCGCGCCCTGCCTCCCGCCTCCCGCGCCGCCCGCCGCCCGCGCTCCCTCCGCGCACTCCCCCGCGCACACACACTTCACACTCACGCCCGCCGAGGCGTACACTCGCGCGCTCACACCTGCGCAGGGGGCGGGGAAGGGGACCCTGGACCCGGTTTAGGGGGACGCCCAGAGAACGACTCTCCTCGCTTCCCAGATGTCCCCATCCGCCCTGCCGCCCCTAGTCCCTTCAATGGCGAGGGCACGGAGCCTGGGAGCCGGGCGTGGAGCAAGAGAGCTGGCACCGCGAGCTGGGCGACGGCAGCAGCCTAGCGGCCCGACCAGCTGGAGGAGACGCGCCCGCGGGAGCAGAGGGACGCGGAGCCCGCCGTCTGCGGAGTCTCGCCTTTCAGCTCCCACGCTGCGGGCGCAGGCTGGACGGCGGCGGCCGGAGACCAACCCAGGAACCCGTTGCCCTCCCGAAGGCCAGCCCTCGGGGAGGCAGAGTTGGGGCTGGGGCTCCTCGGGGGAGACAGATTTCAAAGAGAATTTTGCACGCTGGGCTCGGGGAGCTGCAGGATCTGGTAGAGGTGGGACTGCCCAGGCCAGACCCTCTGCCGTGGAAGGCAGGACTTGACGGCGCCCAGCCGCCACAGGGCTTTCGGAGGAAAACGGTTAAATCTTAGACTCCGAGGGCATCTGAAATGCACCCTGGTACTTCCCATCCCTTGTCTTCCCCCAGTTGTGCAGGAGGAGCTACCTTCTTTCCCTTTCCCCCTGAGAAAGAATAAAGAGAAACTGTCATTTCCGTGGGATGGAGCAATACCCATGGGGGAGCAAGCTAGAAAGGGTTAAAAAGAAAAAAAAAAAAAAAACCTTGTTTATTAGCAATAATAAATTTTTTTTCAAGTGGCGCTGGGTGTCGAGGGAAAGGAAAGGCTGTGGAGCGAGTCTGGAGCAGGAGGCTGGGAATTACGCAGTTAGGCGAGTTTAATGACCTTTTTGACAGAGACAAAGCGGTGCCGATACAGTAGATAAATAAACGGATCTGTCACCGGGCAGCGGCTAGGCTGTGTGTGAATTTATTTTTCTCATTTAAATAATTTGATCTATTCCATCATTCCCAATCTCTCCCATTTGCCAGCTGTCTGGTAAGAGCATGACCCCCAACATCTGAAAAGCAAACCTTTAATTTTCTTACAAATAGACTATCAGTCCAGCTCTATCCCAGCTGTTAATTTCCCCATCTTTTCTTTCCCTTCCTTTCTGGAAGTAAGGGACGTTGGAGATGTGAATATTGCAGCGTGGCCAATCCTGCCAATTGGAAGGGGACTCTCTTCCACCTGACGGGGGATGGGGGGAGTGGAAGATTCCCGGGGCTCTTCTGAGAAGGCCAAGAGGTGTGCGGGTCTTGAGGCCATCCTCAAAGACCCGACAGCAAAGAGAGGATACCGAGCCACCTTCTTTGCCAGACTTGGGCCTTCCTCACCCGGGAGCCGGAGCCTCTGGTTTCCTAAGCAGCCACTGGAAAATGTTGCCCGAGAGACCAGAGGGAAGGGCATGCAGACCAGAGCCAGAGAGGCAGCTGCCACCTCTTGATAGAGAGTTCTGGGTCCCAGTGGGCACCAGCAAGGAGGAAGCACAGGAGAGGAGAGCAGAAGGCCCCACACTCCAGGATAAAGCTGGGGGCATGGGGCGGGGTGGGGGGGAGCCTCTTCATTGAAGACAGGACACCCCATCCCCATCACCTGTTTTAGTTGCTCCAAGGTACCAAAAAGTCCTGGCTCTTCTCTAACGAAGGAGATCCCGGTGTCCTGATGGGGGAAGGGAAAGGGGGTTGGCAGGACCTGAACTCAAGGCAAAGGATGCAAGGCTCACAAGGCACCACCAAGGGTGCCCAAGGATGGTTAGGGGTTGAGGTGGAGGGGAGAGCCTGGATGCTGATTCTGTCTGGTGGTCCTGCAAGCAGCTTCTTGCCAGGAGAGGGGTAGGGTGCAGGGAAGAAGTGGCCTGGCAGGGAAACTGCAGAAGCAGAAGGGGAGAGGGGTGACTCCGGGGAAGGGGCAGATCTGCACCCTACATGAGAAGCCTGTGAAAGGCCAGTGGGAGGGAGGGTGGGAGGGATGAAAGCTGGGGAGCAGCAGAAAGAGCAGCCTCCAGGAAAGCCAGCACCAGAGAGGTACTAGAGAAGTGAATGGATGAAGGCAGAGGGGGAATCGGAGGCCCCCAGGCCATGACGCTACCCTGGCCCCTGCAGGCCCCTGGCCAGGTCCAGGGAACAGTAGGAGCTGGGCCCGGCTCCTGCCGCATCTCAGAGTGGGCGGGTGTTCGCCAGCGCTGCCGAAGGAGGCTTCCCTCTGCTGCCCTTGGCTGCGGAGGGAAACAGCCTCCAGCAGCAGAGTCTGCGGGGCTCCATCACTGGGGCCCGCCGCCCAGGGGGAGCCCTGGGGTCAGGGGGAAGCCGGCTGTCCCTGGCCCAGAACTGGGCCTTATTGTGGACCTGGCGGCAAGCCCTTTTGTACCGCAGCGATCTTCCCAAACTGACAGCAGCCTGCTCCCTTCCAGTCTGGGAAAGGGTGGGATGCGAGACAACAAAAACAACAGCAATGATAGTAATGACCGCTGGTATTTATCACAGGTCTTCTATATTCCAGATGGTGCGTCACTCCCTCTAACCCCCTCCACAGCCTGCTAGCTTAGGGTCCCTGCGATCTTCACATTTTACAGTGAAGACTCTGAGCCTCAGGGAGGTTAGGACATCCAAAGTCACACAGCTACTATGTGACCTTCCTCCTTCGCCCTTCCTCCCTCCTCCCATTCTCACCCCTCCCTCCTTCCCTTCCTCCTTCCTTCCTCTCTTCCTTCCCCCTTCCTCCTTCCTCCCTCTCTTCCTTCCCCCTCCCTCTCTTCCTTCCCCCTCCCTCCTTCCTCCCTCCCTTCTTTCTTGCCTCCTTCTTCCTTCCTTCCTATGATACTTATTGGCCATTGCTGCCAGGCGCTGTGGGTGAGGAGCCAGGATCTGCATGTGGCCCTGTCTGCCTTGTAAGCTTGCTGGCTTGACCCTTGTCCTGTCCTGCCTGGACTGAGCAGGAGACAGGCTCTAGCAGAGGATCCCCTCAGCTCTGCTAGAGGCCCACTGGGGCTTCTGGCTGCCCGTACATAGAAAGGCTAAGCGTAGAATAGGATTTGGGCCCTTTACTAGAGCAAACTGGAGCAACCCCAAGCTCAGGAGAAGAAGCCCGAAGCCCCCTGTCCCTGGTGCGGTGCACCTCTCCAGGCTGTCTTGCCACCAGCAGTGACCCAGGCTGGCAGGCCCTCAAGCTGCATCCCCTGGGATGGAGGGAGCCACCAATCCTGGCTTTTCGAATTGTTGGTAAACAAGTCTACCCACCAGCCAGGCCTCGGCTCCTCGCTCCCCCACGAGGCAGCCAGCACTGGATTTATGAGGCCTCCAAACCTCATTCAGACTAATGCAGCTTTTCATTCCAAAATAAAAGGGGCTGCTGTCTGAAAGGACAAGTGCTCCTGCATTTCATTAACATCCCCGAAAATGGCTGAGCTGGCCCAAGTCGCTGCCAGCGAGATTCATGTCTCCCACTGGCTCACAGGTAGGGGTAGGGAGGAAGAAGCCCTAGACGCCGGCCCCTCCCGGCCCCTCGGCTTCTGCTGGGGTGGGAGGAGACTCCCAGTGGTGGTCAGGCAGGCTCATTTGGACGAGTCCCCTGTGTGTGAGTTTTGTTTAGACCCATACACTCCAGCCCTCAATCCCCCCACAATCACGGTGAGTGATGAGGCCCTGGGCTCGAGTTACCGAGATTCATGATCTCCGCTTCCCAGGGAAACCACAGAGCCCCAGCTTGCGGTTGCTGAGTGCAGATTCCTAGCACTTGAGTGCCCTCTGCTGAAGCCTGCCTACTGTCATCTCCCTTCAGGCTGCCCGGCGGGCTGGCTGCTGGTGGCGGCTGGACGCTGAAGCCCAGGCTCCAGCCCCTCCTCCAAGTGTCCTAGTGCCCACCGAAGGTGCTGTGGCTATGCAGGCCTGCCCTCCGGGTGCCTCCGGGAGAGTGAGGGAACGGGCTGCCTGGCCCCCTCTCACCCCAGAGGGGGCCTGGACCAGAAGGAGGCCACTGCCAGCCCTGACCGGATCTTTGCCACCTGCCCGAGCAGGGAGGAGGAGGGAGATGCCTTTCTCAGACCCGCTCTTCTCTTGCCGGCATTCTCTCCACGGCAAAGTTGGTGCAACCACAAAAGCCAAGCCTCCGCCCTTTCCAGGACACTGAGACTTGCCTCTGGGCCCAGGGACAGAAGACCCTTTCAGCAGCCTGGGGCCTTCGTCCTTCGTGCCTGTCCCAGGAAGGAAGAAACGCGGCAGCGGCTGGCTGCCAGCCGAGCAAGCAACAAGCCCCGCAAAGGTTGTAGCGCCTTAGATTTTTGTCAACAGTCAAGCAAGTTCATTCCCAGTGAAGTCAATTCCTGTGTTTATTGTCAGCTTAACCCGCTGCTGCGAGTTATTTCTCAGCAGTGAGGGAGACAGGTAGACAAGCCACCAGAGATATGTTATTTTACTGACATGTGCATTTCAGTAATGTGGGCGCCGCTGGTGGAGGGGTAAACGACATGCGGTGATCCTGTTTGTATCTGTACATAACAACGCAGCCGCTGATGGACCGGATGCCCATGGGGCTCTGCTGTCGTAGGGGGAGGGGAGGAGGGGACAATGCCCACAGGAAACAGTCACCTCCTTGTCCTGTGGGCCTGGTTCCAGGTGTGCGGATGAGAGTCACTCACTCACTCACTCACTGAAGTCACTCAGTCATTCCCTAATTAATTAATTCATGCTCTCAGTCGTTCACTCATTCATTAATTTACTTATTCAGTTCCTTACCCATTCCTCCGCTCATCCACCCATCCACCCATCCATTCATTCAATCACTTAATGTCTTGCTCAGACATACACTCATTCATCCAATTATTCAGCCTTCCGCTTAATTACTTGCTCACTTATTCCCTCACTCCTTCACTCATTCATTTGTTTACTCATCCACTCTTCTCTTCAATCACTCAGTTGTCCACGCATTCATTCATGTATTCAGTCCTTTGCTCGATCGCCTCCTGGCTCAGTTACTCACACACACACCCACTCCTTCCCTCCCTCGCTCAGTCATTCATGCACTGCCTGCCCACCAGCCCTGGCAGACACCCACCTGCTGCTCCTGTCCCCAGCCACTTTTCAGACTGAGTCTCAGACACCATCCAACCTCTTGGGACAACCCGGGGTGCCCCCACAGTGTCCTGAGCTCCCCAGGCAGCCACCCGGGCTTCTTGGCACCTACACAGCCCCCAACTTCCCTATCTTCCACTGGATCACGAAATTCAGCAACCTTCAGAATCCAGCTCACACCTCTGACTGTGGTGTTGGTCCAGGCATTGGCCCTGCTAGCAAATCCAAGGCCCACAAAAACCCAGAGCCCAGGTCTGATGATGGATGTAATATTAGAGATGCCACATAATGCCACCACCCTGGGCTAGAGGAGCCCCACTGGCTTCCATTCACATGATTGCTTCGTCCTTGAAACAACCCAGGGTTGAAGGAATGGGCTCAGAGGAGTCAAATAGCTTTCCCACAGATAACTTGCTGGGGGCGGGTGTGGCAAAAGCAAGCATGTACCTTGGCTCCATGTGGTCGGGAGAAAGGGATGAATGAGCAAATAAATGATGTGTAAGGGAGTGGATGAATGCATGAATGAGCAAATGAATGAATGAATGCACATGCATGAACGATCCATACACAACATGGATGAACAAGTGGCAAAACGGAGCTTCTGACCCAAGTTTCTGGACTCCAAGCCCAGTGCTCTCTCAGTTGCTCAACAATTGCTCCCCTCTATCCCACCTTGACCTTGCAGGGTAATAGCAAGAGACAGGGGTTGGAGGGAGAGGCGAGGCAAAACTAGAGCATGAGTGGGCCAGCAGTAGAGTTTTCTGGAGGAGTGCCTCCCTCGGAGGCTGCACGGAGCCTTTCTTGTCTGCACCTGTCCCCCCGCGGGCAGGACGCTGCCATCATCCTTTCTTAGCGAGAGAGAGCCTTGAAAATCCAATCACTGAGTGATAAGAAAATAAACAAGTGAACTTCTCCAAGTTTGCCAGACTGCCCTGCCCGAGGCCAGCGTAATTAAAGTTGATGTAGAATTTTAAAGTGGGAAAATAATTAGAGCAAGTGGTAGAAAAGAGAGAGGAAGGAAAACATTGTTTTGTTTTGTGTTTTGCTCCCTCTTAATTATGCCACAGACTGTCTCTCCCGTGGATCCCATCCCAAGTCCACCCTCCGCCAAGATTCCAGCAGGTGGTACGCTGTGTGAGCGGCAAAGGCACACCTGTGTCTCTCTGGCACGCAGGTATGGCACTTCTCTGCCTGCAAGACAGACAAGGTGGCAGGCAGCCAAGCTGGGAGTGGAGAGGAGCACGTGACCTCGACACTCAGGAGGAGGACCCAGAGGGAGATGGGGACAACAGGCTGCTGGGAAGAGATACTGCCTCCCTGCTCCAGGTCCAGAGGGGAGTGGTCCTCAACTCCGCATGATGCCAGTCCTGGGCTCTGATCTGGACAGTCCCAGCCCCCACTTCCTGGTGCGGCAGCCCCCACCTCCTGGTGCGGCACCCCCCCGCCTGCCCAGATATGGCCCGTATTCCACCTTGTTCCGTCAAGAGATTTTCCGCTAGCAACCGCCCAATGTGGAAGAAAGTGTTGGTGTTTGTGCCCGGAATAGGGCTGGGGGTGGCCAAAATTCCAGCTGTAGCAGGTGCTAGAAAGCAAGCTCACCCCACATCCAAGCACTCAGAGCTCAGACATGTCTTTGCTCCCTCCTCCACGGGCAGCAAAGACGCAGTGACGCTGAGCACCAGCCTCAGGGAGCTGGTCAGAGGCAGGGGCAGCCTGGGCAGAGGAAAGCTACAGGCTCCTCTGGGGGAAGGAGAAGGGACAGATTCCTCAAGATTTCATTGAATGGAGCAGGGCAGGCCTACTTCTCTGGAAAGCATGAACTCTGGAGCCAGGCAGACTGGCCTCCCATCGGCCCTCTTTTCCCAGCTGAGTGCCTCTGGGCAATTTACCAAATTCTGTGCCTCTGTTTCCTGTCTGTAGAATGGGGATAATAATAATATCAGCCCTGCAGGCTTGTTGTGAGGATTAAATGAGTTAACACACGTGATGTGCTTAGACTAGTATCTAACACCTGGTCAGAGTGCGTTGTACTTAGTGATTAACTCGCTCTGCTGCATGGCCATGGTGGGCCTTGAATAGGCCCTGGGAGAAACCCTCTCTCTTGTAAGTGTCCAGGACGAAGGACTATGCATACACACACACACACACTCTCTCTCTCTCTCTCACACACACGCACACACTCACACTCACTCCAGGCCTTCCAGGGTTCCCGGGGGGTGGGGAAAGGCTCAGAAGGAATGCTGTGTGTCAAGCAGACCTTCTACTCCCCTCGCCCACCCACGAACACTGCATGGAATGCCCACAGAAGCTGGGGTTGCTGGGGGTGGGGGTCTCTTTGTTCTTCTGCCATCGAGAGGAGGAGGGAAGCCTAAGGCTTGTACCCCAAACCTGCTGCCAGGCTTGACATTTCTCCAGACACCTTCCTTGCCACCAAGTCCCCACTCCTACCAGCCTGGGCTGCCTCTCGGTCCTGATATTGGCCCTGACACTGGTGATGCGCTCTCCCTGCATCTCAGTCCAGGACCTTCTCATCCCCAGGGACATTCCACAGGCCTCTGGCCTGAGAAACAATTCAGGAGATCCTATTTAGAAAGAGAACACCTACCTCTCCCTCCCCATCCGGAGCTGGGAGGCTTCAGAAGACTCAGGGGGCCTGGGGTCCCCAGGCTGGCTCTGAGGCCTAGGAGGCCTAGCTGCCTCGCTGCTAAATGCTGAGGGTGAAGGGATGCAGCTGGGGGAGGCAGCAGGGAGAGGAAATCTGGGGGGTAGCCTGGACCTGGGATGAAGGGGGCCTTGCCGCAGAAGCCAGCCCCAGCTCTGTGCTATCTCTGAGGCACCAGGAGATCTGGGTTCTGCCCCTCAATTAATCCCAGGCTCCCACCCCCCACCTGGGTTTGGTTGGGTTGAGTTGATGGGGCCGGGCAGGAACATGTGTCATGGCCACAGCCTCATTTCTCTGATTTGGCTTTGTCATTCTGTTGAATCTGCCAACCAAGTCCCTTTGCTCTCCAGCATGCACGTGCATCCCTTCCAAGAACCAGGATGTTCAGAGACACCCAGAGAAGCCCAGAGAAGCTCTGAGCAGCTTTAAGAGAGATGGGAACCAGAGAACAAGATTCTGATGCCCATTCTGGGATATGAGGGAATGTGACATGGCCCACAGGCTCTCTGTGTCGAGTGCAAGAGGGCCCCTACGTGTTGGGTCAGGGGACTTGGGTCTTTAATGGTGTCCTTAATGCCCCAGGGAAGAGAGGAGCATGACAGAGTAGCTAAAATGGGACCCCAGATGGCTTTTTACATGACTCCTCCTCCTTGGATGCCCTAGGAGAGAGCTGATGTGTGGGATGTGCCCCAGGGAGTCGGGAGCCCTTAGCTAGATGGTTATTATCTTGCTGACTCTTGTCCTGTGACCAGAGGCCAGGACAGAAGGGCAAGGGTATGGACAAGAATTCCACAGAGTGTGGTGTGGAGTTGAGGCCCATGCCTGCATCTGCACACATACCACTGGGCAAAAAATAAAAACAATTTTCCAGATAATTCAAGGGAAAACACTTTATACCAACCACACTTGCAGCTAGTTCCAAATATCTGCCCAGCTGCTCCCCTCATCCATGCATTTATTCCTTTTTACTGGCAACCCTCTGTCCCAGGGAGGCCAGGAAGGGCTGAGGTCACGCGGGGAGGGCTCTAGGGTCACAGGTGGAATCCATGGCAATAAATGGCAGAGGCCAAGGGGCACAGATAGGGACAGGGAGATGCAGGTGGGGATCGTGGGGTCACAGAAGGGTAACATGTGGAGAGTTTGAGGGGACAGATGAGAACTTGAGAAAAAGAGGGGACAAAGGGACGAACGAGGGGTCATGTCCAAAGCAGGAGCTCTTGGAACCCAAGCAAGAGTTGGAGAAAGACAACTAGGAATGGTGGTGACCCAGGAAAGAGCAGAGGGGACAAAGTTGGGAATCCAAGAGGGGAAATATACCCTATAAAAGCAGCTCCGGCCTTGAAGAAGAGAAAAAGCCACAGATAAAGCTGATGGTCAGAAGAGAGTGGCTTCTGAGCAACCAGAATGTGAAGGCCAAGTTTAGTACCTTCTCCATCTAGGCTCTGAAGCTCTATCCACACCCCGCACGGAGGAAGCCCGGGGTGGTGTAGGCCCAGAGACCCACTGTGTGCTAGGAGACCACCTCATCTGTGTCCCTGTGCACCTGCCCTTGAGGAGCTCCCAGGACTGGTGGGGGGACCAGGCCTGGAAGCAGAGCAGCCCGCCGGTGGGGCCACGTGCTCATGGCAGGTGGGCAGACGCCGGTGCGGGAGAAGCCCTGAGGAGGGAGAGCCCTCAGCAAAATCCAATGGCTTCCTTGAAAAGATGAGAGAGCAGCTTAAGCCCAGCGAAGCGGCCTCAAATCCAGGCGAGCGCGGCACAAGCCGCCTGCAGGATTTCTGTGACCTCTCCGTCCCTTTCCTCCACCTCGCCCATCAGCCCTGCGGTCAGGCTCTGAGTTCCCGCCCCGGCCTGCCCCCACCTCCAAGGCAGAGCTGCTTACAGAATCACCTGGGGAATTGGTTTTTAATGGCTTTATTAAAGCATCATTTACATACCATAAACTTCATCCATTTTAAGTATACAATTCACCGGTTTTTAGTGAAATTTACAGAGTCGTGCAACCATCATGACAATCTAATTTTAGAACATTTTCATCGTCCCCCAAATATCCCTGGTTGCCCATTTATCTGAGGGGCTTTGACTCAGTCATTCTGGGGTGGGGTCTGGGAATAAGGATTTGAGCAAGTTTCCTAGGGGATTCCTAGGAATCCCTGGGAAATTCCTGGGAAACCACTGCTGGACCGACCTCTCCGAAACGCAAAACCCTGGGATGTCTGCTAGACAAGCATGTCAGGGCAGGGTGTTGATAATGAAGTCGATAGTAATCATAGGCATTATCCGTGCAGGCAAGGTTCTAGGCACTTGACAGGTGTCAACTCCTTTACTCCACACAATTGCCCTATAAGGTAGGTGCCATTATCCTTTCCAGTCTGCTGATGAGGAAACTGGGACACAGTTAGGAAGTGGTGGAACCAGGTTTTGAATCCAGGCAGCCCGACCCTCAGACGGTATCCTGCTTCTCTTCGTAGGAGAGAGTATCTTCCTCCCTCTTACCTCCATGCCTTCCCTCTCCCCGATTACCTCCATGCCTTCCTGCTCCCGGACCTGTCCCCAACCCTCTCAACTTCAGCCCAAGCAGATCACCTCCCCTTTCATGCCTTCGAGTCTTTGCACCAGCTTTTCCTCATACCTAGCTCTTCCCCTACCCTTTTCCCCTGCTGGGAATTCCTTGTTACGCTTCAAAACCCACCTTCAATGTCAGCCCCTTTGTGATCCTTCCTAGCACTCCCCCCAGACAAAGTGGATGCTCCCGCCCCTCTGTTTTCCCGGCCCTTGGCACACGTTTCAATTAAGGGTTGGCCCTCTTAATGCTGCAATTCATGCCGAGTCCTCATCCCTCTCCCCAACTTGACTGTGAGCTTCTCTAGGTCAGGGGCAGCGGCTGCTTCATCTCTGGACCCCCCACAGAGCCTGCGTATATGATAGGCTTGGTGAACAGCAATGGCCCAGCCGGGAAGGAGGGGCTGTCCCGTCATCTCCTTTTAACCCCCCGCCCCAGGAGCGTCCCCTCCCCTCATCACTGGCTCAGAACTGCCACTTTTAAAGCTGCAGAAGGCAACATGTGTCAAATTGCAGGGGCGATGCTGGTTCATTCTCTGTGTCCCAAGCACTACCAAATGCTCTGTTACCCAGTGGGCACTCAAACGCTTGTATGAATGAGTGCGTGAGAGAGTGAGTGAAGCCTCATCCTCTGGGGTCCCAGATGAGGACTCTGGCTCACGTCCTCTTTCCACTTAAAGATGCCTGGATCTTTCCTAACTCCACTTATGCAGTAGGTTAATTCAAGTGCTTTCCAGCTTAGCAAGCAATAAACAATTTGGTGTTGCAGCGAGTTGTTCTGCATGTCATATTTATGGATTGGAAGTGGGGGAGGGGAGGGGGTGTTATTAAGTTTAGTGTTACAGGGAATGTTACATGCCCTTCCTTAATTACTTTCCTCCCTTTAATTAGATGTTGCGGGGAGGGGTGTCCCAGGGAGGGCGACTGAAAGTCATCGCAGACAAGAAAGGTGTTGTTGGCATCCTGCCACCTGATAAGACAGCACTCATCTGTGGGGGTCAGATAGAGGAGGGGGGCGTCCCCTCTCCAGAAGGGACCCCACCACGCAGAATTCGGAGAGCATTGCTCATGCTTTGCTGTCTCTCCGTTGTCCTTCTCTGCAGGAACTCTGTTTTCCCAACCCCTTCTTTCCCTTCCAGTTTCTCTCTGTCCACCTGCTGGGAGCTGCTCCAGTCTCCTGCCCTTCTCCTTCCTGACTCCACTCAAAGGTCACAGGATGAGCTGCTGTCTGCGACACACACACCCCTTTGCCGTGGTGCAGCGTGGGGACCTGGACACCTCTTCCCTCGGCCTGCACGTAAGCTCGAGGGTGAGGCCTCCTCCCCGGCAGGGGTCTATGATGATGCCCCCATCCTCTCTGGAGCACCCCTAAATCTCCTGCCCGGGGGCATCCAAACCAAGTAATAATGTGTGTGGGCACAGTGTGAGGTGTTGCCCCAGGCCTCATGGAGCCTCTCGGTGACTCTGGGAGGCACTGACTATGATCCCTGGAAAGGGACTGGCCCATACTGCACACCTAAGAAGCAGTACCAGCCAGCGTCGGAGCCCCTCCAATCTCCCCCTGGTACCACTGCAGCCTGAGCTGCCGCGGAGATCCTACAAACTGCGAGCATGAGCCACCGCTTCCCAGAATGGACCAGAAGCCACAGGGGCAGTCAACGCAGCTGCTCTGGCTGCATCAGGCATCTGACAGTGGGGAGGGTTCCTCCAGGACCCAGTTGATGGGGGCCCGGCGGGGCCCACCATTCCTCACGCAGGCTGGTTGCCTGTGCCAAGCCTCTTCCTCCTCTCCCCACTGCCTGTGGGGAGACGAGCTCCAAACCCAGCCCATCTGCTGCATTTTCCCGAGACTCCCGAGACGATCCAATTCCGCACACCAGATGGGAAATAGCATGTACATTTCGGATGGTGATTAGTGTTTTTGTTTTTTTCCCCAAACGCTGGCGTTAATGGAGCTCCTTCCTGAAAGTAAATTGGAGAGCCTTCCGTTTGATGGAGTCTGGCCGACCTCCACCTCCCTGCCCCCCACAAAGGCAAGCATGGCTTTCCCAGGAAGGGTGTGCAGGGCCCTCACCCGCCCTCTGCCCCTCTACACCGACCACCGTCTGCACGGACCATGGCCGCTCGCTAGGCAGAACAAAGCGAGGCAGAAGACAGGTCTGCCAGGCTGCCGAAGGGCTCTGTGGAGCCTGGTGATTTCTAAGACAAATAATTCCAGGTGAGGGGCCCTCAGTGATGGAGGGACAGGGCCAGCCTGCCCTCCCTGAAAACATCATCACACCTCCTTAAACTGGGACTCAACAAGGGAAGTGGGATTTGACGGATGACTCTGGACTTCACTCAGGGCATAGGACTTGAGAGGAAGTTCAGATGTAATGCCAAATTCTTAAGGGCTAGAACTTGGGTCTTTCTACAGTTTGAACCAACACGTGGGACGTAATAGGGTCAACAAATTCTTGCTTGTATGCTGAATGAATGAATGAATGACAAGATAGATAAGTAAGAGTATTCGTGTGCATGTAGTTACATGCAACCCTCATTTTCCTACATATTTGCAAATTCACACATGCATGCATGCACACACATGCGCACACACTTCTCCCCACAAACCAAGGAACTGGAATTAAGAAAATACATATTTTAAAGTCAAACAGAGAAAGACATGTATCATATGATCTCATTGATATGAGGAATTCTTAATCGCAGGAAACAAACTGAGTGTTGTTGGAGTGGGGGGTGGGGTGGGAGGGATGGGGTGACTGG
>NC_138372.1:26171877-26187927 GCF_054177405.1 Leptonychotes weddellii
TGGTTTGGGGGAGGAAGGCGGGGGGGGGCGGGGGGGGGACTGGGGGGAAAGTAGGTGGGGGTGCTGCTGGAGGATCAGCTGCCTCCAACCCCCTCCCACTGGCTCTGTCTTCTGCCCTCAAGACAATGAATCAGAGAGGCCAGAGGGCAAGCTCACAGAAATTCATCCCCTTGAGTCCTCTCGGGTCCGGGCACTGCCAAGTCTGGCTCGGGCTGCTTCTTCCACGTTCTTTTTCACAAGGAAAGGAAAGTTTCTCGCGTCATTAGAGTGGAGTTTTATAGTGAAAATGCTCTCTGCGATCTCAGGCAGTCAGAATCTCTGGCCTAGCATCTACCATGCATCAAGAGGCTTAACAACCCCAGGGCGAGTAGACGGATGTGGGGCACCCGCTCACGCGGTCACAGTGCCGTGCACGGAGTAGGGGACGTCTGCACCTCTGGTGTGCACAGGAGCCCGAGACTCCAGGCAGGTGTGAGGTTAGTAAGCAGCAGAGTCACAGAACCCGCTGTGTCCCACTGGAATCGGACATATCTCATTGGAATCCCAGCCTTGCCTCTTTGCTGTAGCATGTCCGGCAAGCTCCTTGATCCCAGTTCCCTAATCCGTAGAATGGGACGAGGACATCTGCTGCAGCATTTGTTTTGAGAAAGTGAGGACAGAAGGCACATGGGTGGCATGGTGCTAGGGGTTCAGGAACACCCGGCAAATCTGAGCTCCTAGCTGGGCCTCGAACCCGGTTTTCTGGCCAGTCTGGCGCTCTCCATCTGGGGTTCCCGAGCATTCTGTGACGGAGCAGCTCCAGAGCCGGTCCCTGAGGATCTTTAGCTGGGTTTGGAGGCGCCTTTCTACCACCTTCATCCAGGTGTTGGGTCAGAACCCAGGCCAACGTGCTTGCGTGTGCAGACGTGTGTGAGTGCGTGTGTCCGCCCGTGCCCGGCTGTCCAGGCCACTGTCGTGTGCGTTCTGCATATTCGTTTCGCTGATGGGAAGTCACAGAGTGGCCGAGAAGGGGGTGGCAGGGCCACGCTGAGCGTCACAGCCAGGGCCCACAGTGCCTTGTCATTAGAGCAAATGCTAGGCTTGTGAATACCACACGCCTGCGCTGCACGGACCAGCCACTTATGCTCAAGTGGGTCTGCTTTTCATTGCGAGAGCATTTCCCACCCACCCAGACTGACTGGGGAAAGGCCCCTCTCCTTCAACCCATCTCCACCCTCCCCAGAGAGCCCCAGGGTTCTCTCTGGGGTCATGGATAGCCATCTGAGCCTTTGGGGAGACTGTTTACATTGAGAATCCACAGGCACTTCATGCGGTCGTCTTTCTGTTACCTGATGCTGCTTGTCTGTTCTCACTCCCCTCCTCTTTCCCACCAGGGCCTGCCTAATTACAGGGAGGGGTTGGGGCTTGCTGCAAACCCACTCCTGGCGTCTTAGCAGCCTGGCCATTCCAGTCCCGTCTCTGCAAAAACTACGGCCCCAGTGCAGAAAAAACATTTCTGGGAGGAGCTGAACTGGGGCTTCCAGCCAGCCTGGGTGGCCTGGGCAGGTAGAGGAACCCTAGTCTGGGGCAAAGAGAAAAGGAGAGCCTGCGGCTCGGTTCTGAAAGGCTGCCATGATGCCCACCATTGAGAACCCAGCCCTGTTTGGGAAATCAAGAACGTTTCTGGAACAGTACCTGTTGGGAACAGGAGTTGGGATAAGAAGCTGCATGGCCCACAAACCTGCCAGGAGGACATCAACCAGACAACCATCAAGCCCTCCTTACCTAGAGACCTTCTCTCTAAACACCTACAGAGCCTCACACAAGGGCTTGCTGTCTTACCTCATCTGTATCACCCTTTGGACTGAAGTGGTTTTTTCCTGGTCATTAAAATGTAAATAACCCCAAAAATGGAATCCAGTTAAGTTCCAGGTGTTCCTGAAAGGATCCTGTAATTTCCTGAAAGCAAGATGGTTGGGGGCACAAGGTTGCCATCCGATGGGATGGAGTGGGGGGTGGTGATGGTAGTGTAGGGGTGGGGAGAAGCATGTCCAGGACCCCGTGGTCCATCCTGTTCTTTCTGGCAATGCCCTGAGCTGGGGGTGGGGGGAGACCTGAGTTCTGGTTCGGAGATGGGATGCTGTCCCAGACAGCCACAGAACACTGACCTCTGCATATAGGGCTCTTCTCTCTTCTAACTATGAAATTTAATAAAGAGAAACTTCACTAAAGTAGATTTGTGAAGCTAGAAAGGGAGGCTGGAGGGGGAGCTATACCATTCAAAGTCAATTTCAGGAAGAATTGTCAATTACAGACCCCAACAGAAGAATCATTAAGAGGAAAGAATCATCAATTACAAGTCCCAACAGGGAGAGATGTAGATTGCATCTCTTATAAGAAATCGACTACCCTAGCAACTCAGCCAATGAGAAACCATCCTCAACCTGAACTCTTGCTTTTCTCCAGGGGACTTTTCAAAACAACCCCTCCCAGCTTCCTCCCTCTTCTCCATAAAATAAGTTTCCTCTCCTTTGTTTGTTGGACTTGCCTATGGTTTTGGCATAGCTTGCTTATCTTGAATTGCATATCTCTGTTATCCCCAAATAAACCAATTTTGCTCCAAAAATAACAGACAGCTTTGTGTTTGAGGTTAACATAACTTCTTTTAAACTCACACCTGTAAGGGGCTGGCTCTACAGAAAGTCTTTACTTTCCCTCTTAGCCTGTCTATCCATCCATTTTACCATCCATTCATCCATTCATATATTCAATAAATTGATACTGGGTACCTACTACATGGCAACATGTGGGCAGGAGCTGTAAACACAAGGTGAACTACACAAGTTCATCTGGCCCCTGGCCTCATGGAACATGCAATCTGGTGAGGAAGCTAGACATGAACAAATTGTCACTTAAGTAATTACCGACAGTGAGAAGTGTTTTCTAAAAGAAAGCCACCCAGTTCTCTGGACATGATAACAGGGGACCTGAACTGAATATAACACTTGGGTGGCCTGGCAGGGCCATGAGCAAGACGGTCACCTCCCTCCTCCTAGATAGTATGCTTCTAATAATGCAGCCCAGGGTATCTAGAGTCACCCCAGCCCCGCTTGCTCTCACTTGCCCTAGGAAGATAGGCTGTGACACTGGCCGTGAACATGTATGAACATGGTGCCCAAGGAAGGACCTGCGGGGGGGGGGGGGGGTAGGAGCCCTGAAATGAAGGGCTGGGAGCTGGCCCACAGGAACAGTGTGGGAGTTGAGGCAGTGCCAAGAAAGGGTGTGGACTGTGAAAATTCATAAAGGCAAACCTCGTTTAGAATAGAGTCCACCCTATCACTGGAAGTCCATGGCAGACCCAGCGGGAAGAGAGGGACTTTCACTACCTTACTGTCCCGGCAGGAAGTAAGCAGGCTTCCTCCTCCCCCAGCAACAGCCCAGCCAATGACCCATCGCCACAACTCAGCCAACGAAGAGCCACCAAACTCCAGCTCCCAGGTTAACTCCAATGGACTTTCTGTTTAGAACAGCCCCTCCCAACTTCCCACTTTCCTCTATAAAAGAGAGTTTCTCTCTTTCATTTCCTGGTCTTGCCTGTGGTTTTGCCATAGGCTGCTTGCTCTAGATTGTGATTTGCGGTTCTTGAATAAACCCATTTTTTGCTGGTAAAATAACTGGCAGTTTGATTTTTAAGGCTAACAGGGTGAACGTGGAATCAGGGGCTGGCGGGGAGATGGAGGAGGAAGGTGGAGAGATGGCATCAGGAATTTCCTGCAGAGAAACACTCCAGACTAAGGGGGCTGGCCTGGGAGGGAGCAAATCCAGGGTGAGAAACAGCATCTCCACCACCCCCAGCCGGTCCTCCATTCGGGCCCCTAGGAGAGGTTGCTGGGGCGCGCCAGCTCACTCCAAGGGCTGGTGAAGGGGACAGTGGCTTCACTGGTGGCCACATCATTGTCTCTGCTCCACATGGAGAGGTCCTGCCTTTCTGCCACAGGGGTAAGGGGAGGCAAGGGCTATTCATCCTGTTCCACAGAAGGAGAAATGAAGGCTCTGCGAGATCTGTAAGCAAACGGTGGAGGCAGCACAGGTTGGGCATCCCACCACCTTGGCCGAAGCATTGAGCAAAAGGCAGCCCGTGGTTCCTGGTCTCAAGGAAGGCTAGGGAAGGATGGAGAGAGGTCCTGGCTGCCTGGCTTGCTGGGACGGTGACAGGAGACAATCGTGGCCCAACTTGAAGCTCCTAGATGTGATGGAGGGAAGGACCCATGATGGCCAGGAGGTTTCAGGAGACACCTGTAGTCAGTGAGCCCTATTTTTCCCAAGGAAAGAAGGCAAAGGAGGGGCATTCTTTGCCTTTGGTCAAGTTATTGCCTCCCCCCCTCCCTGGTCCACCACTGGCATCAGGCCACACCTGTCTAGACCCAGTGTCAGCTACAGGAAATCTCTCCAGCAATTAACTAGATGGGCTGAGCCAACTACAAATCAATGCAACCACATTGCAAATCATCAACTTCAATTGCCCAGCATATGTTTGGGAAACTGCTGTCCAGATAGGGAAAGAGGCTTAGCTAAGGTCACACAGCATACCCATCACAGGGTTGGGGTCGACAGCTCGCATCATGTGGTTGTTTTGTGGACTCCTTATCCCCCACCCGAGTCCATCATGAACTCCACCATCTTTGTCATGGGCCAGCTGCCAAGGCCTTCATCAGGATCCCCCTCAGCCCAAGCCTGTCCTCGGCAGATGGGGGGGACAGGAAATAATCAGTCATATTCATTAAGATAAAAACCAGCATAATGATAAACAGCTACTATTTATTGAGCACCTACAATGTGCCAGGTCTGGGCTAAGTGCTTCTCATGTATCCTTTTAAGTAACTCTTCCTTAAAGGTGTCTGCAAAGCAGGAACCATTATATCTTCATTTTACAGATGCAGCATAGAGAGAGTACATGATTTATACTTACTCCCTACTAGTAGTTATTATTCATGTTAATAATGATACTGGTTAATGTTTACTAAGCACTTACTACATGCTAGGCATATGGATTACTGCTTCACATGGGCCATCCTGCAAATCTATTAGGTCAATACTATTATCATTTCCTTACAGGGAGGAAGAACTAAGGTTGCCTGCCCAGGATCCCATGGCTTGCAAATGGGAAGGAATTATTAAGATTTATCTGATTCCAAAGCCCTTGGCTTTACATTCTTATCACGGGTTTCATAGGCTGCCTTAAAATGATATGCAAAACTTGGGGGATCTGAGCAATTTTCTAGAGAAAGGATGAAGAGCCTGTGCCCATTTTTCAAAGCAGTCCATGACCCACTCACTCACCCCGGCGCTCACCCACTCTGCTTTGGGCTGCTCCCGCAGCAAAGTGGCCACAAGCCAAGCAACTTGGAGGAAGGCTCCCCACAAGGGCATTGCCAAGCCCTAGCTCAGGGCCCCTCTCTGGGATGCCTAAAACCCAGGAGCACCCCATAGATTTTTATCCACCCAACTCAGATCTATCTGTGTCATGAAGGTGACTATCCCTCTGCATTCTTGATGGCAGCAAGGGGCAGTGGATGTTCTGAACTCTTGCGAACTCTTGCGAGTCCTAACCTAGACACTTGGCCCTTGTGACTGCCAATGCCAGGGAGAAAGATCATTTATTTAATAACAACCTACTCCTGGCTAATGGATACAAACAGAAAAAGCCATGCTTCTGCGTTGGAGGACTCATAAGTTCTCCATCCCAATGACTTAATTGATCAGCAAATTCTGTTTACTTCTGAGTGATCACTGGTGAGCGCATTGTAGTAGCCAGCCCCTCGCCAACGCGGCCCCCCTCGGTAATAGCTCATGATTGCCTGAACAGGCGGCTGGCGGTGGGAGAGAGGCTGTACAAGATAACTGATTGCTCATAATTGTCAACCAAATTGCATCCATGGTATTGAGCTTAAAAACGGACCCAAAGAAGCATCTCTTATTGATCCCTGCAGGTTATAAACAAGATGCGACTGGTCCTCAGAACCGGAGACTGGGTTTGCATTGATTTTTATTCTTTTTCTCCCTTGAATAACCTGCAGTGGAATTTGAGGGCTGATTTCTAACCTGCAATTGTTCAAGGTCTTGCATTTCTGGAGGTGGTGGGAGAGGGGCTGTCGGGGATGACCACTGCCCTGAGACGCAGCCACACCAGCTGAGAACTCTGCTTCCTTGCGGGAGGGTGGCCGAGGGCGGTGCACTTCCTCTGACCTTCACAGGGACCCCCTCCGCGCCCTCCTGTCTGTCCGGTCCCGAGGCCTCTCTGCCAGGTGACCTCTACAAACCCCAAACTCAAGGGACCCACGGATCAGTAAATGGCCGATAAATCTCTGCCAACGGAACGTCCCACCGACACTGACAAGCAGCGGACTCTCCCGGCGTGTCCACATTTCCAGGTGTTTGCTGGTACGGACTGTGCCACATCTGGAAAACTGGGACTAGTGATACCGTACAGTCACTCCCCTTTAAGGACAGCATTTTATTTTATTCTCTCGAGAGCCCCACAAAGTGGGTGCTTTTGTTCCCCCATTTTACAGATATGGAAACTGAGGCACAGAGAGGCAAGGTAACGTGTCCAAAGCTGCCCGTTAGCTGGAAAAGCCAGTTAAAAAGATGTGCTGATGTCTGAGGTCAAAGCACAGATTACTGTATCTCACTGTCTCCCACACAGAGAGAGACAGCCCTTGCTGAGCGGCTTGCTGCGTGCAGGGCACTCTCCGTCATCCTGTGAGCTAGACTTCATTACTTCTGTTCGCCAATGGGGAAACGGGCGCTCAGGAGGGAGACAGGACTCGCCCACGGTACACAGTCACTAAGTGGAAGACTTCTGTTGACCCCAGGCCAACATGCAGTGTTTGCCTCAGAAGCCAGCCACAACACCAGCTTCTAGAATCAGAATGCACAGCAGTGACATCCAAACCCCACGTAATAGGCAAGGCTTACCATTTACAACCCACATGCGTTTCCTCTTCCCGCTGGACGGGGATTGCTGACGTGGATGTCACAGGCAAGAAAAGAGAGACACGCCAGGAAAGTTAAAATCGTTTCTCTTAAGTCTTTGTTACGGCGTCCTCAGGCCCATCAGGTTCCAGGAAAGTTTTCCTGCCAACAGGCAGGCTAGAGAGGCGAACAGGAAATGAGAACTGGCAGGTGTTCGTGATAGTCCGAGCTCCAGAACAGGCAGCAAAATAACCTGTTGACAGATCTCCACTCGGCATCAGATGGAGGGTGTCTTCCAAGACCCCGGGGAGCAGCCTAGAGTTGATTTCTGAAGTCTGGGCTTGGCCTCAGGCTAACAAGCCACACGGCTTGGCAGGGCAGCAGTGAGGAGTGGGGCTGAGCCCACCCAGCAGGTGCTCACTTAATGAAATCACCAGCTGGGAGGTGAGTGGCCAGCCTGCCCTCCAGATCCATCTTTGAGGCTCCTGGCCCCTCTGCCCTCCTCCCGCTGGGTGGGCCCAGACAGCAGCTGTCTCTTTCATAAACATCTCGGCCCATATGCTCCAAAGCCCAGAAACTGTGAGAAAGGCCTGGAGTGCGTCAGCAGTGTCCTCCTGGGCTGCCCACAGGACAGAGCTGTCCCCATGCGTGAGTTCCCGTGCTCCAGGTGGTCCTGGCAGGAAAGAAAGTCCTTCCTTGGGTCTGACCAAAATCTCTCATGCTTTTCTTTAGTTTCTTTTTTTTGAGTGTAACATCCAGTAATCCATGTTTTTTGTTTGTTTTGATTTGGTTTCAACACCTGTTTTATTTTAAAACCATTTTCTTGATCTTCACATGTGGGCAAATGAAGATGGTTATTTTGCCTGGTCTTTGATAACCAAAGCCTGGAAATCATCTAAACATGCCTATTATAGGGGATTAGTTCAGGAAAACACAGAACATCTGAAAGGTCCATTCTTAAACGTCAGCTGTGTCAGAATCACCCGAGGGCTTGTTAAAGCACAGATTCCCAGACCCCACCCCAGAATATCTAATGCGGCAGGTCTGGGGGTAAGGCCTGAGAATTCGCATTTCCAACAAGTTCCCAGATGACACTGGAGCCAAGGTTTGAGCTACCTGTCTACACTGCAGAACTCAGTGCAGACGTTTGCAACAGTGCTGTAGAAGAATATGGTTGATTTGAGGAAATACACACGATATGTCGCAAAGTGAAAAAGCAAAATAATCTGGTTCATGCAATCAGTATAAGGGTAACTATTACTAGAGATGTGTATATATGTGTATAAATGTGTGTATAGAAAGGAAGATGGCGAGGACGTGACGCACGTCCGAAGCTGCGTGTACCGGTGGTCAGACAGGCTCGGGTTTGGATTCCAGACCTGCTTCTCCTCATTTAGTGTGAATGACTTTGAACAAACTGTGTAGCAGCCCTGAGGGTCACTGTCCTCATCTGTGCAATGGGAATAATAATAGTCCTACCTTATAGGGCTGTTGTGAGGACAAAATAAGATCATGCATTGGGGCGCCTGGGTGGCTTAGTCGGTGAAGCGTCTGCCTTCGGCTCAGGTCATGATCTCAGGGTCCTGGGATCGAGTCCTGCGTCTGGTTCCCTGCTCAGCGGGGAGTCTGCTTCTCCCTCTCCCTCTGCTGCTCCCCCTGCTTGTGCTCTCTCTTCTTCTCTCTCTCTCAAATAAATAAGTAAAATCTTAAAAAAAAAAAAATAAGATTGTGCATAAAATGCCCCAGTGCGGTGGCTGGTCTATATTGTAATAAGAGCTCAAATATATATATATATATACATATACTATACACTAATACCGTTAACAGTGAGTATCTGTGGAGAGTTGGTTTAGGTCAGTTTTTTAATTTGTCTTGTTCTGTGTTTTATAAGTTTCCAGGTTGGGTATATGTTACTTTCATAATTAAGAGAAAACCAAAAACATATTATATGTATACTAATTACCTCCCGAATCCCCAGGTTCTTTTGTTTGCATTTCTTCTGACCCATGTCAACAACAAAACCCCAAAAAGCTCCAAACCTTTGAAATTGAAAACAAAATTTTAAAGATTTTATTTATTTATTTGACAGAGAAAGACACAGCGAGAGAGGGAACACAAGCAGGGGGAGTGGGAGAGGGAGAAGCAGGCTTCCAACCGAGCAGGGAGCCCAATGCAGGGGCTCGGTCCCAGGACCCTGGGATCATGACCTGAGCTGAAGACAGACACGTAACCAACTGAGCCACCCAGGCGCCCCTAAAGTTTTTTATTTTATTTTTTTAAAGATTTTATTTATTTATTTGACAGAGAGAGAGACACAGCGAGAGAGGGAACACAGCAGGGGGAGTGGGGGAAGGAGAAGCAGGCTCCCCGCTGAGCAGGGAGCCCGATGCGGGGCTCGATCCCAGGACCCCTGGGACCGTGACCTGAGCCGAAGGCAGATGCTTAATGACTGAGCCACCCAGGCGCTCCGAAAAAAAAATTTTAAAGGCAGAGTAAAAGTTTGGGATCTTTGAGAAGCCTGAGGTACAGTAACGCCCATTGTTCACATCACTGATGCTAACCTCCCAGGCTCCCCGAAGGTTCCACCCGGAAGGTACAGGGTGAGGCCTCAGAAGCCCACGCCAGCATGGTCATCTGAGATCCTTACGGGGAGACACTAGGGCAGAGCCCAGGGACGCCGCCTCTGTCCACTGCCCTTATGGGAAACACCAGCCAACTCCCAGGCGGACGGGAGGGAAGGCGGGAACCGAGGTCCCTGAACTGGGGTGGCAGGGCCTGGGGACGCCTGGCAGTGCCCTGCCCGGCATGCTGTGCCCGACTGCTATACCTCTCACCAAGCCCGCTCCTCCATGGACCCAAACCATCTTGGCGCTAGGTCTCAGCTCTGCTGTGGGGCTCCCTGTCTAGGTCCCCCACCCCATCTCCACAATATGAATAATAGACTAATATGTAATTGGTTTATAATGTGTTCACTCGTCACGTGCCAACACTCCACCAAGTGCATCTCAGGCATTGTTTCATCTAGTCGTCAGGGTACCCCCATAAAGTACAAATTATCTTGGGGCTGTGAACCCAGATGTGGTTGACTGCAGGTGTGACCCACTCCCAGCACAGTCCCCACTTCTATCCCTGCTTCCACCATGTGTCACCATGCACCTGCTCTCCTTGGCAATGAATAAGTCTCCTCCTCTTTCTAGCCTGTGGCTTCAGAATCTCGACTCTACTTTCTAACCTTACTCTGAAGCCTCTATGAGGCCCGTGTGGTCTGGGCCCTGCCTTCATCTCCAGATTCATCTCTTACCAAGCTTTCCTTAGCTAGCTCTGCTCTAACCACACTGCCCTCCATTCCTCAAATTCACTCTGCTCCCTCTGCCACAGGGCCTTTGCACATGCCATTTCATCTGCTTGGTTGGCATGCTCGCTTTCCTTTTTATGCAGTTAACCCCAAGTCACCCTTCAGATCTCAGCTCAAATATCGTTTCCTCGAGGAAGGTTTTCCTGGTCTCCCAGCTCAGTTCAAACGTCTCTGGTGGGGATTTCATGGTGTCACATCCCTATTTTTCATAGCACTTGCAGTTTTCCTTACAAATACATTCACACATTCTTGGTTTAATCTTCCCAATAGGTCTGCCAGCCCGGGAGGGCAGACGCCAGATTTGCTGCACTCTCTGCTGAATTAGTCACGCCTAAGGCGGTGCCCCGCACATAGAAGGACTCAGTTCTGTTTTTGTGAATGAATGAGTGAATGCACTCCCTTCTTCTGAGCTTTCTTCAGGCCTGAACCTACCTGAGTATCCAAGGTGTCCTCCTTGCTCTGTGTTCCTTCTGTTCTCTGTCTCACTGTCTCTGGGCTCTCTCTTTGTGCGGTCTCTTGGAGTTCTGTCTCTCTCTTGCAGCATTAAGGTCTCTGGCTCGCTCTACTGAGGGTCCACCTCATTTAACAGCCCCAGGGCAAGGTGGCCTAACCAGTCTAGGCTGTGGGCAGGCAGGGAAGATGACACTTTTCAAAAACTGCCTGACCCTACTGCGTTCAAATACCCTCCACAAAGGAGAAACGATAATGGCTCAGAGTCCCAAGGTGCCTCCAGGGCTCCTGCGGACCCTCAGTGGCAATCCTTGTGAGGTCTGGTGGGGTGGGGGGGCGGTGTGGATTTACAGGGGTGTGATCTCAGGGATTACCCCCCCCGGGAGCTCTGAGCTAGGGGGCCAGATAAATGGCCCTGAAACCATTAGGGAGAATGGGGAAATCTCAGGGCTCTGAAACTTTCCAGCGCCATGGATGGTCTTTTGACACTTTCCCAAATGATTTCATTGACCATGTGGCAAACGTCTTTGTGTTTGAAGAAACTGCAGGGCGTTGTGGGAAATGGAACAGTTGCTTGGCAGTGCGTCAGGGAAATTTTGCTCCTTTCTTTAGTTTCATGTTGTGTGTATTTTTCTTTCTGATGGAAACTGCATGTGGTTTCTAGGCAAAAACAGGTCCGGAGGGGCTGGAGTGAGAACTTGTCAGTCTTGGTGGAGAAATCTGACACCTACTCTTGGCTGGAGGAGCCCAGGGACCCTGGAGAACAGGAGGAGGAAAGTCTTGGGGATGACTCTGGCCAGTGCTTGAGCAGTTATGTCATTTTGTGGGGCGGCACCCCATTGTGGTCCTTCTACAATAGCGGAGCCCAGTGGAAAGACAGTGCAAGCCACAAATGTGAGCCCCATTGTGATTTTCGATTTTCTGGTAACTACATTTTTGAAAGTAAAGAAACAGATAAAAAAAATAGTCATAATAAAAATTAAAAATAAATGTAAAGAAACAGGTAAAATTGATTTATCCTTATATTTTATTTAGCCCAATATATGGGAAATATTATCTTTTTTTTTAAGATTTTATTTATTTATTTATTTATTTGAGAGAGAGAGAGAGAAACAGCATGAGAGGGGATAGGGTCAGAGGGAGAAGCAGGCTCCCCGCCGAGCCGGGAGCCCGATGTGGGACTCGATCCCAGGACTCCGGGATCATGACCTGAGCCAAAGGCAGTCGCTTAACCAACTGAGCCACCCAGGCGCCCGAAATATTATCATTTTAACATGTAATCAATATAACAATTATTAATGTGATATTTTACATTCTGTTTGTCACACTACATCTTTGGAGTCTGGTGTGTTTTACACTTCGAGTGCGTGTCGACTTGGACCGGCCACATTTCGAGTGCTCGGTGGTCACCTGTGGCTGGCGGCTACCAGATCAGACAGGGCACGGTCTCAGGCTTCGAGGGTCACAGAGCTTCTGAATAATGAGCTCCTCCTCTGAAACTGGGCAGAAGTACCCCGCCGGCTTCTCTGTCTCAGACTGTTTCATTGGCTCCTGTAAGGCTAACTGTCTTTCAAATGTGGTGCCCCCGACTCAGGGGATCACACCCTGTCCCTTTTATTTTATTTTATTTTATTTATTTTTATTTTTTTATTAAAAAGTATTTTTTAAAAAGATTTATTTTTAAGTAATCCCCACACTCAACACAGGGCTTGAACTCACAACCCCACGATCAAGGGTCACACGCTTCACCGACTGCGCCCGCCAGGCGCCCCCACCCTGTCCCTTTAAATGGGGCCTGAACTCCAGCTCTGCCCTTACAGCCCACTGCCCACTTAACGGCCCCCTGGTGGCAAACAGACCCGTCTAAGGCAGAACTGCTTTCCCTCCAGATCTATCCAGACTCCAGCTTTCCCCAGACCAGAGTCGGGTACCACCCCCACCCAAGGTCACCTGAAGGTCATCCTCCAGGCCCTCAGACTACATTTCCACCCGCCTTCCGGATCAGGGATGACAAAACACAGGTGACTGGCCCTTCTCCCTCTGCACTCCCGTCCTCCACTCTCGGCCCTCACTCGCCCCCAGCCACCCTGGGTCCTTTTCTGTTCCTGGAACACCCCAAGCTGGTTCCAGCCTCAGGGCCTTTGCATTTGCTGTTCCCTCTGCTTGCCACGGTCTTCTCCTGCCTCCTTCCAGGGCCGACTTCTTCTTACCCTGACCTCTTCAAGGAGATGCTACTTCCTTGGGGCGGGGCTGGGGGGAGGGAGGATCCTCTCTGACTGTCCTGTCAAAGCTCCTCCCTCACCCCTCCCCAGGCACAATCACATCACCCTATTTTATATCCTTCGAACCATTTATGACCACCCCCAATTTTCTTGTTTATTTACTGGCTGACCTGTATTTTTCTATTTCTGCCCAACCGAATGTAAGCTCCACCAGAGCAGGGGCCCCATCTACCTTTGCAGGGCCAGCCACTAGTTGTTGAATGAATGAGTGATCCTGAGTGTGAACTCCATCTGCACCCCATAATCATTGTGTGGCCACGAGCAAGTAACCTCACTTCTTGGAGCCTTGGCTTCCTTGTCTATAAAATGGGGATAATGAGAGTAACAGCAGCTGTATCGGTCAGCTTTGCTGCAGTAACAGAATGCCGATATCTCGTGGCTTATCCTAGCAAACATTTGTTTCTTGCCCTCATTGTATGGGGGCTGCAGCTTGCCTGCACTTGGCCAGACTTGGCTGGGCTCCACGTGTCTTGTACCAGGTCCTAGGCTGAAGGAACAACCGGTATCTAGAATATGTTGTTCTCGTGGTAGAGGTGAGAGGAAGAGAGCCAGCAGAAGATACTCGTAAAAGCTCTTCTGGGAACTAGAACACTGTCCCACCTGCTGAGACGCCATTGGTCAAGGCAAGTCACATGCCCAAGCCCCAAAGCCATGGGGAGCGCTTGCATAATCTTCTTGCAAGAAGGCGCATGTAGTTGGGGATTATCATCCCATCTACTATCCTAGCTCACACTTACGACATTGCTCACCGTGTGCCAGGCTCTACTCCAAGCATTGAGGTAGATGCTATTCTTGCTATTACACAGAAGAGGAAACGGAGGTCAACCCTCAAAATCACATGGCCAAGGCCACAAGCCAGGGAGCACCTCAGCAGCGGCGTCCAGGCTCTCCATCATGGTGTTCACAGTGATGGTAGGCCTTGGTGATGAGCCTGCTCAGCCCCAGTGAACCGAACATTCTCTCTGGTGTGCCCGTGCTAATATTTAGTAGTGGTTCTTTCTAGAAAGTTCCATCGTTCACACCAAGAAGGATTTGTTCTAAATCCACCCACTCTGGCTTGGTCCACGTGATGGCAAACATCCACCGGGAGCTAGGACAGAGAGGGGAAAGACAGAGGAGTCTGGTGGTATCCTCTGGGTATATCTGTGTTCCCGCAGATGTCCTTGGAGCCAGATGTCTTTCCACAGAGAGAGAGAGAAAGATGTTCCCTTGGAGCCAAAAGGTGGTCTTCACCCACTGTCAGGCAATGGTCAGCTACTCCCTGTCTCGCCCCAAAGCCTGTGTTTTCCATTGACCTGAAAACCTCAGCCTCCTTTAGGGAGACAGCTTACTAATAGTAAGCGCTCTATGTTCAAATCCTCAAATTCTCCACTCCACCCAAAAGATAGGTACCCACTCATCCCATCTTACAGATGAAGAAACCGAGGCTCAGAGAAGTGAAGCGAGTTGCTCAGGTTCACAAGCCAAGAAATGACAAAGCCAGCAGTGGAGCCCAGTAAAGGGCCTGGGATCCAAAGCTGGTGCCCTTCCTGCGACGGTGGACCTTTTACCGGCGAGAAGGAACAGACGCAATCGCCCTTTACCAGCTCCACGGAGTCTCGTTCCACACAATCTCACATTTCTCGGACTCACCTCCAGTGTCCGGGTGCACACTGGGCCCTTGGGCACAAACACAGGCATGAGTTCATTTATTCACTTGGTCTCTCACACGACGTGTGGGTCACTCATTCACTCACCCATTCACCGCCTCACATGTTCATCCACCCATCTGCTCCTTGATTTATTTACCCATTTATCTATTAATTCTGCAAGTCTTGCCCAGATCCACTTCTCCCTCTGGGCTGTGTTCTGGAAACACAAGTTTCCCCTAGAGAAGGAGACTTGAGTCAGGTCCAAATTGTGGTGTTCCTGGTATGCATTACCATCCAAAGAGGGTGGGGACGAGGCCTGATTCCAGGTAGTGTGATGGGAGGGCAGCTCTAGAAGGGCAGACACCATGATGGCGGTGGGAGAGAGCAGTCCAGGCCCAGCTGTGGTGCTGTCAGGAAGGAGGCATGGCGGGGCACAGGGCAGGGCACTCTCCTTCCTGGATCAAGGGAATTTGGAAGCCCGGACCTCTGCGTACCTTTGGACCTTGGCACAGAGAGTGAGATGGGGGTATCCTCCCCATGGAGTACTCCGGAAGCAAGAGGGGCCTGTTGGCCCACAGCTGCTTCAGCCCTCAGCCAGAGAGTGATGGAGAACTACCGTCACCCCAGCCCTGGCTGGCAGCATAGGGACCCTTCATCACTGTGTGGTTGGCCTCTCTTAACCAGAGCTTAATATAAGCAGCTGGAATAGGATAGGGAGGGGGCTGAAGGCCATGTCTGCATCAACCTCAATTATCCAAATAAAACACCTGCAACAATGTGCACACATCGAGCCGCTGCACAAAGTCCACCCTTTGTAGGTCTGGAAACACTTGTGTGACCCACCAAACTTTTCCCCTCCAGCCCAGATGTTGGGTGTGATGGAGACCCAGCCAGAGAGAGAGAGGGCGGGGGAGAAGAACAGAAGGGCGAGGGGAGGGAGGAAGGAGCTGTTTGCCAAATGATTAAAAAATTAAAGGGATTTTTATGCAGAGACAATATTGAGCTTGGCATTGTCTTCTCCACCAAACGTTGGCTTCCAAGAGAAAACACGGGCATCAGCAGCGAATGTTCGCTGAATGAAAACAATTGTCGCCTTCCCAGCAGCCGTAGGAAATGCCTTTGTTTGCGCTGGTTGGTGCCTGGGCCAAAAACAGCGTCTTCAGAAGCTGCCCCCAATTTCTGAGAGGCTTCGCGGAGAGGAGGCCTCGCCAGAAGTCCATTGTCTCCCGTAACACCTGCTAGTCTCACAGGTGATGCCCTGCAGAATGGCTGCGTCCCTCTCGGGGGTCAGGGCAGGGGCTGAGAGGAGGCAGGTGAGAGGCAGGAGGGAGGAGGAGGGGGAGGAAGGGCGAGGAGAGAGGCGGACACTCACAGCTGC
>NC_138372.1:26188427-26204164 GCF_054177405.1 Leptonychotes weddellii
GCCTGTAGTTACGTACACCTTGCTTCAGCTGCTGCTCTCTGCTCATACACGGTCATCGTGGATCAGACCAGCAGGTGGACACCCTCTTATTCTTCGAGCATTCATTCGTTTGTTCGTTCGTTCACCATTCTGTAGTGGACACTGAGAAACCGGGATGCCTAGGAAATGATCCTTGTCCTCTCGAAGCCCCAAGGTGCACTGGGGTGTGGCCGGTAAAGGGACGTTGAGTATTCTTTTTTAAAGATTTTATTTATTTATTTGAGAGAATGAGAGAGAGCATGAGCGGGGGAGGGTCAGAGGGAGAAGCAGACTCCCCGCTGAGCAGGGAGCCCGATGCGGGACTCGATCCTGAGACTCCAGGATCATGACCTGAGCCGAAGGCAGTCGCTTAACCAACTGAGCCACCCAGGTGCCCCATGGGACGTTGAATATTCTGGAAGCAGGGCTCTCCCCTGCCTTCTCACTTAGCCCTCGAACTGCCCACTGACCTTTGGCTTGGACATCCCACAGCCATCTTGCCCTGACACGTCCGAAACGGAATTCCTCTCTTCCTCAGACCTGTCCTGCACAGCTTTGTGTCAGCTCAGTGTATGACAACACCCTCCTTCCAGGGGCTCAGGACAAAAAGCCAGTGGCATTGTTGACCCCTCCCTTACACCTCACACCACAGCCACCCTACGAGCTCTACCTTCAAAGTGCACCCAGAACCCAACCATATCTCACCACCTCCACGGCCACCAGCCTGGTCCAGGTCACCCCTGATCCCCGCCGGGTGTCACCTTTGCCTCCTTACCTATCCCCTTTGCCTTGGCTCTTACATCACCTCGCCTCGCCTCCCTAGTTTCCCTGTGTCCAGGCACATCCACTGCAGAGGACTTCGCCCTGGCTGTTCCCTCTGCCTGGAAGTCTCCTCCCCCACCCCCAACAGTATCCCCATAGCTTGCCCTCTCACCTCCTTCAGATCAGTACTCAAATGTCACCTCAACAGGCCATCCCTGGCCTCTCTGGTTAAAACACCAGCCAGCCGGCTCCTTACCCTTAGTTAGCCCTGGTCCTCTCCCCACCCACGACACTCACTACCCCTATATACCACCCTGGGTCTCTTTCACATTTATCTTGTTATCATCTGTCGTCCTGCCCACCCTCTTCCCACCAAGAAGACAAGTGCCCCAGGGGCAAAGATGTTGCTCCTTTTGTTCACTGCTGTGTTCTCGGCATCTGGGACAGCGCCTGGAACACAGTGCGCCCTCAGCAAATGCTTCTAAGTGAATGAATGCCGCTCTAGAAGAGGAGCCAGTGATGTGGCTGGCGCAGGGATGTGGCAGAGGGCTACTGTGATTTTGGAGCCTGTAGATCTTTGACAAGAAGTGCCCCCCAACACAGACCACAACCCATCATGAGCACAAAGGTGAAGCGAGGGAGGTCAGCAAGTCGCCGATAGCAGGAAGAGGACAAGGACCAACGTCAGACACGGGGACAGCCATTCCTCCATCTGCTCTTTGCTGAACGCAGGCAGCCCTCCCTGCGTTGCTGTCTGGGGGTGCAACACGGGCCTCTTGTCTTAAGGGTCCCCTCTTCCCATGGTTCTGCTTTCCGAGTATCCTCTCAAGGCTGAGCTCGGAGAGATGCCCAGAGGAAGTGATGGAGTCATGGTAAGAGGGAGGGGACAGTAGAAAAGGGGTAGATGGGATCTGGGGACATCCTGAGGACACTAGGAGAGCTGAACCAAGGTCTCAAAAGGGACCTCCAAGGGGGGGGGGTGTTCCACAATGTTTTCGTCCCTCAGAGCACAGAATTGTATTGGCCATAAACTGCTGTTTGGACACACTCTGTTTCATGATGACCCTTTTTTTTGATTTTTAAAACATTTTTTGGCTTAGGAATGTAACAACCAACCATGAACCTGCTACTCAAAGCACAAATTAGAATTTATCTATGGGCTTTTCCCTAATCCTACTGTCCTGCCCTCCCCCTCCAATGCTTACTTCAGTGAGCTGCTTTCTCCTTTTCTCACTCTCCCTCCTCTCCTCCCTTCCTGCCCTCCCCTCTTGTCTTTCTAGACTCTCTCTGTCTCTCTGTCTCTCTCTCCCTCTCTCCTCCCTCCTTTCTGCAGTTTTAACACAGGAGGCTTGCCTAAACAATGATTGTGCCCTTTGCCTTCTTTCTGATCTTCATCAAGGGGGCATTGCACCGTACGCGGCGTGCGGAGACTCCGTGGTTTCGTCAGGTCACGGGGATTCGCCCAGGTTGCTGGTACAGCCACAGCTCGATCATTCCCTGCTGCTCCCTGTCATCCTACAGTGTGAGTTTTGCCACAGTTTATTTAGCCATCCTTCCAGAATTGGACACTTGCGTTGCTTCCCGCTCTCAGGGGCTTTATGTGTGCTTTTATGAGCACTGCTGCCCCGAGCCTTTGTCAGTGGACAAAGGTGCCAGGGTTTCTGCACGCATATCCCTGGGGGCGGGGGTGGGGGGAGGACTGCTGGGGCAGAGGGTGTTTGGACTCTTTGATGTTACAAGACAACGTGCAGTTGGGTTCCCGGGTCGTTGCGCTGGTGTGCGTTTCTGGTGCTGAAGCTGCATTGTGTATCGCTGGGCTTCTTGGATTTTACCAACCGAATGGGCATACGTGGGAGCGCACTGCGGGCTTCCCCAAATTCTTTGCTGTTCCTTCCACCTTTTCGGTTCTGCCACTGGCCTGTGGTGGAGTCCCAGTTAATTTTTCTAATATCTAAACAAAAACTGCCAAACTCAGCCCTCAAAACTCGACCCAAAGTGGGCCCCGGCCCCCAGGACCCTAGCGCAGCCTGCCTTGAAAAGCCCCCTCCCCTTCTGGCCCCAAAGGCCTTTCCTTCTCTCCTCCCGTCCTGCAGCCATGTGCAGTCCTTCCCCCAAGGACCGTCACACCTCTCAATCCAAAGAAATACTGTCAGGAAAATGCACCAAACCCTAATGGGGCCATCTAAATAGCATCACTTGGGGAAGGATCTATTTTGCTGTATGATTTGGGTTTTGCTACATCTCTTCCCTTGTCTGCCCAGCCGTCCTCAGGCCCTTCTGCTCGCTTTGTCACCAAGTTCCTGACTCAGCCTGACCAGGCCTGGCTGAGGGGGATGGGGGAAGGAGGTGAGGAACCCTACTGATGCCAGGGGCGACGAGTCGAATGTGCCTGCCCTGCCTCTCGGCCACGCTCTCTGGATGCTCCCGCCCCTGCCTCTGCCCTCCCTTCCCTCTGGCTGCTCGCTGGGCCACCCCACACTCTCCGGAACAGCCCAGCTGGAAGCGGATGCCAGGCCTCCTCACCTTCAGACAGACCGGCCCTCTCCCTGGACGCTGCCCCAGGCCCCCCAAAGGCTTGCGAGCCCTGCCTCCATTTTGCTGCCACTGCCCCAGGTGAGCCTTTTTCCCACCTGTCCTTTCACTTCTATTTCCCCCAGTCCTTGTGCTCTTCAGCACACACGTGGCCTCGCTCAGCTGGTCAGAGCGCAGAGGCCTCCATCACTGTCTGTGGAGGGAGCTGGTGCCTGCCGCGGGCACAGCCACCTCGGCCGGGTTGGCACTGAAGGCTCATTAGTCAGGCTGCTAGACATCTCCAAGTCCATTTCCTACTTCCACCTTTGGCTTCTCTCCTTGTCTCCACCTCCCTGTCAAGTCAAGGATTCTTCCTCCAGACTCTCTGGATCACGAGGAAATTAGAGCCCGCCGAATGTGGAGCTCAAGTTCACTATTCAGGTTCAGGTCTCTGCTCTTTGTGCAGACATTTAAATTCCAACCCAGTTGCTCTCCTGAACTCCCACAAATGCTGAGAACTGGCACGTGAGCAGGTGCCCAGGAAATGTCTGTTGAATGAATGAGCCGCTTTCCTTCCTTTTCCTGAGAACACGGTCCCTAAGGAGTTTCTCCCAAACTGCTCCCTGTGTTAGGGCCACATCCTGCACTCTCCTCTCTGATCACCCAGCGTCAGAGCCTCCAGCTGTCTCCCTCAGTTGCTCATGTTTCTCCCTCTCCCTTCTTGGACAGTTCTCTCCCCAGCTTGGCCTGAGCTCCCGGGACCCCAGAGCCCGCAGGCCAGGGGAAGCCGGATGCTCCCTGGTTGTGAGCATGGCTTTGCTGTGTAAGTAAGGATAGGCACCCCTTGGCTGGCATGCCTTCCTCCTGCCCCATCACTCTGCCTCTAAACCGGCCTAATTGCTCAGTCTAATTTCATAGACGTGCTGAATGGCTGAGCCGGGTGAACTCTCCTCAGCCTCCCCAGGGGCAGGCGTGATGAACATGTTGGGAGCCTCCTGCTCGCTGTGTGGGCCCCCGGGGAGGGAGGCAGTTGTCGGGGGGCTGGATCAGAGACTGCTGCACAACTCAGAGCTGCCTCAATGAAGCCCCAGCCCATTTGGGCCAGGCGGCAGGTGTGGGCCTGTCCCTGGTAGGCTGCCCCTCCCCTGGATCTGTATGCCCCCGGCATAGCTCCTCCTTGCCCCCTGATGCACCCCATTAGCTGCAGACTCAGCATGACCAGTCTCTCCGCAGATCCTCAGGCATTGCCAGGCTCCTCCGGTCCTCCTCCTGAGCGTGCATCCGGGCCTGGGCTGGTGCCCTCGGGAATCCCTCCTGGTCCCCAGCCCCACTTCACTCCCACTCCCCAGGCCACAGAGCTTCTCCAGACCAGTGATTCCTATTGTCATGCTAATGGACCTCTGGCTGCCCAGTGTCCCCAAGGCCTCCGGGCAGGTGCTAGACCTGCATCCCACCCCCACCCACTGTGGCGGTAAGGGCCTGCGCCTGGATCCTGTCTATCAGTGGAGATAGGTTTTCATGGCATCTGCTGTGTCATCTCTCTTCCAGACCTGCTGGCTTCTCCCCACTGGCACCCAGCACGGCCCCCTTCCTTTGGTGTCCTCCAAGGCCCACCAACATGCGGCATTTGTTGTGTACGGCTGACTTTACTGAGGTTTGGGAGGCGGGGCTGGAGAGGTTTACATGGTGGCCAGCACCGTGCACAAACTGGAATTCCGCTCTGACTCGTCAGAGAGACTGGGCGTTCGTCCCAGGAGCCCCAGAGGCCCACAGTATCTCAAGGTCCTCCTCCCCACCGTCCACCCCCACCCTTCCTGGCTCCTCCTGGCTTTCCTCTTTCCTAGCCGCTCTGGAAACTCCAAATTCTTCCACTCGGTTTTGTAGAGCAATTCCTCTCCTTTCCTCTTTCCCCTTCTCTTTCTGGCTCATTCTGACCACGTCTTGAGATGGGGAGGACGGCAGTGGACTTCATCTTTTACTCTCCAAACATCACTTTTTACTCCCTAGACATAACTGCTAAACAAAAGCAGTTATTTCCCAGAGAGAAATTCTGCATCTGGTTTTTAAAATAAATTGCTGTCTTTTTAAAACCTGACATTTTTAGTGTGCTTATCATCCACCAGCATCAGATGAGCTCTTAGGGACACCTGGGGATGCGGGGATGGCCAGGACATGGTTCCTGTCCTTACAGGGTCCCCCATGGGGCAAGAGGATGTGGGCCAGGGTAACAGAGGAGGAAACGTCCAGTGCTGCATGAGTTGATCAGGGCAGGGTCCCTGCAGGAGACCACAGCTCGGGGGGGTCTCGGTAAGTCAGAAGAAATTTGTTGAGGGAACATGTAAGGAAAGGGCATTCCAAGGGCACGGGCAAAGGTGTGGTGCCAAGAAAGACCAGAGTGTGTTTGCAGAACTTTAGGTTGTTCGGTGTAACTGCTGTGGGAGGGAGCGGTGGGGAGGTTAGCAACAAGGTTGGGGAGGACAGTAAGAGGGGTCGGGTCATAGAGGGGCCTCGAAGGTCCAGCAAAGAAACCGGGGGTCCCTTATCCCATTTGTCTTTCAGTCTTCTTAGTGAGGTGGGAGCCAAGGTATCAGATGAATAAATCCATATTACAGATGACAAAACCAAAGCTAGGAAATATAAGTGACTCTCTGTCTGGGCTGCTCAGCTGACACTTTGCCCTACTGCTCCCAGACAGGCCTCACTTGATTTTGTTAAGGTTTATTTTAGACATTAGCCACTTCTTTGACCTTGAGAACTGAACTTTGCCCAGCTCTCTTGGCCCCCTCAGCTGGGCCTCATGTCCCCAGAAAGCACGGTCCCCAGACCCTGCCTTGTTCACACCCAGCAGTGGAAAGGGATGTCCAGACACTCAAGAAACAACACCCGTCCCCAACTGGAAAAAGGAAGCTTCCAGTCCCCAGGGAACATTAGCTGATCTCCGTGGCCAAGAGGGCACTTGTCTAATCTCCACAGAAAGGCCAAAGAAAATGGATTAAGGAGCCAAGCCCCCTCTGGAACATGAGAGCAACATCTGCATACAGCCGGGAGGAGAAGAGCTGCGGTGGGAAAGGCTTACCAACAGCCAAGACTCTGAGACCCTGACCTCCCTCACTCATCCTTACCCTCCAGAATCCTTCCAAAGCTGTGCAGAAATGGAGGGGGCCACAGATGATGCCCACAAATGTTCGCAGAATTGAATGAGGGATCAGCTACTTAATGGCCATTGACTTTAATGATCCAGGGCCCGGGAATCCCTGTGCATTCTGATGCTCTGGAGCACCTGCTATTTCCTTGACTGTATCGTGTGTGCCCGTGTGTGCATGTCACCTGGGGGGGTGATTGTGGGCAGACCTGTGTAGATATGGTGCACACTCATCTCATGTCTGTGTGCGTGCGGGAGAATGCGTGAGTATTTGTGTGTGTTACACAGCCATGTATGTGCTCAGTACCTCTAGGTGCGTTCTCCTGTTCACTTGTGCGTGTCTCTACCGAGGCCAGCCTGACACACGATTCCATATTCTGCTGCATACTGCTCTGCATGTATACACAGGTGCACGCGTGTGTGTGCTCATAGGTGTGTGCGTGCGTGTGCTCAGGGGCGTGCATGTGCTCATCGGTGGGTGTGTCTGTGTGTTCATAGGTGTGTGTGTGTGTGTTCACAGGTGTGTGTGTGCTCATAGGTGCATGCGTGTGTGTTCACAGGTGCGTGTGTGCGTGTGCTCAGGTGCGTGTGTATTCATAGGTGCGTGTGTGCGTGTGCTCAGGTGTCTGTGTGTTCATAGGTGCGTGTGTGCGTGTGCTCAGGTGCGTGTGTGTTCATAGGTGCATGTGTGCGTGTGCTCAGGTGTGTGTGTGTTCACAGGTGCGTGTGTGTGTGTGCTCAGGTGTGTGTGTGCTCATAGGTGCATGCGTGTGTGCTCATAGATGCGTGTGTGCGTGTGCTCATCCCCACTGGTATATGTGCCTCGGAGTTTGTGGGAGTGCTCCATGCACCTGTCTATGTGTGTGTGGTAAGTGTGCTTGGGGCACACACTCATCTGTGTGTAGATTTCTATATACATACGTATGTACGTATGCACGGTCTGTGTTCATATGAATGCTCATTCCATATTTTGACCCCTTGGATGTATGGAACTTTTTCCTTCCTCCAGGCCTCTTCCTGTGTGCTCCCATCCCTGAAACGCTCCCTCTGCTACTTACCTCCCCATCCAACTTAAAGAACATGTTCCCTGCTATTTTTTTCTCACAGTGTTCTATTATTTTCCTTCATTGCACTCAGGTGCATTTGTTACTGTATATTTTTTTGTGTGTTAACTTGTCTAGTCTTTGTTTCCGTGAGGGTGTGGAGTGTTTCTTTGAAACCCTGCTCTTCCCTGTGCCTTGAATGGTGTCTGGTATATGCAGGTTTTCAAGAAGAATTAAGTGACTGCATGATTCTATGCTCTGTGTGTGTGTGCTTGCCATGTACCTCTAAGTCTGGGAACATGCCTTTCTGGATGCCCATGCCTACCTGTGTGCACAAGACTGTGCAGATAATAGAGACCCATACGTGCATGTAAGTGTGTCTACATGTATGAGAGATGGCAGGAGTTTTATTTCTTCTGCTCATCCCTGCCCTTGCTGGGATCTCACAGGTCCCCAGCAGACTCCAGGGAAGGAAAGTCGAGGGCCCCAGAATGGCCTGGGCACGGGACACTGGCTTGAACACAAGCAGAGCAAACTCCCCTGAGGGCTGCCCTGGATGCCTGCAGGTCTGAGCAGACACCGATTGTGGACCCCATGGAATGTTCTGGGCTCGCAGGTGAGGAGCTGATGCCATCGTGATTTTCTCACAAATGCTTGTTCAGCATCTTTACTGAGATCTCCTCTGGGCCATGCCTGAGCTGGGTGCTGAGGTGGGGCCCCCGTGAGGTGCTCTCCCGACCCACACCAAGGACTTGCCTCCTCTTTGTTGCATCACTCAGTTTCCCCGAGGCTAGTTTGCCTCCCCTCCCCCGCTCCCCACCGCCCCCCAGTTCCAGGTCTGCCTTGTCCACCCCTGCACGGAGCGCCTGGAAGTGCTTGATGGAGACCAGCTAAATAATTGAATGAATAAAAGGATGCCCCTTCCCTCCCCCATATGTACGGAGAAAGAACACCCTTCATATGTCTACAGCCTTGAAGCTTGTGAAGAACCGCATCACCCACTCTCCCGGTGCTCCCTCCCCAGTAAGAGGCCCCTCATGAGTCTCTTTCATCACTTATGAAAGTGGAGAGAGTATACAAACAAAACAAAACAAAACTAAGGGGGAGAGCGAGCTAATAGAACAACATACTGCAGCAGGAGAATGCTAGAAAAGTAAACACAGTCAGAAGGCTGCAGGGAGACTAAAGTCTGCTAATAAACGTACTTGGGGAACACAGCTCATGGAGTTTAAAGAAACTGCTAATAGCCCAGCCTGAGTGCCAGCCAAATCCTTTTCCCGAAATGGCTGTAGTGCCCTGCCCAGCCTGTGTCTGCTCTCGGGAGGATGGAATTCCAGCCGGGAGGCTGCCCCGGTCCATCTGCCGTGGGGAGTGCAGTTTCCTTCCCGGCAAAATGCAGATGAGGAGACCCACAGGCCGGCATGGGGATGAAATGATAGGACCTGGGCAGGCATTAAGTGCTCAGTTCATGCCAGTCTCTTCTTTCCTTACACACAGATTCCACCACAAATAGTTTCCCATGTGTGTTCTTGTGGTCGGGATTTAGTCGACCCAACATAATACTCTGAGCTCACATTTATCCATGTACTGATTACTTACTATGTGCCAGACACTGGCCTGGGCACTCTACACAGGACCTCATTTCATCTACAGAACAAATCTGTCATTATTCCCATTTCATGGATGAGGAAACGGAGCCTTAGAGGGGGTGAAGTAGCCTTAGCTTAAGGTCGCACAAGCTAGTAAATGGAAGAAGCTGGTCGGGGGGATCCTTTGCCAGAGCCTGAGTTTCTCACCCCGGTGAGAATGTACTTCTCACAGTGAATGCACTTAGCAACCCACCTTCTCTGAGGCTCAGATTCCCATTCTGTAAAACAAAAGGGTTAGATTAGATTAGGGGTTTTCAGAATTGTTTAGCAGCTGAACACTTTTATTCAGACAGAACCCCGATGTGTGAAATGAACCCAAAGGGAGCTGCCCTGATTGCTGAGCCATGGAGCCCAGAGCCTCTCTCCCCTCCATCCAAGGCAGCCGCTGAAACACCTCTGGGACCTTGGAGGACAGACATTTAAGAATGCTGGAGGGGTGCCTGGGTGTCTCAATCAGGTGAGCATCCAACTGATGTCAGCTCAGGTCCTGATCTCAGGGTCGTCAGATCGAGCCCGGCCACCGGCCCAAGTGGGGAGTCTGCTTGAGATTCTCTCTCTCCCTCTCTCTATGCCCCTCCCCCATCTCTTTCTGAAATAAGTAAATCTTTTAAAAAAAATGCTGGAGTAGATGATCTTTATGGGCCAGGTCCTGTCCTGGAGGGTGACGAGCTTAGGGAAGGTGGCTATAGAAGCAGGAAGAGGAAAGGTGAGACCACCGCCCCCCTCCCACTTCCATTTATAAAAGTGGAAATCAACTTAAACACTAAGATCACAAGAAAAAGCTAGCCTGGAGAGCACTGGAAAAGCCCCTGGGGCAGACGGAAACTCCAAGCCCTGGGCGGAAGGAAGCTCCAAGCCAGAGCGCGGCCTGGGTGGGGAGTGTGGGCCCAGAAGCCCAGCCCCCGCCCCCTGAGTCGGGGGCTCACCCCCTCTCTCAGCGCTGGGAGCCCCTCGCCTGATTGGAGAGCCTTTGTTTCAAGCCCTGATTTATGCAGCTTCTTGCTGCAAACTATGCATTACGTTGCCAGCGAAGATTCAAAATTGTAAAATAATTGTGGTGGCGAAATTATTCACAAATCCATCCAGGACCAGCGCTTCGGGAAGGCGGTCAGATTTACACTGAGCACATGGTGACATAATTCAGGCTAAACAGATAAGCTTGTTCCACTCCTGACGAAGCAATTCCCAGGAGACTGCTGGGGAATGCCAGGCCAATTACACACCCGGCCCAGGGATGGGAAGGCCCATCACCTTACTGAGGGTGATGTGCCGTGACAAGGGCAGGTCTCACCCGAAAGGAAGTGTCGTCATGATACCTGAGCAAGCATAGGAGGCCAGGGGATGAGGCATCCACGTCTTGAGTCGGGAGGCCATGTGGGCAAGGATTGGGGTGCCCAGGAGGGGACTGGGGACTGGGGTCCAGCTCTGAAGCCAGCCGGTGACTCAGCTGGCCAGCATGTTAACCTAATCATATTGGGTTCGCGGAGAAGGCAACCTCGTCCTTCAAATGACAAACTGGGCTCTGCCCCTTGCGGGGGCGGGAGACTGCATCTATTTGGACTGGATCGAGTTCCAGGTGGCAGGTGTGCCATGATGGTTTTGTCGGCAGCTCTCTCCACTCCCCTACCCCCTTGTGCGCTTGAATACTTTTCTTCTTTTTTTGCCAGTGTAAGTTGCTTTCTATGGCACTTTACCAAGGAGGCAGGTGTTTTTTTATATTCCCCACAACAGTTTTTTCACTCTTATCAAATAAAGCTGGTCATGATAATAGCTAACATTTGTTGAATGCTGTGCTAAGAATTTTATAAACAGTATTTCATTTTAACCCTCTAAAGCAGTGATTTTCAAACTTTGGCAGGAATCTAAATCACCGGGTGGCTTTCTAAATCACAGACCCCTGCTCTGAAGCCCCGGAGTTTCTGATTCAGGAGGTCCAGGGTGCAGACTGAGAATGTGCATTTCTTTTCTTTTTTTCTTTCCCCAAGATTTTATTTATTTATTTGCCAGAGAGAGAGCAAGCGAGCACAAGCAGGGGGAGCCGCAGCAGAGGGAGAAGCAGGCTCCCCGCTGAGCAAGGAGCCCGATGCGGGGCTCAATCCCAGGACCCCGGGATCATGACCTGAGCCGTAGGCAGACACTTAACCGACTGAGCCACCCAGGCGTCCCAAGAATGTGCATTTCTAACCAGTTCCCAGGTGATACTGACGATCCTGCCGGTCTGAGGACTCCTCTTTGAGAATATACTAATCTAAAAAAAAATAGGTACAGAGAAGCTTAAGAGGGAGTTGTATTCTTGTTCTACAGCCAGATTGCCTGAGTTCAGATCCTGAATCCCTCCACTTCCTGGCTGTGTGACCTTAGGCCATTTGCTTAACAATTCTGTGCTTCAGTTTCCCCATCTGTAAAATGGGCATAATAATAGCAACCCTTTCATAGGGCTATCTCATCTCAGCAAATAAACTGACACATGCAAAGCTCTTAGAAGAATGTCCGGCACATGGTAACATGCGATTAATGTGAGCTAATCCTTCAACCACCCGAGATCGTATAGGTGGTAAACGGGAGCTATATCCAGTCCTGCGGCCCTAACCTCGAGCTGTACACTAACTCACTGTGGGCCTGAGCATCTCTCGATCTCAGAGCTGTAACCATGACACTGGGAAGCTGGGGCTATGGCAGGACGCCTCAGTGAGGGCAGATGCAGCTTGACGCTGCTGTTCGCTGTGTGATGCGGGAACCCTTTCTCCCTCCGAGCCAGAGTTCTCTTAAACTGGGAAAAATAGACCTGCATTCTGGAAGCTTCTGTTCTAGGCAGTGGACTCTTCCACCCCAGTATGGAGCCGGATCGTAAAGGATTCTGAAACGCTCAGGAATTAGAGCTTGGACCCGAACATCAATGCTGCTCAAACTTTTCCACTAAAGGACCCCTACTAGATAGGAGCATTGCCCAGAGCCAGGCGGTTTCTCTGAAATCCTGTGTTTTATCTTAAAAATGCACACATATTTTGTATTATCCTCCCTAATATTGCCATGTTTATTTGCACATAAAGATAATAACATTTTTTTTTTTCTGAATCTTCTAATAAAACAGGCATCCGGGAGCCATGTATCATGTTTGCCTGGGGCTTCGGATCCTCCCTGATACGTGTCTGAACACATCTGGGGAGGGCTCAGGCATAGGAGAGGGAGCAAAGACCCAGGTTCGTGGAGGGCCCGGCCAGGCCACATCCTCCCCAGGATGGGTACCTCAGCCCCAGCTCCTGGGAGGGGAGGCACAGGACACGGCCCGGGCTGCTCTGACCCCCTCACGCAGGGGAGATGCCATCAGCCCCCACTGGCTGTGGTTCCTGTTCATGGAGAGGTTTTACATAAAGTGCCTTTCATTCAGAATTGGAAGCTTTAATATGTTTTACAGGAAGCCCTTTTATGTGCCAATAAAAAACGAGCGATTATAGCAGACGATGAAAAGCAGCTAGGGCCTCAGAGCCACTGTATGTTTAGAAAGAGTGGGTACATTTCCCCTGAGAATGACACGATCTGGTCCTTTCTCCTTCATTATGGAATCAGGCAGAGAGGAGCTCTTGTTAAAGAAATGCAGAGCTTTTCACCATCACTGTACACACTTGTGTTAGGGGCAGGCGGGGGACACAGGACAAACAACCCTCTCTGGCTCTCCTAGTTTAATACCTTCTTTTCTTCCCTGTAGAAGAAGGGATGGACATAAGCCAAGGGCAGTAGCCATGACCACCAGGGGCAATTAACTCCGTCTTTTAATCACTAGTCCTTCTCTGAAGACTCCCAAACCCTCACCATTTCTAGAATCAACAAAAGCCAGGATTGAAAGGACCTCGAAAGGCCATCCCCTCCTCCCAGTGAGCACAAGCAGGAATCTCTCCTGTTCTTAAGGAGAATAGGTGGGGTCCTTGCACTTTCCCTGGAGGGCCACCCTGTCCTGAGAACAGGAGACAAGGGAGAATCCCGGGGTGTACTTGTGAATCTGGGGTCACGGTGCACATGGAGCTGTGGTGTTCACACCCAGATGCTGAGCTGTTCAGGGCACTAGGTGGCATGGCCGTAGCTAGGAGCCTTGTGCAGGGTTGGAGACCCCCAGCGGCCCTAGACAGTGTGCCCCCCTCCGCCCTGTGCCAGGTTAGCCTGTCTCGGTGTGAAGTGAAAGGCAAGGACAGACATTAGATTTCATGGGGCATAGCTCAGGTGCTTGCCCCAACCTTGAACATGTAGCGCCTGCACAGATTCAAGCCCAGAATAGGCATCAAATAGAGGGAAGTAGAGGGCCAGGTGTAGGCTTGCTGAGCTTTCATCCTGGCTTTGCCACTCACTACCGCGTGGCCTCGGGCCAGTAGTTCTCAGCTGGGGTGCTTTCACCCCCCCGCCCCAGGAGACTTTGGCAATGTCTGGAGACATTTTTGATTGTCACAACTGAGGGGGTTGGAGATGATGCTGGCATCAAGTGGGCAGAGGCCAGGGATGCGACTAAACATCCTACAACACACAGAATAGCTTCCACAACCAAGAATTGTTGGCCCCAAATGTCAATTGTGATGAGGTTGAGAAACCCTGCCTGAGACAAATTACCGGACATTTCTGTGCCTCAGTTTTCTCATCTCTGAAATGGGGCCGGCACTGCCGTACCCTCCTCATAGGGCAGTTGTGAGGATTCAAGGAGCTAATGTAAACCAAGTGCTTAGAACAGTGCCTGGCGAAGAATACGCACTACAAATGTGTGCCACTAATATAATGACTGGCACCGAGGGCAGGAGGAGGAGGCGGGGCCAGGGGAGGGAGCCAGAGAGTCTGCAAGAACAGAGGTCCAAGGACAGAAACGAGGGGAGAAGTCAAAGGTGAGGTTGACTTCCATGTCCCGGAGCTGAGAGTTCAGAGCTGGGGAAACAGGATGGAGAGGAACTAGGTTGAGGAGAGGGGTCCTGAGCAGCTTCCCAGCTGGGATTGGAGGCTTTGCTGGAGGAATATGGACAGCCAAGGAGCATGTGTGGGGGGGTCCACTGCTGTGGGGGTTTGTGCTCACTCTCCTTTTGAGCCTGTCCCACAGCCACCCCCACTTGCTCGCTGACGGCTGCTGTGACACGTTGGGCTTTAACCTCCGGCACCAGGCAGAGAATGGGGCTGGAAGCAGCCCAAGCTCCGAATTCCGGGGGCTCTACCATGGTTTGAATCTTGCCCCCTGAAATATACATCCACTTGGCACCTCTGATTGTGACCTTATTTGGAATGAGGGTCTTTGCAGAAGTGATGGAACTAATGAGCTCAAGATGAGATCATCATCCTAGATCAGGGTGGCCCCTAAAACCAACAACGAGTGTCCTTCTAAGAGACGGAAAAGGAGAAGACACAGAGAATCAGGGAGGGGGCAGGGGGGGCGCTGTGAAGACAGAGCAGAGGTTGGAGTGATGCCTCTCCAAGCCTTGGTATGCCAAAGATTGCGGGCAGCTACCAGTTCTAGGAGAAAGGCATGGAACAGATTCTCCTTCAGAGCTTCCGGGAAGAACCAGCCCTGCTGACACCTTGATTTTGGACTTCTAGGCTCCAGAAATGTGGGAGACTAAATTTCTGTTTCTGTAAGCCACTAGGTTTACGGTCCGTTGTTACAGCAGCCCCAGGAAAGGAATACAGTTCTCCAAACAGAAAGGCCTCAAGGCCAAGAGCACCACTGGGCCAGGCAGCTGGGTGGGGAGCTCAGAGGCTGGCCCCCGGCCCAGGGTCACCTTTCAGGGCCTGGGACAGGACTCTCAGCGTCTTGACGTCAGATAACTGCCCCCATAACAGGGACCTTTTCTTCCCCAGATCCTATAACTCTCCACACTTGGCAAGATCTAAGTCTCTGAACCAGTTAAAGGCCACTGAATGGTCAGGTTAAGGCAGCATCAACAACCAACTGTGTGGGAAGAAAAGAAGGGAGAAAAAAAAAAGAAGCACAACCGAAGCTTTATTAATTGTCCGAGCTATTTAGCAGTAGGAGTTGAAAGGAAAGTAGTTAGCTGTGGAAGGGAGAAATGGAAAACTCTGGTCTTTCATTAATCTCGCTGCCCTCTATGTCAAACGCCTGTTGTCGGGGTAAACACAAGGCCTGCCACGGTTTTCGGCAGAAATGCTAAGGGCCCGGCAAATGGGAACACACCGGCCCGGGTGAGGACGGTTCAATATGGAAAGTGTTTTCTCCGCAGCCAGAGGTGCCCATTTCCAGTCCTTTTCAATTTGTACACTTTTCTCCAATGACTCCTTGAGGGTAATTACAGTTCTTTTCACAAATGAAGTATGGAAGATACGAGAGAGTGGCGAGGCTGTCAATAGCCCTGCAGGAATGTGCGGTCTGTCTCCAGGAGACGCAGAAAGCATCGATCCTCCTTCCTGTGGGACTTGGAGCGTGAAAGGGAGGCTGGGGGGGACTCACCTTCACCTCCGAAGGGCCGGCTGGCGGGTGAGAGGAGGTTCTGAACCCCAGGGAGGCCTCCAACGGAAGAGATTGCTCCCCCCACACCCCACTCCCCAAGCAAGTGTTTGAAGACCTAAGGGCTTGCGTTTTTTGTTATTTCCTTCCTCCGATGGATGATCCCGGGGCCCCAGCCACAGTCA
>NC_138372.1:26204664-26372487 GCF_054177405.1 Leptonychotes weddellii
TCCTAACCAATGGCATATGGCAAAGGTGATGGGATGTCATTCCCATAATTATGTCACATTACATAAGATTCTGTCTTAGAAGACTTGATACAGACTTTCTTTGCTGGCTCGATGAAGTAAGCAGCCACACTGGGGAACCCTGGGCATCCTCCAGGGACTGCAGGTGGCCTCTAGGACCTCAGGGGAGCCTCTAGCCAATAGCCAGCAAGAATCCATGGCCCCTTGCGTTACAACCACAAGAAAATTAATTATTCTAACGATCTGAGTGAGCTTAGAAGTGAATTCTGCCCCAGTTGAGCCCTGACACCTTGATTGTAGGTGATGAGACCCAGAGCAGAGGACCAAATTATTCCATGTCAGGAGTCCTGACCCACAGAAATTATGAGATGGTGAATATGTGTTGTTTTAAGCTGCTGAATTTGTGGCAATTGGTTTCACAGTAACGAAAATGAATACACACATAAAGGGTTTAGAAGACAGCCTGGCACGGCCAGTAGCCTATGAGTGTTAGTGGATGCTCATAGCAGTTCCAGGTCACTAATTTACCCCGAGATTATAACCAAGCAAAGTCCATCTCAAACAATCAACAGAAACAAGTGAGCCTTTATTTTCCATCCCTGACAAATTCCTTCCAAGAGTTTTCTGTATTCATTTCTTGCCCTTCTTTTCACTCTCATTTTGCTGCAATTTAATTCCTCTGCTTCCTCTACTCCACTGAAGCTGTTCTCCTCAAGGTCACCAATAATCTCCTAGTTACTAAATCTGATGAATGACTTGTGTCCTTTCTGTACTTGACTTCCTTGTGGCCTTTGATGCTGGTGACCAAAGGGGCTTAGAGCTTTGTCCCAAGGAGATGTTCATTGCATCTAAACCTCTTTGGGAGGACTGAAGAGTGATTAGATCCTGGAATGCTGGCTCCTGGAAACTGTCATTCATTCATTCATTCATTCATTCATTCACTCATCCTTTTACCCCCTTGTACACTTGTGAGTTTTGCAGGTGCGGTACTAAATCACCAACAATATGGGCACAGTCCCCACTTTCAATGAAGATTGAATTTGAGGCATGGGGCACAGATTAAAATAGGTCAAGAAATAGGCAAACTGTAAGATTTCATGTGTGTAAGTATTATGATGACAAGAAGGCAGGGTGAAGTGGCAGGGCATCCTACATAGAGAACCTACATTAGAACAGGTAGTCAGAGAAAGCTTCTCTAGAGAGGTGACATTGGAGCTGGGGTCTGAATGAAAATAAGGAGCCAACCATGGGAAGATTGGGGGAAGAGCATTCTAGGCCAGGGGAACAGCTAATGCAAAGGCTCTAAAGTGGGAAACAGCTTGGGGTGTCTAAAGAATAGAAAGAAGCCCGACGTGCCTGTAGCAGAGCTGCACGAGCAGCCGAGTGGTGGGAGACGAGACCGGAGATGTCAGTGGGCTCAGGCCACTCTGGGCCCAGTGGTGGAGAGTCTGGATTTTAGTCCAAGAGCAACAGTGAACGAACAGAGGTTTAAAGCAGGGGAGTCAATGATGTGGTTTTTGTTTTATGAAGGTTGCTGCATGGAGAATAGGATATAGGGAAGCAAGGGCCAAAGCAGAGAGACTAGGTGAATGGTTACTGCAGTGGTGTGGGGGAAAAGTCACGGTGGTTTTGACTAGAATGGTGTAGATCGTTTCCCAAGAGGCAGACTCTGGAATTCTGTGATTTGCATACAGGTAATTTCCTGGGGACAGCACTCAGGGGTGACACCTGTGGGGGGAGTGAGGAAAGCAGGGTTGGGCACAGGGAGAAATCAAACTGTGAAGAAGTTACAGCAGAACTCTCGGCCCATGTCAAGGGATGCTCCTGAGCTGGGAGACCCCCACAGGGCTGTCCTGAATGGAGGCCAGAGGGCCAGGCTTTCAGACCTTAGAATCAACCAGTCCCTGGAAGGTGGGATGTAGGCTTGGGGAGGGAACACAGCCTTGGGCAAGAGGGTTCTCTTCAGCTGAGAGGAATTCCTGGAGAAGGACTCAGCCGCTGGAGGAATGAGTGCTTGGTCATGATATGACATCTGCTGCAGGTGGTGGCTACAGAAATGTGGAGCATCGGACAGAACCAAAATAGCATTTCTGGGTAGAACCAGTGGAACTCATAGTTGGCCGCATTGTAGGACAGAACACAGGAGGAGAGAGTTGGTAGGACAGAACATGGGAGGAATCAGAGGCGGCTTCTAAGTGTCTGGTTTGAGCACCAGGGAAGATGGGGGTCCCATTCCTGAGATGGGGCACAGATTTTTGTGAGGAAATTAAGAGTTCAGCTTTGGCCATGTGCCATCCCAGAGGCCTGACAGACGCCCATGGAGTGCTGTCAACTATGTGGCGCGACAGGTTGAGTATAAGGCTCAGTGGCAGTCAAGGCTAAGGACATAGTTTGGGGAGCCACTGGTCATCCAACAAGTACAGGATAAGTAGCTTGCAAAAGACACTGAAGAGAGGCCCATGAAGGGAAGGAATCAAGAAAAGTGGGTGTCCCAGAAGCCAAGAGAGGGGCTGTTTTAAGGAAAAGGTAGGAGTCATCAGGGTCAAGTGCCAATGAGGAACAACTGTTGGGTTTTGCAGGATGGGGAACCCAGGTAATCTTGACAAGAGGAGTTTGGGTGGAATGGTAGGAATGGAAGACCAGTTAGAAAAGCTTAAGGGGAGAATCAGAGGTGGAGGAGTGATTATAGTGATTGTAGATAATTATTTATTTGACATGTCTTACTGTGCAGAGAATCAGGGAAATAGGACAATACCTGGAGGGAGATGTCTGGTCAGTTAGAGGGGTTTTCAAAAGATGGGTTATTCCAGAACCTGTACATCTACAGGTGAGGATGATTTAGCAGAGTAACAGGAGGGAATGGAAGGAGGAATGTCCTTGAGAAGGTGAGCTGGTGTGAGTCCAGGGCATAAGTGGAGGATTTGGACATAAACACAAGAATCTTTCATCCATGTTATGAAAGGGAAGACACCAACTGTAGGTTCAGACACGAATATCTGAAGTTAGTAGATTTGGTGGTGGGGGTGGAAGATGAGGGAGCTTCATTCTGTCAATGAAGTATGAGGCCAAATGAGGAGAAGAAAGGACATGTGGGAGATTTGATGAGCAGCTGGAGATAAATATCCAAATTCCAATTTCTCAACCTCCCCGGGGAAAATCTGGACTCAGGACCTGGCAACTTAAGGGCAGATCTGCATGAATGCTGGATGGCTGTTCCGTGAATAGACTCAGAGCAAAGATGGCTGGCAGAATGAAGGGACTAGAGGCCACCACAGCCTTCTGCATTCATCCATCTTGTTCTTGAGATGGACCAGAGAACTCAAAGTCTTATGGCTCGAACCCTCTGTACCTGTCTTTAGGAACAAAATTTGCTGAGACTGAAGGTCAAGATCTCCTCTCTTCTAGACAACCCTGGGATGGGCACTGCCTATCTTTTCTCTGGGGACTCTCACTTTCTTTGGCTCTGTGACCAACTTCCTTCTGGCCAACACATTATTTTATATTTCCTAGACGTACAAAATATGCTACAGTCCAGTACTCCTGGTCCCCAAACTATTTTTCAGTTCTAGATGACCCAGCATATCTCTCCTTTAGTCCGTGGGTTCAAACTGACTCAGTGACTTAACCATTTCCCTCATTTCCCAGTTCCCCAGTGCCACTCTCGTACACTCTCCACTTGCCAGAAGCCTCTTTTCACCCCGGGTCCTTCTTGTCCCATCCTTCTCCCTTTCTCATTCTCTCCAAGGTCTTCCCTCCCCTCAAGCACTTGCCTAGCTCAGGTCCCACCTTCATGACTCCTTTCTTCTGACCTTGACACACTCTTCCCCGGGTTCCCTGGCTTCCACTGATGACCTGATGAATTCCGAATTGTTATCGCCCACCTAGAGCCCTCTCCTGAGCTATCCACTGGTCTCCACTGAATGTCTCTCACAGTCACAGTTCCCTTCATGATGAAGCCCTTCCTGACCACCCCTTCCCCTTCAGAAGTCTATTCCCTACACAGATTTCAATCTTAGCATCTTATAATACTAACTTTTAAAATAGACTTTATTTTTAGAGCAGTTTTGAGTTCACTGCTAAATTAAGCAAAAAGTACTGATAGTTTTCTATATACCCACAGTCCCCACACATGCACATTCCCCCCCATATCCACCTCCCCCACTAGAATGGTGCATTTGTTACAATCAGTGAACCTCATTGACAAGTCATTATCACGCCAAGCCCATAGTTCACATTAGAGTTCACTCTCAATGTTGTACCTTCTAAGGGTTTTGACAAATATACAGTGACATTTATCCACCATTATAGTATCATACAGAGTAGTTTCACTGTCTAAAAGTTCTCTGTGCTCTGCCTACTTATCCCATCCTCCCCGCCCTAACTCCTGGCAACCACTGATTTTCTTACTGTCTCCATAGTTTTGCCTTGTCCAGAATGTCAGATAGTTGGAATCATACAGTGTTTAAACTTTGCAGATTGGCTTCTTTCACTTGGTAATATATGTTAAAGCTTCCTCTGTGTCTTTTCATGGCTTGATAGCTCACTTCTTCTTAGCAGTGGATAATATTCTTTTGCATGAATGTACCACAGGTTATCCATTCACCTACTAAAGAAAATCCTGTAATACGATTTTTTTTTTTTACACTGGACAATTTATACATATCTCTCTCCACTAGATAATAAGCCCATCAAGAACAGGGTTACCAAATTTTCATAAACTTAGCACCTACCAGAGTGTCTGGTACACAGTTGATCCTCAATAAAGGCTTGTTAAAAGTAAATAAATACTATCCCATTGGCACCTACAACTCCATCTATGCAAAACCAAATGTAATCTCTCTTTCTTCTCATCACCTTCAAAATGATCCAGATACTTTTCTTAGACTTTCTGTTTCATAGAACCCACCTGGGACAAAAATCTGAAGATACCCTGGACTCTTCTCCTTCACCTCCCATGTCCAGCCACTCTCCAGCTTCTATTGACTTGGCCCTTGAATGTCTCTCCCATTATCCCTGTCTGCCACATTCTTTACCACCACTCAAGTTCAGACCCCCTTCATTCCTCACCAACAGCCTCCCCACTTTACCTCATCCCTTTAGACACTTTTCACACTGGCCACCTGAGTGGTCTTTCTAAAATTTCCCCTCTTGTACTTAAAATTCTGCAATGAGCCCTCATGCCTTTGGAATTACAATGGAACCCCTTACAAAGACATTTCAAAGCTACTCATGATCCAGCCCCTGAGATAGCATATGTGAAGCTCCCAGCACAGCAGCTGGAACAGGAGACGCACAGTAAGTGTTCACATTATTACCATTTTTACCATATAGCCTAAAGATGAAAAGAGTTTGGGAGGACAGGAGAATAGTCATCAAGTATCTGATGACCAGGCATATGAAATATGCATCAGACCCTTTCTGTTTTGTCCCAAGAAATAGAATTGGACAGACTGAAGGAGGCTGTAGAGAGGCAAGTTTCATTTAAATTGAAAGGTGACCTTTCTAACAGCCGGAAGCATCCAGCCGGAAGGACGTGAACACAGCTGCGCCAGAGGAGTGTGGTGGAGTGCTCCGGTGTTTTTGAATCCTGGAGGAGCCATTCACTGGATTCCCAAAGCCCAGGTGGTTTGCCAGGGGGCTCAGGCACAGGGGCAGGGGCAGGAGTGTGGACTGCTTGAACTTATGGGTACCTCCAACCCATGGTTTCTGCGAGATAGTGGCGGGAACCCCACCACTGTCAGCTCTATAAGTACTGTCCCTGCCCCTCCATCTGCTCTCACAAAGCTCTGCTTCTCCTACCCTTCCCAGACCCTTCATCACCACGGCCATTGTTCCTTCTCTCCAGCCTGGGCTGTTTTGCAAGCCCACTGATGGCTCTCCAAACCCATCAGCTCTCCCAGGGGCCAATCCATCCCCCACCACCCTTACAAAGTGACCTGCTCAAGGCAACAGTTGAGACTCTTCCTTCCTCTCCTCAAAACCTTCAAGACCCTCGGCCCCTCCCTATTGCCTCCATCATAAATCCCAAATGCCTAAGCCTATTGTTTCTGGCTGCAGGACCTCTGGGGTCAGATAAACTCAAGTTTGAATCCTGGCCTTGCCACTTACCATTTCACTGACCTTGAGCAAGTCACTTGTCCTTTGGAGGTCTCAGTTTCTTTATCTGTAAATTGGGGACACTCATGCTGACCTTGAAGGATAAGCATGAGGATAAAATGGGAAAGCAGAGTACTGAATCCCCTTGGCCTCAGGACACCATGGCTCTGGTGCACGTTCCCACCACCACCACCCCTGCCCCTGCCCCATCACTGCCACCTGTCCACCACACACAGATCACTGAACACCTGTCAAGGCCACTCCCCTAGGCTGGGGCACTCCTCACCTGCTTTGGCAGCTTTTAAATCCCGGCTCATCCTTTCGGGGTCAGCTGAAGCCCCATTTCTCCCATGAGTCTTTTTCCTGCATGTCTCCATTGGAGGGAATCTCCCCGACACGTGCGTTCCCACAGCATTTTGCTCATGTTCCCCTCAGAGCACCTGCCTTGATGAGTCTGTTCCGGGGTCTGGCCCCCTTTGGATCAGAAGCTCCTTGAGAACAGGAGCATTGTCTAACCCTTGCGGCAGTCCCTATCAACCCCATGGACGGGAGAGCACATTTGACGGGAAGGTAAGGAGATTTTTAAATAGCTTGGAACCTAAGCGTTCTCCATAGATGTCAGCTAAATAATTGAATGGATGGGAAAGAAAAGCAGTCCACAAACCCACGCTCTTACCCAGCAGCCTTCAGTCAGGGTAGGTGGTCTTTGGGAAAAGACAGCTGCCTTTCACTACGAAGGTTACTGCTCTGCAGGAAGACCCCATCTCCAGAATCCCCCCCAAGGACCCCCTTTCCCTACACCTTCCACTCCAAAGGTCCTTCTCAGTGAAAACTTCCAGAGACAGGAAAGAGGGACCTCTGGTTGGTTCTTCTCTGGCCAGGCACCTCTGCCCTGTGGATGGAAAGCTCCCCTTGACTGCCTCAGCTTCTCTCTGAAGCAGGACAGCCCCCTGGGCCTCCGGTCTCAGAGCAGGAAGCAGCGTGAGCAGCCCCCTTGGACCAAAGGCTGGAGCTGGGATTCCTCACGGGCTGCTGAGAAGATGGATGATAGAAATGCAGACCCCAAGGGGGCGGCCATTATGGTGGGGAGGGGGACCGAGGAGGGTGGCCCAACCCAGCCTAGCCCAGCCAAGCCTGAAACAACCCAGCTAAGACCCAGAGCCCAGGCCACAGCCCTTGTCCATCCAAGGGAATGGTGCCCAGAGCTCAGAGCCAAGCCAGGCCCATACGTACATCCATCCTTGGACTAGCTCCAACCCTGGATTACGGGCGAGCCCCAGGCCTCCTGGGCCTCACAGTCTGGGTGGACCAGGCTGTTGTTTATTCATAACTAGCCACGGGGGTGGGACTCTGAAGCCCTCCCTGCCCCCACTCCCACTTTCATTTTAATGAAATGAAGCCACCCCACAGCCCCCACCCCCAAACCTTCCTAAGGTAAGAGTGAAATTGATTTTCCCTTTTAACTCGAAAGCAAGATAAACACATGGTACCCTTAGGGGCGGAGGGGAAGCACTTAAAATAGCACATCTCTGGGAGCAGGCTGCTGCATGTGGAGTTTGTCAGAGACAAGGGCTGAATGCAAATCACAGAGGCGGCAGCTGGGCCCCGCCTGCCCCCGGGGAGCAGGTGAGAAGCAGCACCTTCCTTCGCCCCTCTGCACCCTCGCTTCCCGTCAAGAGCTTCAGCGGGAGCGTCCGCTGACCTTTGTTCTCACAGACTGCTCTGGAAAGATTTCCCTCATCTCATCCCCACTTACGCCCACAGCCCTGCAGCGGTGGGTGCATGTTACCCCTCTCCTGCCCTTCCTACTGACCATTCTGGGTGACCCAGAAGTCCCCCCACAGATGGAAGTCGGATCCTGAGTCCCTCATGCCCCTCGTTTGCTCTCTGCAGGGACTGTAGAACGAACATCACGTCCCAAGGCTTGTCTTCTCCTGTCTGACCCCCAGGACCCCCAGCCCCTCCTTGGAGAAGCCCATCCCAGAGTGGAGATTCTTCTCCCCGCTGCCCCCCACCCCCCGCCCCAAGTCTGTCTATGCTGGTGTTGGAGGAAAGCCGCAATTCTCCAGGGAAGTTGAAGAAGAGGAGGAGGAAGAAGAAGTGGGGGGGCATGGCTGGGGTCGAGGGTACCGACAGTCATTGAACACATGCCAGACAGAGGATCCAGACTTGGTTCCAACCTCTAATCTACTCCTGACCACCGGTCTGTGGTTTAGGGACCACTATTACCCCCACTCTCCAGGTGGGAAAACTGCATCTTGGAGATTTCAACAACTTGCCCAGGATCACAAAAGTGGTGGATTGCTCTCAATCACTAGCAACATTCTCCCAAGGAAAAATCATCTCTGTTTTTCTGACGTGTAGGTTTGGAATATCATAGTCTCTGCATGAAATGGAGACATCTACCATGCCTTACTACAGCGCCTCAAAAAGAACCCCAGGGGAGCTGGGTCCCCGAGGACAGCGATGCCTTTCCAGGGAGCCGGCTGGGGCCACCCACCCTCTCCAACAGCCCTGCCCAAGGCTGCCCCCCAGGCCCACCCTCGAGGGACTCGCTGCCTCACTTGGCAAGTCCAGACCCCAGCCGTGGCAGCCGTGGCAGCTAAGGTGTGGCTCGGGCACCAGGGCTGCCCCTGAGCACAGTCCCACAAACGCTCACTTTGGGAGCCCCATGGCACTGAACGCTGCGTGTGCATTTACAAGTCCCAATTGTACACGCGAGAGAATAGTATGCAGCCACTTAACACGAAGCCGCCGCTCTGTATTTATTGACATGGAAAGATGTCCACAACATATTGTCGAGAGGAAAAAGCGTTTTACACGACAGCCTGTGGAGTCTGCTCCCGTTCATTTAAAACCGTGTACATATGTGTTTATAATCAGACAGAGGTGCCCAAGAATGTTCACCAAAACGGTACCAGGGGTTGTTTCTGGAAGCAGGATTTGGGGTGATTTTTTACTTTCTTCTTGGTATATTTCTGTGACTGATTTTTATAACAATGAGCACGTATCCTATTTTTTTTTAAAGATTTTATTTATTTATTTGAGAGAGAGAATGAGACAGAGAGAGAGAGCATGAGGGGGGGAGAATCAGAGGGAGAAGCAGACTCCCTGCTGAGCAGGGAGTCCGATGCGGGACTCGAACCTGGGACTCCAGGATCATGACCTGAGCCGAAGGCAGTCGCTTAACCAACTGAGCCACCCAGGCGCCCGAGCACGTATCCTATTTTAAATATATATATATATATATATATATATATATATATAAACCTTAAAAATGCTTGCCAAAAACTCACTGTGCGATTTAATCAGTTTTATAATATAAGCCAGGGGCTGAAGGAGTGTCCGCCTTCCTCCTCCCTCTCCCTTCCCCACCCATTCCCTGCAGCCGCCCCAAATACTTATGCGGGGGCCTGTCTGCAGGGATGGCTTTGGACTGAGGTGACCAGAGCAGATGTCAGCTCTGAGCCCCTGTATATAAAATGGGCATGAGGATTTCGACCGCATATGATTGTTCGAGACATAAGCAAGATCAGCCGTGTGGAGGCACCCGGACCGCGCCTCGCTCGTCATCTCTACCAAACGAATATTTGCTGCTGGTGCAATCACCCCACACCCATGGCAGAATCAGGAGCTCGAAGCCTTGGAAACACAACCTCTCCCCGATACCTGAAATGACTGACTCAAAGCCATGCAGCATTTCCACCCAGAGTCAAGATAACAGTTACTGGATCTACATTTTTAACCATCACGTTTACCTGCCTTTCCAGGAGTCGACGAACACATCCCATGGGCCACATCGAGCACACAGTGGTTTTGTGCAGCTGTCAAGCTAAGGATGGGCTTTATGTGTTTAAAGGGTTGAAACAGACAAAGAAGAATATGCGGCAGAGACCATATGTGGCCCACAAAGCCTAAAATGCTTATGATGTGGCCCTTTACAGAAGTGTCCACCGTGGATTAGGAGCAGGGCTGCAAGGGCTGCTGGAGACGTGACAGCTAATGACAGGAGGAAGTGACAACTCAGAAGCCCAGAGCTGTCTCCCTGCACGGTACAGTGGGTGCCAACGCCTCAATCCTGAGTTCTTGAGAGAGACTGTATCTTCCAAGATCCCCTGGCTGGCAAGGCAGGGACATGGGTAGACTTCAGGATAATTTTCATCCCAGAGAATAAGATGGAATTTGGGGGCTTGGGGGAAGAGCTTCGATTATGCAGAAAATGTACCATGTGGGTTGGGTCCTGTTATGATCCCTGCCTGCAGAGGAGCCCACGGGGCCTTAGAGAAGTTGGCAGTTAGCCCGAGGTCACAGCGCTGGGAGTGGAGAGCAGGAATTTGAGGCCAGGCAGTAGGACCCTAGGTCCTGGGTCCCGACCTTTGCCTGCAGGCTTGCTCTGGAGCAGGGCAGGTCCTTACATGTGGGTCCTCAGGTAAAGTTACCTGGATCATCAATGGCTCACCTGAGTCAGGTGGACTCCTGTGGGTGAGGCCGCTGGCCCTACCTATTCAATTGCTCAGCCCTGACTGTGGCCCAGCTTCTGCGGAGAGCTCAGAGGCTCTTGGTGAGAGCAGAGGGAAGGGGACACCTTTGTTCTAGTCACTGGCCAGGTGGGCCAGGCATCGTGCAGGTGCTTTACACACCGCATCATCTCCTTCCATCCTCATGCCCACCCACAATATTGGGACAATGACTCCATTTTGCAGAAGGGAAAACTGAGGATCAAGGAGCTTACACAAGGTCATGCAGTTTGTAAATGACAGATTCTGGAGTTGAAATTGTCCCTCTCTAACTCCAGAGTCCACGCTTTTCCGTGCTGCCTCTTTTGTGAGGTGGGTAGGGGCACCTTCTCTTCATCACCTCCAGAGACATGCCCTCTGGCACCCCTTCTAGGAAACACATCAGCAAGCGAGCTGCCTGTCCAGAGCTCTGTCCTCTAGAGTCTGAGCCAGCCAAGTGTAGTGGGATTGGGTCTGCCGAGACAGACTAATGAAGCAATTTAAAAACAATTGTTTGGAACACACATACATCTGGTAATAATAGACTAGAAGACAACTGCCCAGTGCATTTTCTTAGGGTCACGAACAGAGCCAGATCTCCCTCAGCACGTGCAAATGGCACGAGACGTGGCGGAGGGTCCCACAGGTATCTCTCTGCCAGGGGTTAACTCACTTCACGGGACGGGGCTGTGCACTCTCCTGGCGGGGCCTGGCTGGGGGACGCCCACGTGCATCTGAGGGGGGCTCTGGGCAGGCACACGCAGAAATACAGGCACACTCTCAGCCCGACAGAGCTCCGCCCATATTCACATACATGGGACAGGGCGCCTATGCACGCAGGGAGCTACCTGCTCTCACGCACACGCACAAACGTTTTGCCCACCTGTGCGTGAGCTTGTGCAGACAAAGAGACATGCAGGTGAAGGTAGAACACAGTATGAGCCCCAGTCCTTCGCCTCTCCTTCGCTGTGTGACTTTTTGGTGTCTCCCACCGAGGAGAGCAGAACACTTGCCCCTTAACTTTGCATTTGGTCACGTGATTGCTTTGGCCAACAGAGTCAGGCAGATGCGATGGAGTGCCACTTCCAAGGTGAGGTCTCCACATGCCCTCCTGTTCTCATGCCAACACCATGAAAAGAACACGCCTGGGCTAGCCAGCTGGTCCCAGCAGGAGGGGACAGACATGTGGCGCCGAGTCCAGGCAATCCTGGTGCGTGGACACCAGCAGCTGGTGGGCTCTGCCCGCAGCGAGAGCTTCCAGCAAACACGCTCGGGGGACACCTGCACCCGGAGATGTGTACACAGACGCCCACACGGCCCCCGTGCACACACACGGGCACGCCTCCGCACATGCACGGTTCCAAACCCCAGCTTACTCACGGAAGGACTTGTAGGAGACGACGGTGGGAATTAAACCCTACCCTAGGGTACCTCTGTCTCGGGCTGGGGGAGCTGGGTGGGGGGGCTCTTTCTTGGTGCCAGTGGAGAGTTTGGGAGTGTGAGGTATTTGCCCAAAAATTATTTTATAGATTTCAAGACTCTGGCCCCACTGTGGCAGGATTTTTATAGTGCCTCCTCTGAGCAGTTCCATCGGGGGCCCCAGTGTTGACTCAGATCCCAGTTTCCCCGGGAAGGAGGAGCAGGCTGTCACTTAGTAACTTGGGAGCAAGAACAAAGGGCTGTGCAGAAGTGGCGTGGGTGGGGCGGGGTGGGACTGCTCCACCGGGGGTGGGGGGGGGCATCCCAAGGGCACCGGCCGAGGTCCTCTCACCCTGTGTCCTGGGTGCTTCACCCTGGTGAGCGGGTGTCCAAGTGCTTGGGAAGGCTGGTCCCACAGGGGCCCCCGTGCGGCATCTGTCCCTGGGCTGAGCCGCCTCACTCCTTCTGGGGGCGGGGGACAGGAGTTCCAAGCAGATGTCCTCCTGTGCTCCTCCCGTGAGGTTGTAGAGCTCGCTAGGAGGGTGCTCAGGCTTTTACGCCAAATGACCTGGATTCTCATTAAGGTCTGCCATTCTAGCTGGGCAAGGAACTCAGCCTCTCTGCACCTCAGCTTACACGTCTGTGAAATGGAGCCAGTAACTCGTGAGGACGAAAGCCTCTGACTCGGTGCCTGGCATGGAAGCCCCGACAGTGGTAATAGCCTTTCTCACTGCTCTTGACTGCTGGCCTCTAAGGGTGGGAGCTATCCTTCGTTTCGTCCGGTTTTGTTCAGTTGTAGCCCCAGGGCCTGACACAGAGCGGGACCAGTAAAAGCAAATGAAGGACCGAACGCGCGAGGACATGGAGGACAGAATGAGAGTACTCGTGAAGGCCTCCGAGGCCTTTAGGGCCGTTGGTCAGGGTTAGAGTAGAAGGTACAAGGCAGAGGGTGCCTGCTAGCCTGCGGCTGGCGATCATCCGTACCAACCATTGCCCACAGCTCCTTCCGCGCACGGAGCCCCACGTAGCTCCGCAAGCCTGTGCCCATCTGTTAGGTGCTTACGGCCTCACCACTGCCCCCATTTTAGAGATGGGGAAACAGGTCTCCAGAGGATGAGTCAGCTCTTTCGACTCCAAATCTCCAGAGCCCTCCACTTCCTTACAGCTTATCTCAGAGTGAGAAGGACTTTTGAGAAGCACTAGTCCAACTTCTTGCTCACGGAGCAATACATCCTTAGAGGAACATGGCCATCTCAAGACCACACAGTGAGGAGGCCCCTGTGTTTGCTGAGCCTGAGCCCAGCGCATCTCTAGGGTCCTCTAAACATCTAGTGATATATGCAGGGTCTAATCTATGCTCTTGCAAGCTGGCACACACAACTCGGAAGGCATTCCGGCCTCAAGCCTCACACGTGGGAAGAAATCAGCCTATGTACGTGTGGGAGGAAAGGGGCAATCAGGCCACCCAATGTTTATTAAACACCTACTGCATGCCAGCCTTCCAGGCTAGTAGCTCGGGTTGTGAAGATAGAAAAGACACAGACCCAGCCTCCAAGGGGCCAGAGTCCAGGGGAGAGACAGATGTGTGGACAGAAGTTCACAGTGGATGGCAGTCCTTGCTGGGATGGAAGACGCTGAGTGAGTGGAGAACTGGGGGCTTCTGGTCCAGGCTGGAGAGGTCAGACAAGCAGAACCAACGGGCGCCCACGGGAGACCACAGAGGATATAATGTGGCGCGAGTCAGACCAGTATTATTAATCTGTGTTGGCGAAGGCTCAGCCTGTCTTCCAGGTCCCAAAAACTCAGTTCTGCCTCCTCGCTTCTGTACCCACCTCTCAAAACAAAAGCCCAACAATGAAAGGGAACTTCCCATTCTCCTCTCCCCACCGACACCCATACCCCCAGCTGCTTCTCAAAGGATGTCTCTCAGGACCTGTTTGAGAGGAGTTCTACACAAGTCTCCCCAGGTCTGTAAGCTTTCAATGGCAAGTTAGGGCCTTTGATAACGAGGCCCCCTAGATGCTGCTTGCTGGTGTGCCCCAGGGAAGGGGTCCTGAAGGAGACCACACCTGAGCTGGGTCGTGCAGGAAGAACAGGTGCAATCAGGATGAAGCATAGAAAGAAGCTCCAGGCAGACCTACAGGTGCAAAGGGGCAGGGGTATGAGGAAGCCTGAGCTGGCCTGACCTGGCTGCCCCCATGGCCACCGTGGAAAGAGAGAATAAAGGGAGCAGCCCAGCAGCTGAGGAAGCCAGCAGGGCCATCTGAGGAGGGGGCCTGGGCTGGCCGTTTATCAGGCGGATCCCATGAAGGACAGGGGAAGGGGCTCTGAGGTTCCTCGGGGCAGGGAGCTCAGAGGAAGGCTAGCTGGAGGTCTGGAGAGGAAGGGGGCAGTGTGGCATCCCGGCTTGGCCGTGACAACCTCCTCCGTGGCTCACCCCTCGTTCACTCAATGACCGTTCGCGCTTGGAGATGACATCAGAGGGGCTTGATCATGCATATGGCCTGTGGGTCACAGTGGTGACTGGGATCTGGGGAAGGCACTGGAGGCAGGAGGGGCAGATGGGATGGACTGGAGTCACGCAGGGGCTGTGTACAGATGGGAAGAAGGAGAGACTACAGCCCACACCCTGGGGTCCCTTGATGTTCGGGGTCCGGGAGATGATGAGAAACCTGCAAATGGGGCTGAGAAGCAGCCAGCGGAGGAAACCAAGTGCAGGAAGGGCAGCAGGCAGGAGGGCGTGGCGGGCGTGGCACCTGCCTCTGGCAGAGGATTGCCCGTTGGGTTTGGCAGCATGGGGTGGTGGAGGACCTCGGGCTCACGCAAGAATGTGACGGGAAGGCCTGGACCCAACGAGCACCAGCACCCTACCTGGAATTTGGCAGAGAAGCGGGCCTGGGGCTGTCGGGGAGGGTGAGGTCAAGAGAGGGGTTTCTAGAAGATTGGTATAGGGTTAGAGCGCTGTATTTCTGATGGGAAGGATCCAGTCGTGGTGGGAGAAAGTGACGCTGCAGAGGTCAACAGCAGGGCCACATCCAGGAGTAGGTTCAAGGGGACGAAGTCCAGCAGGTAAGGGCAGGGGTTGGCCTCACACAGGAGCCACATGGGTCCTCCATGGTCACAGGAGGAGGACAGACCGTGTGGGCACCAGGAGCTCTGCACAGGTGGTGGTAGGTGTTCATGAAGTCCATGTCTGATTGCTTCTGTTTTCTCAGGGAAATAAAAGGGAAGGTGGTCAATTGACCATGAGGAGCAGGGAGGAGGGGTTAGAGGCGATTCCTCCCCGAGGTTATTTATCCCTAGCGGCCTACGGGCAGGCCCTCCCTGCATCTATCCTGACTTACCAGGGGTAAGAAGGACACAGCACCCCCTGCCCTGAGCTGCCCGTCCCTCCCATGCCTGTCCAGGACACCAGCGGGCCCCCAGAGTCCTCCACTAGCACCCAGCCCCTCCGCAGCCCGGCTCAGCCCTCCTCCTGACGAGGTTCTCCAGGGATGGGTCAGGAGGGCTCAGAGGGCCCGACCCTGTCCGGCCTGTGCCCGGCCCGTCCGGCCAGCCCCAGCTCTGGCAGGTGGGGGGAGTGGCGGGCAGAGGCGGGGCTGGGAATCAAGTGGGAATCTCCTGCAGGTGTCTCCTGGAGGCAGTGCCTGCCGCCAGCCCTGCTCGCAGCCGGCGACAAACCTGGTATCCAGAGACTCTTTGGTGTTACTGCTAAACTGTGTGATTACACTTGTCAGACCCCTCGGAGGAAGGCAGACAGGCTTCCCATGCCTTCAGGTGCCTGCGTGATGCGGGAAGAAGAGGAAGCTGTCAGCTCGGGCCTCTTCTCCCTCCGCCCCTCTGCTCCTGCGCTCAGCCTCCTCACAAGAACGGCAGTGGGATGGGACGATGTGGGGACAAAGCTCCGACCCCCGCAGGTCGTGTGCCCGGGCCAGGCTTTCTGTGCCGGTCCCTCTACACACATGAGCTCACTTAATCCTCAAAAAGCCACAAGTCCAGGACTAACATCACCTGTATTTTACAGTTGATGTAAGACCCAGAGAAGTTAAGGCACTTGCCCAAGGTCACTCAGCCGGGGAATGGCAAAGATGAGACTTGCAGTCCATTCTATCTATTAATAAAGCACTCCACAGCGCCTCTCAGCACTTGTCCTGACAGTTTTCCAGAAACAGGTCACTGAGGACCCAGAGTGCCCAGCCCTGCCTGGCTCCCTCCCCAGCCAACCTGTTGGCCAGGGTTAGACTGTGGAGGTTCAAATCTTTACTCAGTCATTCACTACCTTAGTGACCTTGCACATGGTACATGAACCTCCCTAAGTCTCTTTCCCCATCTGTAAAATGGAGCCATCGCAGTACCTCCCTCCACGGGATGCCACAATAGCCCTTGCCAGGCTGAGCCTGGCATGCCCCAGGACGTGGTGTCAAAACCCCAGGCAAGCGCAAGGCCAGAACGTCCCATGTCCTCCCTCATTCTGGACGTCAGACCTCTATTAATACAGGCTCACAGCCACATTGCTCCCTTGGCTCTCATAAAGCTTATAGCCCCCTCAGCCTCCCAGATCTCTTTACCATAAACATCAACAGGATAGCTGGGCTTTGCTGTCAAGAGAGTGAGTTGCCCCAAGCTGGGAAAAAGTGAGGTACATAGTCCCTTCCCAGAGGACTGTGCAGTAGCATGCACCTGTTCCCCGTATTCAGGAGACCTCGGGTGGGTGTTCTATGTAGAGGAGGTTGATTAAATGCAAATTGGGAGTGGGCTGGAGGTTGACTGGGAGGAAGCAAAACAGTGGGTGAAGGATTAAGGCCTGGGGGAAGGGAGCAAATGAGGAGCAGGAGGAGAGACGACAGAGTTAGGAAGGCGGGGAAGCCAGGCCTGAGTTCACAACTGCGGGAGGAAGTTTGGAGAGCCCCCCCTGCTGGGTAAGCACCAGAGGGGGGGTTGGGGGGTGGGGGGGTACACCAGAAGAGCCCTGGGAGAATCCTGCCAAGCTGGGGTGGCCTCTTCGAACCAGATGAGGCCTTATAGCCCAAGGGGGCCACTGGCTTCTGCAGAGCCCAGAGGGACCCAGTATGCACTGAGTACAGTTCATTTAATCCACACACAACCTTGTGAGTCAACGTTATTCTGCTCCTTTTACACACAAGACGATAAGGGTACTGGCTCTCTGCCTGGTAAGAAATCCCCAAGAAACCATTTGCCAGAGCCTCTTGTAAACCTCCATGGACGGGGAGCTCACAACCTCATGACACTCTAGAGCTGGTACGCGGCCACCCGATCCACACACAGACGAACTTGACTCCACAGTCCATGGTGCAGAGGACTTGGAAGCCTCCTCCTGGGTCTCCCTGCCTCTGGGGACTAGGCTTCCTGTCAGTGCTCCAAATAGTACCTCATGGCATCCCTCGTGCCCACTGTCCCAAAGGAGGGCTTAGAAAACCGGGTGGTGCCGGTTGGGGAGGGGTGTCTGTGGTCCGCCCACCCAGAGGTCTCAGCCTGGGGAAGGGAAGGCCTGTTATTCTGGGGGGCCGCTTGTGGTTGGAGAAGGCCTGGGCCTGGCTGGAGTGAGACAGACAGACGTAGAGAGACAGGAGGAGAGACAGAGAGAATATGACCTGGAATCCTATAGGTTCCCCTGAATGGACTGCCCTACAGAGCCCAGGGGTATTCTTTCCTCTCCCTGAGACAGAAAAAAAGGGAGAGATCCCCCGATTACGGGGACCCTCCCTCCCTCCGAGGGAGGTAAGCAAACAAGTGAGGCAAGCTCCAGAGGGCTCAGGACCAGGGAGATGGAGCTCAGCGGATGGCACATTCGCTAATCCTCCATCCTTTGCCTGTGGCAGACATCACTAATCAATCGTAACACTCCTTCTTTATAAGATGGGATGGTGGTTTTCTTTTAGAAGACAACACACACCCTGAGGGCCCCTGGTGGATATAGTCTCTAGCAATAGGAAAATTGTGCAGGTCTTGGAAAGCCACACTAAACTTGACCCTAGAAGTCAAGGGCAAATCTCTAGCAGAGCCTTAAAGCCACTTTCACGGCTCATTGGTTTAGGAGCCAATTAGGTCACTGGGGACAGTGTCCTCCTTTCCCCTGGCACTGGTCACGAGTGGCCGGCGTCTGAGTCCCCAGCCCACAGAGGATAGGACGCAGACCACGTCCGTGCATCCTATCTTTGCCAGCATTGGACCAAGCCCACCAACAGCTCCAGTCACTGCTCCGGAACCTGGCTGTGGTGTCAGCTCCACTCAGTGCCCAACCCTCTTGCTTCCCTGGAACAATCTAATCAAAGACTCAAGACTATTTTTAACTGATTAAGAGGAAAGCCTGGAATCAGAGTTTCTGTTGAGCAGCTGAGCTGCCAACAAAGTGCTACTAAAAACAACTGCAATTCTTCCAGGACACACAGAGCAAGCTTCACTTGGGCGTCTGCTCAGCCTGACAAGGGCTCCCATTTGCCCACTGTTAGCCCCCCTCCACACTCGGCCATTAGGATGAATTAGGGCAGCAAAAGAGATAATCGTCTGCTAAGGATGTCCTTAGAGCCTGAGCCCACAGGAGGAGCCAGATCATCTCAGTACCACTCATGGGACAGCAGGGCCCCATGGCCATGCAGTCAGGATGTGAGCGGTTGACTTTAAATCACGAGGTGCCTACAGATCCATGTGCACAGCTGAAGCCATGATCCTGCCTGGGAAACAGCCTTTGAGAGTATAGGGGAGGCCGAAGAAGAGGAATCCTAAAGGGACTGTGGCTAACTGCACACTGAGACTGGCCAGAGAGTGCAAAGGTCAGCAACGGACACCTCAGCATGCATCCATTCTGGCCAGTGTTTGGGGCTCCATCCCACAATCCCTCCCGTTATGGAGCATTTTAGAGCAGCAGTGGCATACACCACCGTCCTCCACCTTCTGCTTGTGGCAGACATCACTAATCAATCATGGCACTCTTCTTTGCTAAGGCTGGATGTAGATTCAGACTACTTCAACCCAGAGCTCCAGCCAGCCACTACCAACTGTACATGAAACAAAGCCTGGTTGCTGGTCTGCGTTATGAGCTCCTTTTATGATTAAGCTGGGTCAGAGTGGGAATTGTTGAACTTTCCCACTACTGGCCACGAAGGATCATTTGTTCAGCATTTGCTCTGGCTTTGATGTACTGATGCAGGGCACTCAAAGATGTTGATGGTTCCAAGAAGTAAGTTTGGCCCCAGAAGGCTGGGAGCTCCTGATCCACCTGAAGCCTTATCGAGTGCTGATTGCATGAGGCTCATTTAATTTCTGCCTGCCCAGCTCCCCACTCCTCTGCGAGCAGCTGAGCCTTCTTTGGCATGATGGCTCCTCCTCTCTCTTCCACAATGAGGTTGTGGGGGCTGCCGGTCATAGTGGCTACCTCATGGCTGCACTGAGTTCAGATGTAGACTAAGCGCGGACAGGAGACCTGTGCTGGGCCGGGGAGAGGTATTCCCTGAGAGTTCTGGACTAGAACTAAGGGAAGGGGGGCTGGTTCTCGGTGGTGGCTAAACTGTGGAGTGCAAGGCATGGAAAATGCCAGTGGTCGTTTCTTGACATGTGGAGGAAGTTGGTCTGAGGGAAGGACAAAGTTGGCATGTAAGGATGAGCAAGATGGAGCAACAGAGATGAAGGTGAGAGACAGAGAGACAGAAAACCGGGCAGTTCTAGTCCTCCCAAAGGCCAAGTTACACCCCTTCAATTATCACATGAGTCTTCTGATAAAGTCCCTTTTTTGTTACAGTTTTGAAGTTGGGTTTCTGTTATTTGCAACCAGGAACCGATCACAACGCACATACACAGGGGCATCTACCAAACTATACCAACTATGCCTTTTGCATCGCAAAGACTGCACCGGGGTGGGACTCGTGGGGGCAAACATGAAAAGCTCCCTGGGATAATGGTTTGTACTGTCTACCGTGGGATACAGCTAGTCATGGCCATGGAGAGAGCCTGACCTGACAGGGAGCCACAAACAAGAAAGGGATTTGGACAATTCTACTTTTTTATGAAGCTCACTTCCATGGGCTGGTCTTGGGAGGTAGTGTTGCCTAGAATCACGGTCCTTGTACATTGTAAGATCAACCGAGTTTTCTAAGACTCTGTGGGGCAGACTGATGGCTGTGATCTCTGCATACTTCACTCCAGGCTTCCCAAGGAAGGTTCTGTATTCTGAGTACAGTAAGGATGACACACATTCCCGGAAAGTGGCCAAATCTCCACACTGCTCTCATGCTTAGAGAGCAGCATGCCACACTCCTCCCTGCAGGACACACACTTCTGAAAACAGGAAGGAAAGGGGAGAATCTTCTACAAACACCCACCTATTCATCCATGCTTTCAACACAGGTCTGTTGATAACTACTCTCTGATAGATCGTATGCTGGTTATCTCAGATACAGCTAAAAACACACAGTCCAGGACTTGAGAAAGGCACAAGCTAGTGGGGCATAGAGACACATAAATAAAATACAGTGCAGTAGTTTTTAGCAGAGGTGGGTATAAAGGATTCTAGATGGCCATGGAAGGCATGAGGAGTCAAGCCTGAGGGATTAGAGCAGGCTTCACCCAGGAAGTGACAGTTCAGCTGAGTAAGAGCTTATTAAGAGGGCAGGATGCCAGAATTGTCCTTAAATTCCCAGAGGGTCCCAAGTATGGCCGGTATGTCACTCTCCCCTGTAGAGATGTCTTCCTGTACAATAGACACCCTCTGCTAACTAGGTTTTTCATGTGACCTAGGTTTTGCCAAGGAGACATATGGGATGAGGCATGAAGGTGAAAATGAGCCAGGGGAGGTGGTAGCTACGGGATGTTCTACAGAAGCTTTAGCTAAGTGTCCACAGTGAAGTTTCTAGTCGTATGTGCTGAGCAGTGGGAGGCTGTGGCCAAGGGGCTTCACTAGAACAGCTCTGTTTTATGGCAGTACATTTCTCCTAACTTTATTTCCTGACCCTCCCAGAAATTCTGTGTGCTACCTAATCCCTAGAGTAAATCCCTTTTTATTTCAACCAGTTGGAGTAGACTCTGTCTGCAGCTAAGACTCCTGAAGTTGGCAGCAGGTTCTGCCTTGGACTTCCTTCCTCTCTAGCTGTATGTATACTGGTAAGGAGCACCCACTCTAGCTTCAGAAAGACCCTGGTTCAAGTCCCGGCTTCATCCTTTTCTACCAATGAGACCTTGGTACTGAGATGGGTTTCTCTACCTATCAAATGGTGGTGAATGTAATATGTAGCTCATGGTGTTGTTATAAAGCCCAAATGAGATAATGTATGTAAAGCGCACAATATTAGACACAGAGAAAATGCTGGATAGACAATTGTTATTATTCTTACAGCTCAGGTTTCTTTGCCAGCCGACCCAGGCTTCACACTGGTTGTGAAAAGTTAATTGAAGAGCAGACAAAAGAGCATTCATGGCATAAAAAAAGAAGACCTTGATGATCTGGAAGGCGAATTGAACAAGATAAAATAAAACAAGAGTAAATGCAAAGTTCTACGATCAGGTGAAGAAAGCCTGAACAAAGACAGGGCTTGGTTGCAATATATATGAGACAGATTTGTGGCATTAGAAAACAGATCAATGCATGTCACTAGTGTGATGTCACCAAAAAGTGCATCTAGTCTTTGGCTGAAGAATACAGGTAGAGTGTAGAAAAGGGGAGGTGAAAACCCTGTCCTACTGTCTTGATCAGCCCACATCAACAAAGTTACATTTAACTTTGAGGAATCTTACCATGAGAGGGATACAGAGATAGCTTGTGTTTGGGGAAGCCACCTGGGATAACAGCTAACATTTATTGATCTTTTACTATGTGCCAGAAGCCACTCCTAACTCATTCTTAACTCTTCTCCCAGCAGGATAGACTTGGACGTATAGAAGTGGGGACGGGCTGTGCAGAGTCAGACTTAGCCCTAAAAATGGCCATGACAAGGATGGCAAATGTGTAGCATTCATGCCACCACTCACCCCTCCCAGCCCATAGCAGACATCACTACTGAATCACAGAACTTAGCTCACTGAATCCAAACTGGCTTTCAAAATAACCTCTCCACCCAACAGTGTGCTCAGTCAAAGATGAATCCTATAGGCCAATCCTTCACCATATAGACAGGATGGATGAGTGGTGACCATCCTGTGAATTGTGACCAAGCCAAGCAAGGATGGACCCTCTTTCAAAATAGGCTACTAGACATGGGAGAGAAAAGGCTTCCCAGGGACAGACACAGCCCAGCCACTTGTCCGAAGCTCTGTAGGTGCAGAAACTTGGTATTATTAATGCACCCAAACTAGATCAAGCTTTGTGACAGAGACAATGCTATATGCTTACCAAATTCCATTTCATTTCATTCTTCCTGGACACACAGGAAGACTACATCTCCCAGCATTCCTTGCAGTTAAGTTGAGGTCATGTGACTGGATTTAGCCAATGGGCTGTGAGCAGAGTTGATACAGGGCCCTTTTAGGCTGCATAATAAAACCCCCTAGTTAGGTGATGATCCATGCCTTTTCTTCCCCTTCATCAATAACCTTGGAAGCCATGTGTTGGGGATGGTAGCATTGCAAGATGGAAGGAGCCTGGATCTCAGAGTCTTCACTGTGAGGAAAGCTCCAAGGTGGCTGTCCAACCCATGTCAGACTGTGATGCAAGCAAAAATTAACCTTTGTTGTGTTAAGCTACCGAGACATCAGAGTATGTTTATTAATGCTGCAGGGCCTAACCTAGCCTGACTACAGAAGGTTAACACCTAGAGTTTCTCCAAGTGTGGTCTGAGACCACCAGCATTAGAATCCCCCAAGAAGCTGGATAGAACTACACATTCTTGGCTCCAACTTGGAGGACCTGGAACCACAGATCCTGGGGAGGCCCAAAGAGTTTACACCTTCAGCAAGCAGTCTAGTGATTCTTATTCTCCCTGAAGTTTCAGAACCACTCACAGCTCAAAGGAGCCAATTTTTCACTTTAGGGTAAGAAATTATACTGTCAGACAGAGTGGAATCCTGGGGTCATCTGGCCAGGACTGTCTTTTCCATGGACACGTGTAAATGAAAGAAACTGAATTCCCATCTGAAGACTACTCGGGGCCCCGGAACCAGCCCCAGGGAGTGGAGAAAGGGGATTTTAAAGGGCCTCAGCCTGCGTCCAGAGACTCCCCCCAACCATCAGTGCCCACTCACCTGAGAGATGTCCTGCCCAGACCAAATAGGGACCATTCTGGAAGCACCTAAACAATGTCCTGCTCTGGCCATCCTTCTACTTTCCCAGCCACTGGTCAGGCAGGGGCCACTCTAATGAATTAGGTGACGCCCTTGGAGTCATCCCAGGAGGATTCACATCCTGCCTCAACATCCCCTCACCATCCCTCTCCAGCGTGCAGTTGGGCAGGGCAGAGATTCCCTTACCTGCTGTGTGTATTGACTCTTAACTGTCCCCTGTCTTCAAGGTGTGAAGGCTGACCACATGGGCTCCAGGGCACAAGATGTATTTGCATCCCAGCTCTGCCGCTTACGGAGTGGGTAAATGGGGCCAACCATTTCATCTTGGCAGTGTCGTACCTGTCAAGTAGGGATAAAATAATAACCATCTTCCACAGTTACAATGGTTACAGGATGTATTTTTTGACAGCCCTAAGACGTACCACCCCAAGCATGGTGGGGGTCGTCTAGTGAATTGGATGAGGTTCTCTGCGTGTGATATGTGTGATGACCAGGTACCTTTGCAGGAGGAGGGACCAAGAGCGTGGGCAGCATGGAGATGATGAGCCTGCATTTTGAGGATGGAATTGAGCATTTGAATTGTCAAGTACTGACTGGTGGCCTCGGTTTCCATAGGTATAAAATGGGAAGAGTAATCCCTCTACCGCAAGGTTGTTAGAAAGGTAAATGAGCAAAACAAACGGACAGTATTAATCTGTGCATGCATGGGTGTATTCTATGTGCATGGCTGTGTGTTTGTGTATCTGTGTGTAATAATATCATAGCTAGTATCTACTGGGTGCTTACTACATGCAAGGCACTGTTCTAAATGCTGTGCTGTATTAACTCACTCAATCCTCACAACGATCTACGAGGCAGATATTGTTATCCCTTTAACAGATGTGGGGGTGGAATCATAAGGTTTACATGTATTGACCAGAGCTCTCTTTAGAAGGTTATCAATAGCACTTCCATTTTTCTGCTAATGCTGCTTTTTTTTCTCTCCCTGGTGCTAAGATGTGAGAGGGACAAATGTGGCCCCCCAGCTCCTGGCGGAAGCTGAGCCTGCCAACTCATTAGCAGCCCCTGGACTCGCTTTGTTTCACCCCTCAAGGAGCTTGTGTCCTGGGCAGCTCCATGCAGGGCTCGGGTGTGAAAAGGGGCACAAATAAGGCAGAAGCAAAAGGGTGGGCACTGGTGCTGTGGGATCCCAGAGCCCAGAGGTCATTACATCCATGGCCTATCTTCATCCTCTGGCAGGACCAGGACTGACCTAGTCTGATTTCCCTGTGATTTCAAACACATCAGGGATTAGATACAGTCATAAAAGACTGTCTTAGACAGCCATCCCCCTGACAAATGATTCCCTTCCAAGTTCACTAGAGAAACACTGGCCACGGACACCCGGAGACATGGCCAGAGATATTCAGAGCAGCAGTGATCATACAACCAAACCCCAGATAAACAAGGTGTGCAGCCTGTGTGGAAGACCACACAGCCCTGAAAACCAGCTGCAGCTGGACAAGCAGCTTGGAGGGATCTTAAAGAATAGGGTGGAGTGAAAAAGTTGCAAAATGAATACCTTTCTTGTTTACCGAAGCAAGCAAAGAAAAACCCCCAGACTTTATGTTACTAAAGAAAACAAAGGAATGATATACACAAAATTCAGCTAGTTATCCCTGGCAGGGAGCAAGGAATCATAGTTAGGGAGGAACACACCACAGTTTCTTTGGTTTGGGAATGTTCTAGTACTTAGGTTGGAGTGGAAACACTGGTGTTCATTTTATTATCATATATATATACTATACACACATACACACACATATATATTATACACACATATATTATACATACACATGTATTATGTGCATATAAAATATTATACATGCATGTACATTATACATGCCTATTATATATACACATACACACATTCATATATATTATACACACATACACACATATATTTTACACATATATGCACACACATTATACCCACACATATGTATTACACACACACACATACTTTTATTGGAATCAGATGAAATAAAGAGACAAAAGGAGACATTAAACCAACACCTTATTCTTGTATTGTGCCACGCAAGCAACTTGACATTAGAGGAACAAGAAATCCCTGTCTTTTTGCCTGTTGAGTCTTTACTACCGCATTAATAACAGCAAGTATTTGTAGGACCCGCTGGAGCCGGACCTGCTCTGAACACTACCTGGACTAACATTATCGAACCTCCATGAAAAGCCTATGAGATAAAGTACTGTTAGTATCTGCATTTTGCAGATGGGGGAACCGAGTCAGGGAGGTCAGCTTGCCCGAGGACATGCACCTTCTCAGTGGCAGATCAAGGATGCAAACCCACACTGCCAGCTCCCGAGCCTGTGTCCCCGACCATCGGACAGCACAGCCTTTCCTGAGCCTGTGGTTTGCCTTGATTAGCACGTTTCATCCTCACACTGGCCCTTTCGGGAGCCACTTATTCTTTCCCATCTTCCAGAAGAGGAAACCAAAGCATCTCTGGGCAGGCACGGTGCCCATTTGTACACCTTGCCAGGCCCACGGCAGACCCAACTGACAGATCGTGCACAAACGCAGGTCCCTCCGGGGGCAGGTGCTATTAATCAGAGTCGGCCCACACCTTGGAACCTATTCAGCCCCCCTCAGCTGTGAACGAGCTCTGCTTCAGCAGGTGCTCGGAGACTTTCCCAGCCCTTCTGTCTAAAAGCTTTTCCTGTCTTCCTCCGTGTCTCCCGTGGCTGTGCACAGGGACTGCCACCTGGGCACTTCTGGTCCCCAGGGGCCGATCCTGCCTCTGCCCAGTGCTCCACCTCTGTTACAAATCAAAACTGGCCTTGAATAAACCTCTGATGCCCCATGCCTCAGTTTCCCCAAATGTGAACTGGACAAAAAGCTGCATGATCAGTCCCGGGCCCTAAAGAACAGCAGCGGTTATCTGGCCTTTCTGCTCCTCAAGGAAGAGGCTGGTCAATGGCCAGACCCATGTGGGGCCCCCGTTTGTGGAGAACCGGGAGATTTGGTGCCACTGCTGGCCTCGCCCCCATGAGCCCGGGATTATACTCCAGGCAGCTCGTGAGGGCAGCACATTGCAATAGATATTAATTGCTACATTAAATTCTATGATATTGCTTAAGAGAATGTTCATTTAATTTCCCTGAAACTGTGGTCAACCTGATCTTTAATCGAAACTGACAGGCACAATTTAAATCAGGTAGCAAACTCCCCTCTCTTTAAAAGAGCCAAGAATGGCATGAATATTAAATGGGTCAGGACAGTTGGCAACACTAATACAGTTTAAATTGGAACAAGCCTCAGCTACAGCTTTTAATTATTCATGCTCTCCTGGTAAGTCGGGCCCTGACAGCAGTGTCACCGGGAGTTCAGGAAACTTCCTCAACGTGACATGAAAGACAAGGCGGGGCGGGGTGGGGGCAGCGTGGCCCGAGGTCCCAGGTTAGGTCCGAGCTGTCTGAGGATAGTCTGGCTTGGAGAACATGCTCGCAGGTTGTCTCTGCCGCCTTTGGCATCAGGGAAGTGCTGTATGCTGAATCCGGGAGGGACAAAGAGAGAGTTAATAGGAGGCACAGCCAGAGGGGCAGATGGGCGGAGGGGGGCTCAGAGATGGGGCTGGGCTCAGGGAGAGAGACGCAGAGACAGAGAATGCGCTGGGAGCAGAGATACACGGAGGCAGAACCAGAAGGTACGGCTTGGGCGCAGAGAGACAGAGCAGGGACGGCCAGGGAGGGGGCAGCTCAAAGCCTAGGCATCTGTGAGGACCAGCAGTGGGAAAGCAGAAACAATAGAACCTATCCCAGAGTCAGTTGCCTGGGGACCGAGGGCGGAGCTTGCCGGCTCCTGGAACAGCACAGACTCCACTCTGCATTTCCTGGGCTGAGTCTGGCCCATAAATCACTCGGGCCAGGAGAAACCTGTGTGCAGACTCGGAAGCAGCAGCTGACAGGAGAAGTGGTGGAAGGGATGGCGAGGGGCCTGGGGAGGAGGAAGGACAGACGGAGAGCAGGCAGGACAGATTAGAGATAAGTCAGAGAGGTGGGAGAGACAGAAGAGACGAGAGACACTGGAAGGAGAGGCATGGAAACGTGGGGGAGATACACACACACACACACACACACACACGGGGACGGACAGAGACACACGGGCAGAGTCCCAGGCGGCAAGGATTCCAAAAGAATTTCCTTCCCACGCTGACCTTTGAAATGCTGTTTGCTGAGAACTTGCTGTTCTTAAGAATAACACACCTCCCTGCGGGAGGTACTTGTGGGCTACAAGACACTTTCCCATCCATTATGCCGCCTTGTCCTTGCCCCCTCCCCAGACTCCCAACTCCAGAGGGCCATTCTAGAATCTTCATTTCCTAGTGCTCGCTACCGAGACAGGCCACTTGATTCACCCCAATAGTCAGTAACGAGGCATTGATCTAAAATTTCTCTCCCTAGCCGTATTTTCTACCTGTACCACCTCTTGCCCCCGTGCACGTGGTGTGGGGCGAAGAGCATCGGGGGAAGAGCCACTGCCGACTTCCAGCCCTTGAGCATAGGAGCCTCAGTTTCCCCCTCTACCCAGTGGTGTGTGACCACGCCAAAGGACGGTGATGGGGGTCAGCTGAGAGGACACGGGTGGAAATGTGAGGACTGTCCTCAAGAGGAGCTGTCATAGCCCACGGGAGGACACTTCTTTTGCAGGTGTCTTTGTAGAATTTGGGTAAGGGTCCCTGGATTGAGGTGCCTGCCCCAAATCTAGTCCTCCTGCAAAGTCAGCCCAGGCAGGGTTCCCTCTGCCTCCCAGAGGACAGGGTCTGTCCCTGCTCTTCCTCTGCAGGCTCCTGGGGCGTTGCTCTTTCATGCAGCCCCAGTGCTGAAATTTGCATCCCATCTCCTGGGCTGGCTGATCTCCGCCCTGAGGGGAAGGTAAATGGAAAGGCAGTCGGGGGGCCTTCCTGAATGTGTTTGCCCTCTGCAGCTCTTAACATTTACACACGTAGGTGGAGGACGTAAGCGGCCTTAGCGCCCAAGGCCGGCGTGCCAGCCAAGGAGGAAAGCCAAGTCTCTGGCTGGGCAGGCTGGAAGCAGGTATGAGGATCTTCATGCAGGGTATCTCATCCTCTGGGTGGGCAAACATCGCTGTCACCTCCGAGGACCAGAAGCCTGCCCAGGTTGGGCTTGGGGAGGTGGGCACGGACTCTGGTGAGGAGTGGCTGCTTGGGTCCTCCACCCAGGGGCCAGCCTTGCTGAAGGAAGAGTGAGCACCTGGCACCCCCTCCCACATACCCAGTGTCCCCAGCAGCCTCAGACGGCCAAGATCATACAGCGCTATGTCCATGCCCTGCTGTGTCCTATTGTTGCCTTGACTCCCAACTGCCCTGGAAAATAGGAGGCTACTGTTTCCTTCTGATAGCTGAGGCCCAGAGAGGTGAAGTGACTTTCCCGAGGTCACACAGCAAGTTGTGGTGAAACCAAGTTTCACACCTGCTTTTCCGGGAGTGCCCAGCCAAAAACATCGCCCCTTACGTCTGTCTTACATTGGCCCAGGGCCCTTGAACTTGGGACCAAGCCAAGTGCAAGCCACTTGGCCAGGGTCACATGCCTAAGTAGGTAGCATTCACTCAAACAACACATGTTTGTTGAGTACTTACTCTGTGATGGGCCCTGTGCTAAGGGAGACCATGGTGAGCCAGACAGGCCTCATTCTAGTGGAGGATATAGATAATGAGCAGAGAAAACAAATACAACAAGATAATTACAGGCTTTAATTAAAGCAAAAAATGGAAGAGGATGCTAAAGTAGAAAGTGGCACGGGATCTATTCTTAGCAGGGCCTTAGACTATCCTTAGCACATAGTAGGTGCACAGTAAACATTTGCCAGCAGATTAAAAAGAAAAGGTCACATGGTATCATTTTTGCTGACATCTGAAGAATGAGAAAGAGCTAGCTAGGCAAAGAGTGGCTAACTCCAGGTAGCATGAGTAGCACATGCAAAGGCCCTGAGGTAGGAAGAGCTTGACATGTGGGAGGAACTGAGGGAGGCCAGTGGGGCTGGAGCACAACGAGCAAGGTCTTGAGTAGCATGAGATGAGGTCTAGAGAGGTAAATAGGGGTCAGATCCCTGGAGATCACCAGGGCAAAAGAGTTTGGAATTTATCAAAAAGCAAAGGGAAGCCAGTAAGAGAGAAGAGGACAGGGATACATTTCAAGATCATTTTTGGGCCTGGGAGCGGCGGGGTGTGTGGAAGATTAAAGATGGCCACTTTGCTGTTCTTCTGACAGATAGGCCAAGTCTACTTCCTCCGCCTCCGGATCTGGCCCTTGACCTATGTTGACCAATAGGAGGCAGTGGAAGGGATGTTGTGTAATTTCCACACCTGGGCCTTCCAAAGAGTGCAGCTTTTGTTTTTGCCACTTGGAACGCTACCCACTGGAACTCAGCCACCTTTGTGAGAAGCCCAACCTACAGGAAGAGGCCGTGGAGGAGGCATTCCAAGTAAGAGTGATGGCTGAGCTTTCCGCCGCCGCGGGTGACTATAGCTTGGCCACCACCACGTGGAAGCTAAGAACCACTCAGCGGAGCCCCGTCAACTCACAGACCTTGGAGAGACAACTGGGTGTTGCTGTTTTCAGCCACTAAGTTTTGGGGCAGTATGATGCACAGCAATTGAGAACTGAAATACGAAGGTGAGAAGAAGTAGATGGAGAGGCAGGATTTGAACCCAGAACTCAGTGACTCCAAGATCCCGTTTCTATCCACCCAGCTAGGTAACACCAAAGTCTCTCCAATTGCTACTGCCCTGGTGTAGACCCCTGCTGTCTGCCCGCCTGCCTCCCACTCTCCTGCCAGCTCCAAATTTGTCAGCCATCTCCTGGTCCTGACCCTTCCCTGGGGACCCGGCTCGACCGACCCCACGAAGCCCCGATGACACCAGAGGATCCCTGTCTGTCTCCCCACTGTGGCCCTGCCTGCGTCTTTGGTCCTGGCCCCAGAGTCAGTGCTGGTCTTGGGGAGAGCTTTCTCCCTCGCACCCGCCCCGGGGAGCAGGCCGCTGCCCTACAAGCTCTCCCCTGCTTTCAGACGTGACTCACTGACCTTTACGAGCCTGAAACTTGATGGGCCTGGTGTTTTATTAACCTAATAAAAAGGCAGTCTGGTTCAGGGGCTTAACATTTCTGGAGAGAGGAAGGCTCTGCCCCCTGGGCATTGGAAGGAAGAAATACTGTCTTGGGCTGAGCTCCCACAGCACTGTTCTCTGGGACTTCTCACGGGGAGGCAAAGAGCAATTCATTGTACTCCCCATCAGACAGCAGCAGCAAGCCACAAAGCTTAATTTAATTTTGTAATCAGTGGAAGCACAGGCAGAGGAAGACTGCTCACTGTTTTTTCCACTTTGCTTTTTAATAGGATATCTGACAGCACACATAATACAGTGGCTTTATGCAATAAAGAACGTGCATGCACGCACGCGCACGCACACACGTACACACGTTAGGCTGCAGGAGAGAGGCAAGAATCTGGGTTTTGGAGGCCAGAGACCTTCTCCCTTGCTCACTCTGTAGCTTTTGAATAAGTCACTCCACTTCTCTGTGCCTCTTTATGAAACAAAGGTATTTTCCTTATCTTTCTCAGATTTAGTGAAAATAATAGCTAATATTTATTGTGGGCTTACTAGTGTGCCGAGATTGTGCAGAATCTCACTGAATCTGAGGAACAAGACTCTAAGGTACCTACTGTTAGTATTTCATGTTATAGAGGAGGGATCGGAGGCATAGAATGGTTGAGTAAATTACCCCAGGACGCACAGCCGGCAAACGGCAGAGCTGTGTATCAAGAAGGTTTTAGTTGTAAGCAACAGAAGCTGATCCTAGATGCATAAGCAGAAAAGACGGTCATCCACAGGGTGGTGCGTGGCCACAGAACCAGCCTGAGGTTGAGCTTCCAAAACCAGGCCACAGGGCTCGCCTGATGAAGAAGCCATCCCTGATGCAGCTGCCAAGCGCACCCAGCTGCTTACACTGTGACTGAGAACTTGCCTTTAGCTCCAGCACCCTGTTCCGAGCTCCAGCATCGATGCCACTTCTGCCCCAGGAATCCCACTTTTACCCCCACCGCCCCCTGAGCCAGTAGCCTTGACGGCCCCTCTCAACAGCAAAACGCATTCCATGAGAGTCTCCTCTCCCAATTTTCTCACTTCTCGTGAGAGTCTGGACCTGTGGGTTTGGCCGGTAGAGCCCAGCTCATCTGCCACCTCCCCGGTTGCAAAGAGGACTGGGAAAATGAGAGTTCAGGGCTTTCCCCTGGACACACGGAGCATGTGGAACTGGGAATTATCCAAACATCAGAGGATGATCTAAGGGTCCAGACAGCCAAAAACAAGGCAAATGTCCACTCCCCACTGGGATTTACACCCGGCAGCCTGATTTAGAACCTGCCCTTGACCAGATCAGATAAAGTGGTGGGGTGCAAGAGCTCAGTCGAGGGGTGTCTGGGGGGCTCAGTTGGTGAAGTGTCCGACTCTTGGTTTTGGCTTGAGTCACGATCTCAGGATCGTGAGGTGGAGCTCAACGCAGGGCTCAGTGCAGAGCCCAACGCAGACTCAGTGCGGAGTCTGCTTGAGATTCTCTCTCCCTCTGCCGCTCCCCTGCTCATGCTCATGCATGCGCCCTCTCTCTCTAAAACAAATAAATAAATCTTAAAAAAAAAAAAAAAGAGCTCTGTCCCGTATGAGGGCTTTTTGCAAGGGTTGGAGGGCTGAGGGAGACTCAGGTTAGTGGTCAGGAAGGGACCACAGTGCCTACCGAATGGAGTGCTGTGTATTCAGATTGCCATTAAATCTGTTTCATTTGAACTTGACTGGTTTGCAGTTAGTGATACCATGGGCAGGCACTGGGAAGGGCACCCAAGAATTCATCTGAATCCCAGGAACCTTGTCTCTAGATATGGCCCCGTCCCGGACCTGCTGCCAGTCACACCAAACTCTTCACCATCCCCTGAGTGCACCCTGCTCTTTCTCACCTTGGTACCTTTCCATACAATGTCCCCCTGCCCAGCACGGCTTCCCTCTTTCTCTGTAGCAAGGCCTCATGCATTCTCAACGTAGTAATAAAAATGCCATCTATGGACCAGCTGTATTGGAATACCTGTGGATTTTTTTTTTCAGACTATAGATTCATGAGCTCCTTGGGTGGAAATTCTGGTTTAGTTGAACTGAGGTGGGGCCTGCTATCTGCCTCTGTAGGTAATCCCTGAGGTGTTTCCCTGCCCAGGTAGGTTTGGGAACCAAAGCTTTTATATCACATTTTCCACCAGAATGCCATGAAGAATGCTGTTGGTCCCTCTGCGTAAGTGGGGCTGGAAAAGTCACGTATTTTCCCAAGGTCAGCAACCAGTAGGCCTGGGGCTGAAACTGAGGACTACTTAATAAGAGAGAGTAAAGAAATGAGGTGGGGGGCGGTTGAGGGAGTTGAATGTGTAGCATGAATGAAGCAAGGAAAAAGATTACAAGGGTAGGAAATGACCATCTTGTTTCCTCCCTCCCAGTCTTGTGACCTCTTGTCAGCCTTCTAGCCCCCAGCTCCCATGGCTGCTCTTGTCCTTAATGGAGACAACCTACCGTGGCTAGCCTTGGTCCGACTCTCTGGCCCATGGTACCCTCTGGGTCTGGGAAGCTGCTCCCCTGCCATCTGACAGGGCTGCTGCCCACTCCTCTGCCCCACCGGCCCCCACCTACCCCCACCTGCCCCACTGGCCCCCACCTGCCCCACCGGCCCCCACCTGCCCCACCTGCCTCCACCTGCCCCACCTGCCCCACTGGCCCCCACCAGCCCCACCGGCCCCCACCCGCCCCACCGGCCCCCACCTGCCCCACCTACCCCCACCTGCCCCACTGGCCCCCACCTGCCCCCACCTGCCCCACCGGCCCCCACCTGCCCCCACCTGCATCAGCTGCCTCATGGCAGCATATATATGACATGTCTTTAGGAGACTGTCCAATATCTCCACACCCCCAGCACAGAGAATCCCCCTCTGAGAGTGAGCAGAGGGATTTACCAGGGCAGAAGGGGGCATATGTCATAAAATGTAAACCTAACAAGTGTTTGCAAAGCACCTGCTATGAGTCTCACAGAGAGATAAGAGAGGGTCCTTGCCCTGGGAGTTCACCATCCTGGTGAGGATTAAGACACTCTCTGAAAGTGAGAGAAAAACCCTCTTGATCAAAGGCAGCATCCTAGGACTCAAACGGATGCTCAGACTGTGGGAAAGACGTAGCTGGAACCATCCCGGCAAGCAAAGGGGGTCACAGAAGCAGGAGAGGAGGTCCCCTGGAATGTTTCCTCAAGATGTTTAGGGTTTCAGTGGCCGATGTGGTAGGGGAGGCAGTCGGGGGTCCCGAGCCAGGAAAGAGGGGTGAGTAACAGGCATAGCTCATACTCCCAGGCCTGGGAAGGGCCAGGCACGACTCTGAGCCCTCTGCCTGCACTACCTCCTCCCTTCATCCTCCCAACACCCTCCCAAAGAGGCAACTATAAGGGAGGCCACTTGATAGCTGAGGCAATCAAGGAGCAGGGAGGGGACGGGACTTGTCCAGGGAGTTGCTAAGGTGGCCGACCTGGAATGTGAGCACGGGCCATCCGGTCCAGGGTCCGTGCACTTGGCCGCTCTGCTAGATTCCCTGTCCAGGTGGAAAGGCATGACATGGGGAAGTCCCTCCTGGATTTGGAGGGGCTCAGACTCCACTGTGGCTGCTCCCGGTGGGAAAGGCAGGGGAACGGGCCCTGAGGCTGACCCTCCAGGTTGGGCCTGAGCAGAGAGGGCCGTGGGCAGTGCCGGCGTAGGGGAAAGGGGTACTGCTGCAGATGGAGAGCTGCTGGGGTTTCTAAACCAAGCAGCAGTGTGGTCACAGGGCCCATGATTGCAGTAGATGAAGCACAGGGTGCTCCGGGTGGACAAAGATGCAGGATGTTTCTACAGAGCAGAAGCAGGGTTAAGGGCCTGCACAGGGGAGCTGGTTGGGGTGGGGGGAGAGCTGGGGAACTGGAGGGGGGGCACTTCTGGACGAGCGTCCTCTGGGCCTTCTCTCTGGGCTGCAGCCCCCTCTCCCTGGTGCTATCCAGCTGAGAGATTTTTGGATGGGTGGCTTTGCCTCCCTGGCCATCTGTAGAATCAGAAGACACCGTAGAGGTCAAATGAGGCCAGGACCATCACGGACTGAGTCTGGAAACTGCAAGCACTGTCCTAATGGAAGATGATGCTCTGAGCCTGATGCCATTTTCTCCCCCTTCATCTATTTGGTTGCTGATCTCCAACCATCTATTTTGAATCTCCCTGTAGGCTTTTACCAGTATATTTGTAGCAAGTGACGTCGTATCATTTTTGGATGGAAGCAAGATCATAAATTATAGAGAAATAAATGAATGTGCTCTCTGCCTGCGCCTTTGCATTTCTGCGTGGTCTCTGCCTCTGGCTTCAGACCTTTTTGTGTGCTCGGCTGCAGCCTCTGCCCCTGCCTCATGGCCTCGCCCAGACCCCAACCCCTTGGGGGACTACTAACCAGTCCCTGGGGGAGGCCACGGGGCTCTCAGCCATTCCCTGCTGCTGGGCATCTCCACGTCCTGCCCATGCATCCCACCTCCTCTAGTGAGAGTGCATGGAAGACACTGGAAGGGAGACGAGTCCATGGTGCAGGGTCACTAACTCGCCATCCTACAAACCATCTGGGGACCTGAGGAATCCAGGCGCAGCCCGGGTTTGAGGTGGGATGCCTGAAAGACAAAACACAGGCCAGGGACCAAAGGATGAACCCCAGCAAAGTGTTTTGAGGCATTTTTCAACAAAGATATCCTAGGTCAGATGTCCAGCAGGCAGTTGAAGATCCAGATTATAAGTCAGGGAAGAGTCTCTGCTGGAGGTGCAGGCTGAGAGTCATCTCCATAGAAGTTTATATTTAAAGTGGAATGTGCTATTCTGGTCTCAGTTGACTTGACTAATGTTGGAAATTAGCTGTTGCCAAACAGTCATCGCGGTACAAATAATCTTTAATCTATCATGTAGCACATTCGCTCATTGACAAATAGTAACTGAGTACCTATTATGTGCCAGGTACCGTGCTAGGCGTCAGGGTTTCGGGGGTCAATAAAACAGACATGATTGCCTCCCTCTAGAACTTAGAGTTGAGGGTAGGGTGCAGCAGGTGCAATTACACAAATACCACTTTGCTACAATTTGGGAGGCTACGGAGGGGAGGAAGGATGCAGTACTCTACTGGAGGGACCTCACCTGGTCTGAGTGAAGGAAGGTTCCCTTTAGAGTAACTTTAGAGATTTAAAGAATGAGCAGGAGTTGTCCAAGGAAGGAAGTAGAGGGAAAGCATGTCAGCAGAAGGAACAGCGCCTGAGAGGGCCCCCAGGCTGGGAAGAGCTTGGGACCAGCCCCGCAGGGTTGCCAGGTGCTGAGCAAAAGGAAAGGGCCTGGGACAGGAGTCCAGCAGTGAGACCAGACGCACCACACAGGGTCTTCAGGGGCGTGATGACAACATGAGATTTCGCTGTGGGAGCACCAGGGAGTCATCGAGGGTTTTGGGGGAATGATGTGGTGAGATTTGTGCTTCAGAGAGATCCCTCTGGTCTGTATGGAGGAGAAGTTGGGGATTGGGGGGTGAGGATAGCTAAGCAGAGCCGTGTCTAAGTCTGATCCCTGGTCCAGGGGCATCTCTGTTTAATTCATTCAACACACGTGCTCCCGTGCCTGCTCCACACTGCTTCTTCTACCCTCTTCATTGTCTGTTTCAGGGGCAGACACCACCTTCTGTCCAATGGCCCTGTCCAGAAGCTTGGAATACCCATGACTCCCTTGGCATCCATTCTGCCTGCAAGCCTGGCCCTCCCATCTCTTCTTTCCATCCCCGCTGCCACCTCCCCACCTCCCATCCCAGCTTCCAGCCCTGGCAGGCCACCATCCTCTCCCTTTCCAGGCACTGCCATAGCCCCCGGGGGTCTGTCTTCCCTCAGCCTACCCTAATCCAACCTGCCCCCATGCCGGGGGGCTGGTCACATGTATCCCTCATTCCTCATTTCTCCAGCGGGCCACAAACCCATCATGGCCTGGCCCTGTCTCCCTCTGGAGCCTCATCTCCTGCTCCTCTTCTCTCCTCCTACCCCACCCATGTCTGCCTCCATTCCTCCAGAGGTGCTAAACTAATGCTATGCATTTTGTTGTCTCCCAGCCTTTGCATATGTTGTTCCCTCTGCCTGGAACACCGCTGCCACTCTCCTCCGTCTGGCTAACACTTCATATTTCAGATCTCAGTTGAATATCAAGCATTCATTCTTCCATATCTCCTGACCTTGTGCCAGATGCTGGGGGACCTGGTGGGAACGAGCTGGAATGGTCCCCGCCCCCGTGGAGCTCACAGCCTGAGCCCTGAGTGCAGAGCCATATGTCCGCTATATGCAATCTCAGCTCTTGTATTCCTGCATAATGGAACTCACGGTTTATTGTTATCATGGCTTGTTTCCCCTCCTAGCCTGCAAGCTCCATAGGGGCAGGGTTCAAGGCAAGTAGGGCAGCTCTTGGCACACAGTAGGTCTTCATGTGCCACACAGATGGAGATGACTAACACGCAGTGCCTGCCCTGAGTGGATGAATGTCAAGTTGCTCTGGACGGTTGTAGGAGCTACATCTCTACAGTGTGGCGATGAGATCATTTCTGCCAGCACCAGAGCCCCCCAGTGGGTGTCTTTTCCGTCCAGACCCCGTCACCCAGGGCATTAGCACCATCTTGGCAACATCCTCCCAGCACCCACCTTGTCCCGCTGCCCATCGTTGTAAATGTGATAGCACCAATAACTCTACTTATGCAGAAGAGCCAGAAGACCCATTTCCCTCCCAGACTGGAGCAGGGGCACTGCCATCCCCGAGAGCCCTGCTTTTCCATATGAAATGCTGATTAGAAAAAATGTTAATTAGCCCGAATGTTAATCCACCCAAGTGTTGCATCCTGTGCCCAGCAGCTGAGACAGGTGATTCGGCCCTCCTGCCTGCCCCTCACCCCCCTCATCCTACACCGCCTTGTGGAATTTGACTCTTTCTGCCACTTGAGCAGGGAGGAACGGTTCAGTGCCCACTGATGGAGGGAAGCAAAAGAAAAATATTGCTCCTGGGGGAGAGAGGAGATGTGTGTTCATTTGCTAAACACAAAACCGCTTTTATTCCTGTCCCAGCCCTACACTGTCACCGCTGGGTCAAGGGACGAGGGTGCCAAAGGTGGACGTTGTGACTTTTCAACATCCATTTGATTTGCCATGCCACACCTGGCCCCCTGCCATGCGCCCCTGCTTCTCATGGCTGGGGCTACTTGGACACTACTCAGCCATCCCCCACCAAGTTCTGCCCCCAGGCTGCCCTAGGCAGGAGCTCAAGGGGCCCAAGTGCAGCCCAGCAGGTGCTTTCAGACAGCCTAAGCTCCCTAAGCCTGAGTTTCTGCTTCTATAAATGGAAATGAGCATGTCCATGGGTGGATTCTGGTAAGCATTTAGTGAGTGAGATTACATATGTGCAGGCTCAGAACACATCAGTGTCCTTCCTTGGGCCTTCACCTGCCCCTGCCAATGCTTGATTCTGCCCCTGCATGTTCAGACCCACCCGAGTCTCCATCGTGTTCCCAGAAGGAAGAGTAGCAGATTATGCCTTGTCTTGCTTTGACACAGGTGCCTGAGAGACTGCAAGGGGCAGCCCCAAGTCCCTTTCGGTGCCCATCTGACCCAAGCAGGCAGCCCAAAGCTGGCCCCGGGAGCCTTCAAAGTCCCCCAGTCCCTCTCCTCCCCCACCCCACCCCCCACAACTAGCCCAAACCTTCTTTTCACTCAGCCCCTGGCCAGTCAACTCTGCTGGGCTTCTGCCTTGCTTTCCAGCCTTGCATCTACATAGAGTTTCCCACCTTGGTCCTTGGCGGGGTCTTAGTTCCTACCATGTTCTGTGGCCGTCCTTCTGCAAGGCTGCCCTTCCTGCCCCCACCCCAGATTCTGCCTCCGGAAAGGAGAGCTGCCTTGGATGGGCAAGTAGCAGAATATACACTTTATGAATCCGTGAGCTGCTTGAGTAATAACCATGTGACCTGGCACAGGTTATTTCATCTCCAGGGGAAATATCTTTACAGGGTTGGTAGGGGAATTAAATACAATAATAGAGATACGGTGCTTATCACAGTGCCTAGTATGGAGTTCTAAGCATTCAACACACGTAATTCATTGAATTCATGACCACCCTGTGACATGGGTGCTGATACGTTCCCATTTTACAAACAGCAAAACCCAGGCACAGAAAGGTTGTGAAAGTTGCCCAAAGCTGCCCAGCTAGAGAGTGGTGGAATCACATGCTCAAACCAAGGGAGGCTGGCTGTAGAGTCCATCCTGAATCACCACACTGCACCTGCCTTCCACGTGAACACCAGTGTTTCTGTTTCTGTTCTGGGCATTGTTGTTTCTATCGTCAGACATCCTGAGGCCACGGCCGTCTGCCAGGCTTCTAAACTGGACCACCTCCTGGAATTCCTCACTGGCCACCCCACAGATCAGAGTCCCTGACCGAGAAGCCTGCACATCTGTGTGAGGGGGGAGGTGTGTGCAGATGCCGCGAGCCAGAGACAAAGAGATGTTGCTGCCAAATCCCCCTCATCGCCAACAGAGAGAGAAACACTGGAAAGAGAGGGAGACAGAAACCAGGAGAAAGGGGAGAGGACAAGCAGGTCCGTGTTTAGGAAAGGATATGCCTTTGTGGGTGGGGGTGTGTGAAGAAGGTCTGTGAGTGGAGCAAGCATGAATGTGTCTCCAACTCTGGGCTGGGTTTGTGGGAGGGCCTGCGGGCAGGCCTCCTGTGTGTGGGGGGGTGGGGGGTGGGGGGGTTGGGTGTGGCTGTGTGTGCAAGGGGAGAGCGTGTATGCGTGCACAGCTGAGCAGGTGTGTGAGTGTGCCCCCATGAGCACACTGGCTCTGTCGGCTACGACAGTCCCACCCCCAGACAAATGGCACAAACAGGGCTGAGCTTTAATCAGGCCTTCGATGGCTTTGGTGGCAGGGGTGACCGGAGGAGAGAGGGAAGGGCCGAAGCTGCTGGAAGAAGAAAAGGCAGCAAGCTTACCTGACAGGGGAGTGCACATGCTGGCCACCTTCCACCACCAAACTGTCCTGAAAGCCATCCCACCCAGCCGCCAAGCAACAATCACAGAGCAGCCTATGACTGGGTCAAGACAGAGGCTGGGTCTTCCCAGGGGCACGAGCCGAGAGCCCCATCACAGGCTCTGATATTTTATTGATTATGTAACAGCCTGGAGGCAATTATAGTTGGGGCAGCAAAAAAGCAATTTTCCTCCCTTTCTTCTGCTTTTCCTGCCGGACCTCTCCACTAAGCTGAGGCCAGCCCTACACAGGCAGCCGGAGTAGGTCCGGGTCATGCAGTAGAAGTTCCTGTGCTCAGTGACAGTTCTCTGATTCACCAGGATATAGGTCCTGCTCTGGAGGGCACGTCATTGGAGGCACAGACTCAGGGCTTAGGCTAAGACAGAGTGACAGGGGCCTGGTTTGCCCTGACCAGGCCATGGAGCTGGGTCCCTGCCAGGCTTTCAGTTTGGGACTGGAATGGAAAGGGCACGTCTAGGCACACCAGGGTTGGGAAGCCAGGAGCATGCAGGCAGGAGGCCCGTGCCTGATCCTGAAGCCAAAGTAAGTGAGCATCGTCCCCTTGGGGGCGGTGGTTAATCCTCTTGGCCTTGATTTTCCTCACCTTTGCAGTGGGCCAATCTCTCTTGGGATTACTGGGAGGGGTCATTGATCCGTTACCTGGTGCCTAGTAGGAGCTCACGGAGCCCAGTGGTGCCATTAGAAGGGAAGGAACCATGGTTCAACCCAGGCTTGCCAAAAAGTAAACAAGGATTACGAACACAGAATCCGAACTTAGCAAGCACCAGATAAAGGGGAAGCAGGGGAGGAGGGGTTGGGGCCTGGCGTGTGACAAGTCCTTGATAAATATTTGTGGAAGACAGCGTGCTGAGAATCCAAGACTTACACAGGCTGCGGAAGAAGCAGAGCCAGAGAAGTGCACCGGCCTGCGTGTCTGGGAACCGGAACACCACAAAGGCCAAGACCAGGGCTGGCTCACCTTTTAAAACAAACCCTGCTGCAAGTGGGAGTTTGCCAGATTGGGGGGAAGGGCAGGTCGTGGAAACAGAATATTCCAGGCACAGGAAAGAGCATTTTCCAGGTCACGGAGGACCAGCTGCTGCCAGTCACAAACCTTATGGCCATTTGGTCATTTCCTGTGTGCCAGACATTGTCCTAAGTGCTCTTCATGTGTTCGCTCATTTATACTCTTGGAGGCCTACTCTCATTAGCCCATTATACAGCTGAGGAAATGGAGACACAGGGGCATAATCTCTGGACCAGGAGCACACAGAGCAGGAAGGCCAGGGCCTATTCGGCCAGCCCTGGGGTCCCGAGGAGACGCAGGGGAGGAGGGCTCCAGCGCCATTCTCAGGAACTTAAACTGGCTGCAGTGACCAGCAGGGAGAGATCAGTCGGTGGCCCCTGCAGAGGGTGGATCATGGGTCAGAGGAGGTGAGACTGGAGGCAGTGGTCAGGAGGGAGGCCTCTCCCACAGGCATCTTTTTTTTCCTGACAGGTGTCTCAGGCTTTGAAAGCATGCACACCAGCTGAAGTGTTCCTGCTCAGCGTCGCTGCTTCCAAGGCTCTTCTGTTCCCATGAATGCTCTGCCAGCCCTGGGGGACAGAATGTGTCATGCCCATTGCACAGAGGAGGACAGCAGGGCTCTGGGAGCTCTGATGGCTGTCACATAACTGGCATCGGGCAGAGACAGGACCTCATCCAGATCCTGTCACTAAATTAGTGACACTGAATTCTCTTGTCCTCATGAGCTATCTTGTCTACTTTCGCTGCACCCTCTCGGCATGTACCGTCTGTCTGACCCACCAAGCACATGGTAACCCCCAATAAGTATGTGTCAGATGAGCAAATGATGAATGAGTTTCCAAGCACGAGTGTCGGTCCCCTCCGGCTCTAGAGAGCCCTCAGATTGTTCGGCAACAGGAACAGCAGGTCTCAGCTCTTGCCCTTTTTCCTCCGTCAGTCCAGGGATGATTCTGGTACATGGAAGGGGGAGCTGGTTCGTGAAATGAGGGCAGAACAGGGAATGGGGTCCCCCATCCTGGTGACTGGACTCAGGCCATCCACCACCAGGACCCCAAGTTAGGCCAGGTGACCCAGCTCACCACCTCCTCCAACTCCCAGGTTGGGGAGGAAGACAACTCCATGTCATAAATGCCAGCCCCAGCTGTGGGAAGGGCCAACAGGCTGCCCTGGGGAAGCACTCCAAACACAGGCCCCTGAACCGAAGCACAAACAAGACTGCTATCCTAGAGGCTTGGGGAAATCTCACTCCCCCAGGACTGCTGTTCTGGAGGAAGCCAGCACTGACTCGGAAACCCAACTCTGATATAATATGAATGATGAAAGTGCTCTTTCTGAAATATTTTTAAAATAAGATCATATGTATATATATATATATATATATATATATATATATATATATATACATATAAGTAGATGGATGAGAGGGAGAATGACAGATGGACAGGGTAGTCAGCAGAGTATTTTTAATCCTAGAGTCAGGATTACGTAACGATGGGAAGAGAAATGTTAAGGCAGGTGGTGAGTCATCTGGAGCGAAGATGGGAACAAGTCTCGCCCCAACCTCCCTTCCCACTCTGCCGGCATCTGCAGGTGCCGAGATCCATGGGGCCACATGGAGGAGCCCAGAGCGGTGGACCCAGGGGTGGCGAAGAGCCACACTGAGGCAGGCTCAGGGCGTGGGGTGGCACTCGCTGGTTTAGGAGGGGTGCTGGGGAGGAAGGCAGGGCCCAATCTGGCCCAGTCCCAAAGGCTGAATCTTGGAAACACTCGTCAATTTCCAGGAACTCGGGAAAGGCTTAGGAGAGATTTTCGAGTGAGTTCTTGGCTCTGCACTGCAGACTCTGTGTCATCTTTGACTTCCTGTAATTTGCTGAAAGGGGGGACTGTGAAGGCTCCCATCTGGGAGCCACTGTCGCTGGAGGGTCACCGTGACGGCTAAGAGCACAACAGCTCTTCTCTTCTCAGGTCTAGGGAGCACTTGCCACAAGTCACCAAGCTGTGTGGAAGCAAGACGCTTTGCACTGGGGACAGGAGGAAGCCACCCTGACTGTCACAGGAGAAAGGCTGGAGATGGGGGACAGAGGGAGGCTGCAGTGTCTGTCCCCTGGGGAGCTTCCAGAACAGAACCTCTGTCCACCTCCTGTGGGCTGCAAAGACATCTGCCTGAGGCAGGGGGCTGGAGCAGATGGCCAGCCGAGACTCCCTCCCTCTCCAGAGTTCTTGTGTTACCGCTCAAACTACACACAGCCGTCATGGAGCTGTCTTCAGCAAAACTCCTGCGTACTCCTCTGTCTTCCAGCATTTCTAATAGCTCCTGCTGGCCAAGTGATTACCACCGGCCGGACACCATCCTTGCCATGTATTATCACATTTAATCCACTAACCTTCCTGTAAGACAGAGCCTACCATTCCCATTTCACAGATGTGAAAACTGAGATGTGAGGTCAGTGTCTTACCTGGGGTTTTAACCCATCTGTGTGACTCATGCTCTTAATCCCGACGACATAGAGCCTCATCCCACATTGCTCCAGGGCTGACCCTTCCCGTGGGTTCAGACCCCTGCAGTATGTTTGGATGAAGCCAACTGGAGTTATGGGTCCAGAGAGGCAGCTGTGAGTTTCAGTAACCAGGTGTCTGTCCATGATTCAGCCCACGAGCCAGGCAGGAACTGCCAAGAAAGGGGCCCCGCACACCACAGCCCAGCCAGCAGCAAGCCAGTTGCAGTCACCGTAGTCCGGAGCAGCCCTTTAAAGTTCTGACTGCTCAAAGCAGTAAGATAGCGAGGGGAGGGAGGAAAGGGGAGGGGTTAATCAAATCAGAGGCAGTTTTCTCTGTCTTATCAGGGGCCCCCACGATTTGCTTCCAAGCAAACAAACCAAGCTCTTTCTGTTGTCCCTGTTGGAGGGCCCCGGATGGAGGCCCAGCAGCAGGCTATACAGAAGGCAAGGTCTTGGAGGAGGGGTCTGGCTTCCAGCCCCTTCCCACACAGCCGAGAGATGGTGGGCATGAGGGAAATGCCAGGTTAGACAGAGACAGAGGTCAGGAGAAAGCTTCACGAGGTAAGGAGAAAGAAAGACCTCTACCAAGAGACAGAACAGATAAAGAGAGAGATAGAGATCATGGGAGAGACTCAAGATCCATGGAGACCTAGACAGACATAAAAATGAGAGCAGAGACCCTGAGAGATATAGAGCCAGTCAATTAGCAAATATTTATTGATGTCCCCCCGCCATTTGCCAGGCACTGTTCTAGGCCCTGGGGATACAGATATGAATAAGGCAAAACCCTTTTCTCATAGAACTCCCTGTCTAGTGGAGTAATGGTCAGGGTAGGAGAGACAGACAGTCCACAAGAAACCCTCTAAAACATGATAACAGTAAGAAAATAAAACATGATAACAGTAAGAAAATAAAATAAGGTGACATGATAGAAAAACCAGGGAACCAGGGAGACTGACATGCCAGGGAAGAGTCAGAAAATGTCATGCAGACCATGAGCAGACCAAAGAGGATGGGGAGGAAGAGGGAGAAGAAGAGGAAGGGGATGGAGAAGGAGGAGGGGAGGCAGGAGGGAATGGAGGAGGAGAGGATGGAGGAGGTGGAGGAGGAGGGAAGAGGGGAAGGGGGAGGAGAGAGAGAGAGAGGAGATATAGATAGAGAAGCCACAATAAAAAAAACAGCACCAAAGAAACCAGGAGATGCGGAGGCCACGAGACAGATACCAACAGTAGTTAAGAATCCTGAGACCCTAAGACTGTGTGAACGAGAAGACCAGAGTCATGCCCTGAGTCAGGGACACTGAAGATAGGAACCAAATGAGAAGGGCATAAGCAGAGAAAATTAGAAAGGCAGAGTCAGGAAGACAGAAAGGCTGGGTAGAAACCCAGAGAGAGACAGAGACAGAGACAGAGACAGAGACAGAGGGAGAGACAGAGAGACTGTTGCCATCATTCATTATGGAGCTGGGCTTTCAAAGTCACCCCTAGATCTATGGACTCCAACCTTCTCATCGTTCCTTTTGTTATCCTCCCTGATGGGCCCCAAAGTTTGAAAGATATCTGTCTACCAAACAATCTGCTTTTCATAAGTAATAATTAATTTGCTTTTCCATTTTTTATTCATCAAAGACGTCTATAACGGGCAATCAGAGCTTCAGAGCAGTGGGAGCTCACTCATGTTGCCACAATCAGTTGCTGTACTTCCAGCCAAAAGCAAAGAAATCTGCCATTTGAGTCTTCAGCCTTGTGCAGCCTGATCACAGGTAAATGTATCCTTTGTGTTGAGTTTTGGGGGATGTTGACAATAGTTCAAAGGACACAAAGGGAGGCCTTGCTGTCTTCACAGATCCCTGCAGATCCAAGGGCCCAATTTCCAGATGACAGTCCCAGGAAGTTCCTTTGTCCTGCCAGGCATTGGGCTGCACTGCCTGAGTGGAGGTCCTCATTAAGGTGGGCTCCTCTTTTGGAGTGCATGGCCGGAAATGGACACATGGCATCTATGTTTTACATGCAAACTATAACTATTAAAGTAACAGCATAAAAGCCTCCACTTAGCCCCCTAGCTACTGTCCTAATTCTCACCTTCCTCCACAGCCATACTTGTCAAGGGAGGATGGTTCCTCTCCTCTGACCTCCCATAACTTGGCTCAGTACTCTTTTATTCTTCTCTGAAAGTCTTCCATAGTCCTCCAGATTGCCCAAGCCAATGACTTTTTCAAACTCAATTCTCTCTATTGTGCAACATTGTGGACCCTGCCCTCCCTCCCTAAGTTTGCAGATGCTAGATTCTAGTTCAGAAGACTTCACAGTGAATGTAGGTCTGCCTGTAGGGACTGGCCTCCCAGAATGATCTTGCCTAAGGCCAACCACCCATCCCTCTTGGTCTTTGTCTTTGTCTCCTGGCTGCTCCTGTCAAATTTGAGCCCTAAAATGACTATGGAGACTGGCATTTCTTATTGTGTCATCCTGGTCTGTGAACCCGGCCATGCCCCCAACTGTGTACCTGTGGAAAAACTTGGTTTGAAGCATGTACATAATGGCTTCCTGGGCTCTAAGAGCTGGGCTGTCCTTGGTTTGGTGTCTAGCTTGACTCCCATCACGATGTCTTTCAGGTTCTCTGGCCGCTCTTCCTGCAGCTCCCTGCCTTGTCTGCTGGATCATATTCTTCTCCCAGTGTCTTCAGTGGTGGGCATTCACCAAGACATTATTTACTGCTCTCAGCAACTGTCCTCTTCATGCCATGCCCTGTCGCTGAGCACCAACTGTGGTTGGATTAGACACCATGCCCAAATCAGCACTCTACCACTGATCTCCCACTCATGCATTTACTCATTTTCTCCCTTATTTTGAAGACTTTATGCATCCTTCATTTCTGTCTATTAAGCTACTACCATCCTTTAAGACTCTCTTCTTTCCCAACCCCTCGTTCAGGGCACCAACTAGATACCACATGTAAGATCTCAGGGGTTACCCAAAACATCTAGGAGCAGGGAGAGCTTGATCTAAACCTTAGGATTCCAAGAAAGCAAGCATAGAGAGTGTGTCTTCTACGCAAGCATGGAACCAGGAGGAAAAAAACAAACCAGAAGGATCCAAAGCCAGAGAGACCTTGGGACAAACCATGGATGAGAATAGGGGTGGGACAAATTAAGATACTGTCCACTGCCATGGCCAGAGCTGAGGTTCCAGAAACTTAGCATGTTAGTCACCAGTCATGGTTCATGAGAGGGTACCATGTGAGTTAAAGGCACCGGGTCAAGGTAGGCAATTCCTAAGTGCTACAAAGGACTCTCTATCATCACACTCAATAGCAACGTCTCCCTCTCTTCTGTTCTCCCAAAGCACTTCATCCTATCACTATTCATATTTTACTTACAGCTCTTGGGTGTTTTTTTAAAAAGATTTAATTAATTTATTTATTTTAGAGAGAGGAGGGAGGGGGCAGAGGGGGACAGAGAAGGATCATCAGACTCCACACTGAGCACAGAGCCTGGCATGGGGCTTGATCCCATGACCCCGAAATCATGACCTGAGCTAAAACCAAGAGTCAGGTACTCAACCAAGGAGAGACCCAGGCACCGCTACAGCTGCTATTTGTATACAGATGTTATTTTTCTTCTATTGAAAGCATGAAATTTCACAAGTATTGGTGATATTAACTCCCCAATTACATATTAAAATTAGGGAAAATTCTATTTGAACAAAGACTTAAACAAACACAGTGTTAAGGGACAGATTTATTCCCTCCTCACTTTCAACCTTGTCTGCAAGTTAATCTTGCCTTGGAAATCTTGGGTTTATTCATTTATTCAACAAACATTTACTGAGTGCCAAGCATATACCAGGCACCAGGCTAAGAACTTGAGTGACAAGAAGCAAGACACATTCCCTGCCCTCTAGGAGCCAACAGTAAAGACAGAAAGACAGGAAAATCAGCAATATGGTAGGTATTAAAATAGAGTATGCGTTGATGTTTAGGAAATATATAGTAAGGGCAATCAGCTAAGACTTTGAAAGAGGTAGTGGTCAAGGAAGGCAAGAGCAAACTTTATCTGAATCCTAAAGGACATGAAGTAGTTGGAAATGGATAGGAGAGGAGGAGAGAATTCAGTCAGAAGGATTAACCCAGGGAAAAGGGGGAGAAAAGCACAAAAATTAGTGGACTGGCACATTGTTCAGAGTGTCTAATAAAAGGCTGCATGGTGGGGCAGGACACAGGGGAGATGAGAGGTGTGCCTGGCTGGCAAGGGGAAGGCTGGAGCGAGATTACAAAGGGCTTTGTATTCAACGCTAGAGAGTTTGTATCACGTATGCTCATATTAAGTATCCCTGTCCCTTCCAAGAGATTTAAGTAGGGAATGGTCTGACTGGATTTGAGTGGTTGAGGAGAACGCTTCTGGCCAATGTGGAAATAAGTTAGAAAGATGTTGCAGTAGTTCAGGTGAGACATGATAAAAGCTTGACTGAAGGCAGTGGGGAATGGAGAAAATGGGTGAATTAAAATGATATTAGGTAGAAAGAGTCTACAGGCTTCAAAGACTGACTGGGGAGCAAATTTTCTTTGAACACGTCCTTATATCAGCAGCCTTCCTGGATTGTGTTTACTCTGCTTTGGGCTCTGGCTCTCCGGGCTAATGAACAGCATAGACTCATCTCTGTCTGAAGGCCTGCTGCAGCAACTCATGGACCGACCTGCCTCCGTATTCAAAGACACTGGAACAAATTTTTTCTTGTTCTTGGTTTGATTGGAATTGGGTGTCACTCCTACCTTCTAATTTCTCCAGTAAGGCCCAGACCAAAAATAAAACTTCTGTGACTAACTTCAGCTTCACAATCCATTCCTACCTTGTTCCAACTTCCGTGATTGCCTTTCTTTTCTTCTCATTGCTTCAAAGAGCACTGGTGAAAACGATGTCTGTTTGCACTTAATTCCATCCTTTCCTTGACTATTTTGCCCAATCAGGATCAAAGTGTACCTTGGTTGCCAAGTGGAACCATGCTATTAGTCATCTATTCACCCATCTTTGAGGCTTACCACTAGTGTGAAATTTACTTTGCATTAAATTCTAAGGGGGTGTTCATTAACTCGATTATACTGGAAGAAAGAGTTCTAATACAAGCTATTCTTAAAGGAAACTTTTTTTTCCTCTTGAGTATTTTAGACATATTTTGTAGAGTAGAATTAAATTTTAAAGAAAATTACATAGTGGGGCACCTGGGTGGCTCAGTCGTTGAGCGTCTGCCTTCGGCTCAGGTCACGATCCCGGGGTCCTGGGATCGAGCCCCGCATCGGGCTCCCTACTCGGCGGGAAGCCTGCTTCTCCCTCTCCCACTCCCCCTGCTTGTGTTCCCTCTCTCGCTGTGTCTCTCTCTGTCAAATAAATAAATAAAATTTTTTAAAAAAAAGAAAGAAAATTACATAGTATTTTTCTGACAAGCAAAAATAGATTGAGGGGAGAGAGGGAGAGGAATGCAGCTGAGAGAAAGAGAGAGAGAGAGAGAGACTCTACCTAAGCACAGAGAAAGACAGAGATAAATAGAAAAGGAATATGACAGAGACAGAGACAGAGTGGACACAGATTACTTCCTATTGGAGTTGCTGTTTGCTGGTTGTTATCAAGCAACATTTTGGAGATAGTCTATGGAATAGATCATCAAAGCCACTTTTTTACACCTTACAAAATATACCAAGACTCTGTGACAACTGCAGATTAGAGAAGTGGCACCAACACCAACTGTTTGTCCTGTAGTTTTCCCCTGGTTTCGATGCTTACAAAGAACACTAGTACTTAAAACCCTCACTTCCTGCCCAATATATGATACGTCTTGTTGCCATTAACCAGGATCATAACAGTCAGGGCTGACATGTCATCTACCTTCCCTGTCCCCGACCTGTAGCTTGTTCCAATTCCCTTTCTTGCCCAGCTGCAGAAATCCCAGTGGTTTTCATTCTCCCATTGATGAAGACCATGTTGAAGTTGGTAGCATAAATCTAGTTTCAGAGAGAAATAGGATAGGCGGGGGGGAGGGTCAGCCTCCACAACTTCGCAGAGAAATAACGTTGTACATATGTGCAGCACTGACTCAGAACCATGGAAAGTGACAGTTCAGCCAGCCCTCCTTCCTTCCCCTCTCTCCCTAGACATTAGGTTTTGCTTTGGAAGAGAGTAGGGGAATTTAAACACTTAGTACTGATGGTAGATGGTAGAGGAAGTGTTAGGAAGACATTCCATGGAATTAAAATGTATTGAGAGGTTTAACTTCTATAACAGATTGCATTGACTCTGTACCTTTACAAAGTTAGGGAGGCTTTCTCTGGCTCAGGCTCATACAGATAGTAGTAATAGATACGGGATTCTGGTCCATGTCTGTCTGACTCCAGCACTCATACTCTTAACCACAATATAGTGATTCTCTGTCTGAACTGGGCACCCCTAATATGAAGGAGTCAGCGTCACTATTTTAGGGAGTGTCCCATTGTGGAAATTTCCCAGATTCTGATCTTGTCTGATCTTATATTCCGTATGTTCTATACCAGCCTTGAAAAATTATCTCAAAGGAAAAAAAAAAATTAGAAAAACGAAAAAAAGAGAAGCAAATTATTTTAAAAGGAAAAAACCCACCCCATCTCTCCTCTACTCTGACATAGCCGTTTTTTACTTCTGCACGTTATATTTCAGCCCTTGTTGACACACTGACATATTTTCCATCATCGCAATCGAAGCAATTGTAGTATTTGCATTGTATTTTCACTTAGTGTCTTGTCATAAACCTTGCCCCAAGTTGCTATACAGTCTCTGTAATGATCACTTTTAATGTCTGTATAATGTTCTAACAAATGAATGTACCATGATCTACTAAACAACCCCCTAATTGTCGAGCATTTAGGTTATTTCCAGTTTTTTTTTAATTTCATAGATCGTGCTATGATGAGCATTTTTATGTGAAAACCACATGGGGTGCTTGAAGAAACATGAGCATGGAGTCAGATGGATTAGAGTTAAAACTCAACTCTGCCTTTTACCTCTAATGAGTTGAAAGAGTTCTCAGAGGTTTCATCCTGGGGACAGGGGGAGGGGACATTGCCAGAGCAGTGGGGTAGAGGATTGTGAGGCAGAGGCAGACCACCCACAGAGACAGACGCAAAAGGAGGAAGGAGCTCCTTATGATAAACTTCCAAGACTTTACAACTTTGCCTCTTCAAGTCTGGGGCTGAGCAAAAGCTGTTCACCCAGAGGAAGGCACATAAAGGGGATAGTTCTCCTTTGGTCAAATACTCGGGACCCAGGGCCTGAACTGGGCAATACATAAATAAGATCAGCTGACAAAACCCTCCTTTGAGAATATGTGATGATAGTAGCCGACTGAGAAGCAACCCCCACACCTGTTCCTCTAAGCTCAATACCCTGGTGTTAAAACCCTTGGGTCACTTCTCTGCCCCTGATCAACTTTCTCTGAATTCTTTCTTCCTATCAACCAGGACACATCCTTTCTCCTCCATCTTCTGGAGCCACCAACATACCTATGAGTCCTGATCATAGCTTACCAGATGGGATTCAATCTCTCTGCCCACCCACCCCCACCTCTTTCTCCCCAAGGACAATCCCACAGACTCCTTCATTATAATCTCTTCTGATGTTCCATGAAGGTGGATACCTCTGGGAGTTACCATATGTCTGGAATCTTCCATGGTTTCAATCACTATTCTTGCTTTAGAAAACCTGGCATCCTGGTGGCATGGTCCCTGGGTTCTTAGTTGTCTTCCTTGTGTCCTCCTTGACTCTTGAGTGTGGACCTACCTACCTATCTCCAGCACCAAGTCTGAAGGTGTATCTAGAGAAGGCCATTTAATAGATCAAACCAGTTGACCATTCAAGAGTTTCAAATTCTGGAGGGTAATTCTCTTCCCAGGGCACCTTCAGACTGAGCAAGTCCCTCATTAGTGTGACCCCTTTTCCACACATATATAATAAAGGGAGGTCTTCCCCCTACACCTGGCTCTGAATCTCCATGGTCAACTCTACTCGAGGTACAAGGGTAGGGGAAAGGGTGGAAAGAAAAGAGGAGCCTAGGGCTAAGCCCACCTACCAGATTCCTTCAAAAAACAACCCCCCTTCCCCAAACATGTCCATGCAATTTCCGGTACATGGCTGAATTTGTAGGTTGAGCTCTCACAGCCCTGGGGAGCAGGGAGGCCTTGTCAGGGGAAAGTTGCTGACCAGCCCCTTCTCCTTGGCTGTCAGGCCTAATCAACATCAGGGCAGCTAATGGGGAACACAAAACCTATTTAAAAGCTACATTTACCACTTGGCTGGTTCCATTACAGTGTGTAATATCCAGGTGTCACACTTTCTCTCAAAATGTCTATCTCAATGCTTCCTCAAGCTTCCAGGGTTAGGAAGTCACTGCCAAGAGCCACCTGAGGAGGACTCCTCCACCCCTGCCCCAACCCCATCCTCACAGCAAGCTTCTCTGCAAGCTCCGGGGGAAGATTCTGGAGCAGCGGGTGATAGTGGACACTGCAGGCACATGGCTCCTTCTCTGGACGGGAGGATTTTTCCCTCCCCGCGATGACAGCTAAGGTACCAGTCCTATGCCCTGCCCACATCTGAGAATCTGGATGCCAGGGGCATGATCACTATGTTGAGACCTCAATTTCCCCAACTCTCCCTTAAAGTCCAAATGAGCAGGATGATTTCCCACAGCTTCCTGACCCATGCACTTCCTATTCCTGCTCCGGGATCTCTCTCACTAAGGATCTGGAGGCAGAAGAAAAGCTGGGGATTCCATTTGATAAGACCACACCCCCCCCCCCCGAGATGACCTCCTACCCCATGGCTCTGCCATCAGTGCTATCCACCCCACCCATCAGCGTTCAAGCATTTTCTATCCCTTGAGCCAAAGTTGTCTTCACTTAGCTTGTCCCTGACCAGCCAGGGAAAGCTTGAGGGAAGGCCCTGGAGGGCAGCATGGATGTCTGTCCTTATTCCCAGCACCTCGCAGGTGTGGTGTGTGTTTGGCACACAGCGTCGTGGGTCATGTCTGTGGAGTGACTAAAGAATGCTTCTTGTCCCCTCTCCTTCTCGGTCTCCTTCACCTGCTCCATGTCTCAGCCACGGCTACCCCCATCTCTGCAGCCAGGCTCACACCTCACTTCACCCAAACGAGTGTCAGCCAAGCAGCAGACTCAGGGCTGTCCTTCCCTCCTCCCCTGTGAGTGGTGTGGACACCCTTCGGATGAGCCTGGAAAGAATGCTGTTTCCTCCTCTAGATGAGCAAAGGATCCACCTCCCTCTTACTCTGGCACTTCCCAGTGCTTTCATCAACACACCAGGCCCCGGGGAGGGGGGGCGCGGGGGGGAGGCCCAGGGAGCAGGACGGTTCAGGTTAGTGAGAGAGGCTCCAGCCGTGCAGGCCTTCTCCTGGTTGGGGGGGAGGCAGGGTGCTGGGAGCCTGGACTTGCCAAAGGCCAAGGGCGCCGCAAGGATCAGCCACTTCCAGGGCAAGGAGCAGCAAGCATGCCCATCTTCGCATGATGCGAGCCTACTTACGCTGGGGAAGTGAGGGGCATCCTTCTCCCAGGAGGTGCTAGAAATGTTCAGAGTTGCTATAGCCTTGTACCGGGTGGATCTCAGCCGCACAAGAGGTTAGCCTGCCCTGTGAGGGGCATCTGGTGCCCACACATCTGGCCACTCCAGACAGCATCTGTGGGAGCTGCCCACACCACCTGCTCAACGGGCATCTCTCCATCTTGCACACAGCTGGGTCATCGTATAAACAGAAGGCCTGGCTTCTGCCTCTGCAGCCAGCCAGAGGCTGCTAGAGCTCGGCCCAGACTGCTGCATATCCCTGGACAGGGTGGAGAAGCATGGCACGTCTTGTGGGGTCAGCAGATGCAGGGCCATGGGCATCCAGGCAGCTTTCACTCGCTGGGTAACCTTGGAAGTGCTCTCCTTTCTGTGAGCCTCGGTTTTTCTCCGTGAAATGAGGGGTGGGGCTCAGTCAGTGGCTTCCCAGAGGTTTTCTATGGGCCCCCGAGTCCCCTAAAGGCAAAGGGGAGCCTGAGGAGCAAACATGGGAGCTCTGCGCAACCCTGCTTCGACCAAGCAGCACTTCTTTTCCCTGCTTTGGATACAGAGCTTCTGCAGCAAAGTTTCACTTGGGAAACGGAAGTTCATCGCTGTAAGCAAGTTTGAAAACCACTGGCGTGATCATCCCTAAAGCCCCTTCTAGCTCTGACATTTCGTGATTTATGAGTAAATAAGATAATATATATGAAGGAGGCCTGGAACATGGTAGGGATGCAATAAATGGGCTCCATTATTGCTGCTGTGGCTACATGTGTCATGGGAGCCCCTGAGGAATGCTCAGCTGAAATCCAGAGACCAGGCCTACACCGTTTTCTGATCTCCAAGTCCAAGAACTGCACTTGGAGAGGCTCCACAGCTCTGTGTTGGATAAATGTGGATGGGAGGAAGGCAGAGAGTGCAGGAAGAGAGAGGAGGGAGGGAATGCAAATGCCAGGGTCAAGGTCTAGGAGCCCTCCCCTGCTCAGGTTCCAAGAGCACAGGGGTAAGACCCAGCCTGCCCCTCCTCCCCCCAACTCCATCATTTAGGCCTCACACACTGGTTGCCATGGAGATGGGGAGTGCAGGGGCCCAGGGCACTGACCTCTCCACCAGGGGCAGCATCTGCTCATCTTGATTTTATCCAATTTAAGAAAGCATGGAGGGGGGATACTTTGCCCCGCCTTCCCCATGTCTCCCCATTGTATCCTCACTGCCTCCCATTCACCTTCAGGACTTCACTGGGCAGCCACAGGTTGAGTTTCCTTTGGATGAAGGTCCTGGCCCACCTGTTGATGGAGTGAGTGAGGGGAAGGAGGCTGACGTGGCAACAGAAGGCAGGTCAGGAAGGCCGGGTGAGGAGGTGGGACCTGAGTTCTTGAGCAAGGGAAGACAGGAGCAGAGCAGTTTAGTGCGGTGGGTCTGCCCAGCTGGGGGGCTTGGAGCAGAGGGAAGAGGGGGCAGGGGGGCAGCTGCTGGAGTAATTCAAGTGAAAGGAAATGCAGACCTGGCTTAAGACAGGGGCAGGGAAAATGCACTGGAAGAATGAACTTGAGTTATGAGGGGCAGCAGACAGGGCTTTGTTACTCGGATTGAACGTCTCAGAACTTCAGTGCATGAAGGAATCCAAGATCGAGTCTGGCTTTGCCCAAAACTCCTTCCCTGGAAAACTGGCTCTACTAGAAAGACGAGGATCAAGTTAGCTTTGGAAATGCTGAATGTGGAATGTGAAGCCCTGTCCTGAAGACTCAAAGTGCACATTAGCATCATAAAAGCCCAGAGAGTCTCCCCCCCACTGCCCCCCAACCCCCCCAAAAGCCCCCACACTCTGCAAAGATGGTCCTCTCTCCAGGTTGTTTGACTCAACTTTGAATTTTCACAGAGGTCCAGACATAAAGAAACTTTATTAACTCTGGTTAGCCCAAATTTGTGTTTTAACTCTGACTACAGAGCTTCCCTCATCCCCTTCAGAAACAGCTATTTACACCTTCTGGAACATTTGGAAATTACTGATCTAGTCAAATGTATCTCACACACACAAGGCACAATGGTGGGGAGAAGATTCGGGATGTTTGGCTGTCCCAGAGATAGTCACATCGTGACTCAGAGGTCCCACTTCTGGGGATCAGGCCGAAGAGAGGGGTGCTTAACATGGAAATAACTACATGTATGACGTCACATCTAAAATGTGGAAATAGTAAAATCTTTAAAAATCCAATGGCATAATTCCTCAATGGCACTTTTGCATGATGATTGTGAATAGTATTTAGCTACAAAAGAGATCGCTTAAATCTGAATATATTGTAAGAATCATTTGACTGTAGTTTGTTAAAAAGCAAAAAGGATAGGAAGGAAATACATAGATTTCTTTTTTTACCCTGAGGAAGTTTCTCTGAATGGTGAATATAAGAGCTCTAGTCATAGAAATAAAGTTGTATCCACCCCCCCCCCCCCAGCCCTTCACTGTAATAAGTGGCAACTGGCTTGTACATCTGCCGTCTGTGAGTCTAGTCAGTTGGAGTTGGTTCCCTGAGTCTCATTCCCTGCAGGCATATTAGTATCCGAACCTGTAGGGCTGAACCAGGGTATTACTGTCAAGATATAGCCACACAGCCCATCTCCCCATCTGACATCCTCATTTCTTTGTCTCAACTTCACCAGGGTAAACAGGGCTTCAGAGGAGGAACCACTGGAGCCTATGTAGGGTAGACTAGACCCTCCAGGTGAGTTCTACATTGCTTGGTTCTTGACCTTGGTTGCACATTGGACTCAACTAACAATCTTTTGTAAAGATGCAGGTGCAAGGGTCCCACCCTCAGATATTCTGATTTAGTTGATGGGGCGCATGGCCTGAGCACTGGAGTTTGCAAAGGCCCAGGTGATTCTGGGGTACACCAGGCGTGGGGAACCTGGACTGGGGCTGAAGGGATGGGGGTGCTTGTCCGTTCCTAAGGGCTCTAACTCAGTACTAAATGCTCCAGGACACAGAGGGGGTGTCTCTTGGGGCCTGGGGTCAGTGGCCTGGGAGGGGCATGAGGTCAGGTCCAGTGATGAGTCTGGGTTCCTTCAGACAGGTCTCAGGTCAGGCGGGTGGCTGGGACGTGAGAGGCCTGGGCTCCCCAGCATCGCTGGTTTGGGAGAAGGAGCCCTGGCTCCCAGGACGCCAGCGCCTGTGCTTTTCAAATGAAGACATTGCCGCCCGCCAAGTGGACGGTTTGTAGGACTAAATGGCTTAATATTTTTGGAGTAGAAGGAACAAAACTGCCGCAGGACACTGTTGTTTTCCCCTCTGTAATTGATGGGGCTCACTCTTTTCTGCCATTAAAGCACAAGCTGGAGCTATTTTTCTTTTTTTAACCAAACACCGCTGAATGTGAAACATCGATTTTTTTTAAGCTGGGTTTCAAACTGAGAAATGTCTTGATCCCAGAAGTCAATCACCTGGAGCGTCAGAGTAACTTCCATTCATGCTGTTGAGGGGCTGAGCGGGGGGGCTCCTGCGGCGCTGACTCCCCACGCCCCTTGGGGCTCCCGCCCCACCCTCAGCCCAGCAGCAACTGCTTCAAGGACAGGGGCCCTCCAGTTCTTCTGAAGGGCACATGAGAACCCTCCCTGCCTTGTGTGGCCTTCAGCTTCTCTTCTGGGAGGGTCTAAGGAGCCCTCACTGCCCTTCTGACCACGCGCATGTCCTGTGAGCACATCATGACCCAGGCAGGAAGTGCAGTCCGAACCTCTGCCCCGTTGCATCACTCAGGACCACCTCATACAGTTGTGCTGGTTGCTCACTGCGCAACTCTAGACAATGTGTCCCCATTAGTGCCACTCACCTGCTTTTTAAAACCGTTCTTGACAACTCTCCCATTGCCTATGGCTATAACTCTTCAACGTGGCTCCCAGCACCCTGTCTGGCCTTCCTGTCCAGCCATCTCAAGCTTTGTCCCTCATCTCTAGCTCTGATCTCACTGGATTTATATCCCTTTCCCAAAGAAGCATGTTTTCTCTGCCAGCGTCTTTCCCACACGTTATGCTCTCTGCCTGCAATGCTCTCCTTCCTGTCTTCCCCACCTCCCCAGGTGAATTCTACTCCTCCTTCAGTTCTCAGGTAAAACATCACTTTCTCCAGAAAGCCTTCCCTGACTCCCACACCCTACTGGGTCCCCCTGCTCTGTGCACACTTTACTTCCCTCAGCACAGATGTCACCTCAAGTAACTGCTCATCTCTACCTTAGTTTCCCTGACTAGACCAGGAGCCTGCCTGCCCCAAACCTGCCCTTCTCGACTAAAACTCTGGGACCTTCCAACCCCTTTCCTGTCCCCTGTCTTGGAGGAGAGTGGACACCTGTATCCTGGTCCCCAGAGAGCCAACCCAGTTGCAGATGGACTGATTTGAGCATCGCCAAGATGCTGATGCCCTGACTGGAGCTCCAGCTGAATGCCTGGGTCCCTGGACTCTCAACGCCTGGCCCCACACTCTAGGTCACCAGAGTCAAGAGCTGATGCTTTACAGTTATCTCATTTAAACTGCACAACCATCCTCTGAGTGGGAGTTATTATTATTGTTATTACACCTACTTTATTGATGAGGAAACTGAGGAACAGAGGGGTTAAGTGACTTGCCCAACATCACACAGTAAGTATTGGCTGTGCCGGAATTTGGACATAGGGCAGACTGACTCAAAGTCTTTGCTTCACACAGATATCCCCTGAACGGAACTCAGATTTGCTACACGGTGTCAAACTCCGGGCTTGAGAGGGGGGACTGTCCTTCAGGGCCCACCTTCCCATGTCCCCACATCCCTGGCATCCCCGGCTCCCTGGACGAGGCCCTGGTCCAGAGCTGGGCATCTTCCACCCATGTCCCCAGCGGGGTTCTCTGCGCCCCTTCCCGTCCTCCTGCCAGCCCCTCCTCCCAGCGTGGAGCAGGCCCGGAGGACGGCTGTTCCCCGTGTCCCTGGACCACCCTTCAGAAGCAGCCACAGCGCTCCTCAATCTTCCTCCCCTTGTCACTGCGCTTTTTCAAGCCTGGCAGTGTCACCTTGGACTGTGAAGGCACAGACGGTCCTGCGGTCACAGGGAAAAATAGGCAAAGGAATTGCATTTCCTCCGAGACCATAGTGAAGCACGTGTGATGTGCCCCTTTTGTGTTGAATTGTTTTAGCTGCATCTTGCAGGACCCAGATTCCATTTCTGTTGAAACATGAAAGTCCCTCAGCACAAGGAAAAGAGACAACTGGGAAAAAGGGAACCTGTGTTCTAATCCAGCTTCATCATCAACCCATTTAAAACCTTCAGTGACTCTTTTTGTCCTTAAGATGATTTCCAAACACCTTGGTGGTGGGGGGGGGGTGGTAAGCAAGGTCCCGCACCATCAGGACCCGCCATTTCTTGGGAGTGCTCCCCTCCAGATACAATGAGCAACTGCCTGTTCCTCTGACCCTCAGAGATATCCTTGCAGCTGTCTTTTTCCTCCCTCTTGGCCCAGAAAACCCTGTTGGTCCTTTAGCCTGAACGTCACCTCCTCCAGGAAGTATTCTGCTATCATCACTTGTCAAGTTGCTCATGTTCCCATGTCTCCATAGATGTCCTCCAGTGGAGTGTGTAATGCAATTTAGTGTATTTTCTCTATTCAGTCATCAAGCATTACTGCGTGAGCTTCAGGAGGGCCACGCTTACTCCATCTTGCTCAGCATCGTTCCTTAGCACCTGGCACAGTGCCTGGCACACAGTAGGTCTTCTAGAAGCATACACTGCATAAGTGAACAACTAAACCAATCAGTCAGGATTCTTAGTTGCAAGCATCAAAACCAACAATATCTGATTTAAGGGGAAAAAAACAACGTATTCAAAGGCTATCTCCAGCAAGCTCTGGAGAACGAGGCTCAGGACCACAGAGCAGAAAAATGCCCAGCCAACACAAGGCAGGATTTATGTGGTGAAGACACCACTGCCATCTTCCATGAGAGCGAGCACCTGTTGCTGAGACCACCACCATCCCCAACCACGGACCCTTGACCCCTCCAGCAACAACGTGCCCCTGTTCCTCTGGGAACTTGAACTTGCTGCCCCCCTCCCTCCTGCTTCTTCATGTTATTAGCTCTTGATTGAGAGCCTGAGGCTGGAGTCCTGATGGGCACAGCCTGGGTCACGTGTCCACACCCTAGCCGCAAGGGAGCCTGGGACTGGGAGTACTTCGCATTTTTATTTCCTCGAATGAGAGATGGGGAAGTCATCAGGTGGAGAATTCCTAGGAATGGTGTTCACAAGAATGGGAAACCTCTGCCACAGTTATCAGCTAATTGATCCAGTGAGCCAAAGGCCTTAGGCGATTTCCCTTCCTGGTTGCTGCCTCAGTTTCCCCATCCGCAAAAGGAAAACATGTTAGTGTTTCAGCTCCTCTCTGGCATCACCATTTTACGATTCTGGTTGTGTGTTGTTTATCCATCCGCAGTGTGAAGGCTCAGAGGCCCAACTGACCCAGAGAGAAGAGAATGTCCCAAAAGTTCCTCTGCCAGCCAGGATTGCAGTAACAAATTAACCCGGTCCCAGGAGCTCATACCGGAGGAGACTGCCACAATTAGGGGCTTGGCTACCTGGAAAGAAGGGGGGGTTCACCCACCGCTGGAGGTACTTCCTACGGCTCATCGCTCATCAGAAGCCGGTTGCCCTGAACTATTCTGAAGGAGCGTGGGGTCAGAATGACTAATAAAGAAATTAGCTGTTCCACCAGAAGGGCCAAGTTCAAAGGCAGGCAGCTTCACAGAGGAGGGTTTATCAGCAGTAATACTGCTGACAATCTGTTTATTTATTTAGCCATTCACCGAAAAAACTATTTACGGAGCGTCCGCCGTGTTTCAGGTACGGTGCTGGCCCCTAGGGATGGGATGGTAAACAAGCCAGAAAGGCGCAAGCCCTCTTTGAGCTTATACTCTAGTGAGGAAGAAAGAGAAGAAGTAGATAAACAGAGAATGAAGCAGGGTGTTTTCTGTGGCGATCAGGGCTACAAAGGCGTAAACAGTGGTGCAGGAGAACAGAGAGTGTGTGGGCGAGGGGCATTCTAGCAGCCAGGGTCAGGGAAGGCGGGGGCCCCTCGGAGACGGCGGTTAAACTGAATCGTGATTAATAAGAAGAAGGAAGAGCAAGCCAGGCAGAGGGGACAGCAGGGAGAGAAGATTATAACACAGGAATAAATGTGGCTGGAGGAGCAGAGAAGTGGGTGCGGTCCTTCTCCCACTGCAAGGAATCTGTGGGGACCAGGCTGGGGGGAGGGGAAACTGCCCGGCGCTAAGCAAGAGAGTGAAAAGATCTGATTTGATTTTGTGTTTTTTCAAAAGATCATTCGGGCCGCTGGGTGTGGAATGGATCGGAGGGGAGCAAGGTAATAACAGAGAGAACACAATACCTAGTTCAATAGGAGTGACATTGCCAGCCGAGAGTCCTGGCTTTCGTTGCCGTTGCAAACGGTAACTGCTGTGGGTACCGCAGGGAGTTATCATGACGAGGGGCAGGGAGGATGTGCCTGTCCACCAATTCCCAGAGGAGCTTCTTCCACAGATTTTGTGGAGCATCGGCTACACCACGGCACCAAGTGAAACCCCAAGCCTCAGTGCTTTCACGAACCCTGTTTTATTTCTCACTCACACTGTGGGCTCATCGTGGGTGGGCTGGGGGGGGTGTCTCTGCGCCGTACGGTCTCACTCAGGGACCCAGGCGGACAGAGACGCCACCTTCTGCAGCCTGATCTTCTTGGCCCCTGCAGCAGGCAGGGGAAGAGCATGCACAGAGAGCTGACACATCCTCCCCTGCACTTTGTCACCTCTTCTTATATCCCATGGGCCAGAACGCACCACATGTCTGCGTGTAATTGCGAGGAAGCTGCGGTCTTCTGTGTGCTCAGGAGGAAAGCAGGACTGGATCCGCGTGGGTTCTAGCAAAGTCTGCCATGGGCCTGAAATCAGAAGTGAGTGTTCTCTGGCAAAATGAAAAAGGGGGGGGTGGGGAGACCATAGAAAAGAGGCACCACAGGATGGACGAGACATCAAAGACCTGCCCAAACGAAGACTAAAGCTGCTTTTCTACCGGGATATCCCATGTGACTCAGGAGCAAAAACTACTTGTTTTAGGATGAATACGGATCTGGCCAGGCACTCAGCACTGGAAGGTGATTTGGCACAGAGCCTCCACATGCTGGGAGAGTGGACTTCCCCCTAGGTCCCTTCATGGGGCCGCAGTTTCTTTGCCTCTCTCTGAGGTCTGCATAGGGACACACACATGCTGGAGAATTTCGTAAACCTTTTTGCATTGTTGTGTGATCTTTCTTTTGGAATGCTTGTTCTACACACATTTTTTTTTTCTTTTTCTAATAACATTATCATTTTTTTCAAAGATTTTATTTATTTGAGAGACAGAGAGCATATGCGCGAGAGCCCTAGCAGGTGTGGGGAGGGGCAGCGGGAGAGGGAGAAGAAAACGCCCCGCTGAGCATGGAGCCTGACGCAGGGCTCTACCCCAGCACCCTGAGATCATGACCTGAGTCAAAGGCAGACGCTTAACTGAGCCACCCAGGTGCCCCTAACATTATCATTTTTAATAATACTCCTAGCTGCACTTTTCCAAGTACCTTCTAAGCATTTCCCATACCATAGCTTATTTAATCCTCACAACAATCCCAGAAGGTAGCTATGATTACCAGCATCATTTTACAGATGGGGAAACTGAGGCACAGAGAGATTCAATAACTTGCCTAAAGTGTAACAGCTAAGAGTGGAGGAGCTGGGGATCAAAGCTAGGGGGCCTGGTTCTGGAGGCTCTGCTCTCAAACGTAGACCACACTGCCTTTGATACGGGGTGCGCCCCAGCAGACACGGCCACAACCCACGCTGGCTCTAAAGAGCAGCTGTCCCCAGGAGTGGAGGAGAGCAGAAGATCCTCTTCACTCACATTATTCCTCAACGGGTGACTTGTGACCTCACAGTGGAACGAACCTTCCCACATGGACACGTACAGAACCTAGCCTGAACCCAGTATGTGCACAGCGGGCGTCTGAGTACTTCAGCCAATAATGGGTAAGTAGAGAGAGCCAAAGCAAATAGTTAACTCTTCTTGCTTTTCATTTTATTCGACTTCATATTTGGGTTCGAGTTTTTTTTCCAACAAATATTTTTGAACATCTCCTATAAGGAAGATAGTCAATTAATGCCATCCAGGGAAGTAAGGAGAGGAAATTAGGAATATAAGGCATAATCTCTTCCCTCAAAGAGCTTGCCCTCTACTCAGGGAAACCAGACAGAACCCCATGACAAATGCAATCATTTTGAAGGAGGAGATCGTTGTACAGTTCTAAAACAAGATACCGTGTTTAATTGTTAGGTGGGGTCAGGATGTTGGGAGCTGTGAAGGGCCAGCGCGGAAGCAGGTGGGGACAACACTGAGCTGGACGAACGAGACAGACGTTGGAGCAGGAGGAGGAATTTGAATCGGGTTTTGGAGCATGTGGCAAAGACCAAATTAAGTTGATGCTAGGGATGCCCACCCCGGGATATTGAGACCGGGAGCTTTGTCGGGGGCTAGAGGCTACTGGACAAAGCTGAATGCACACACCGGCTGGACCATGACCCCTCGATAGTCCCTGTCCCCGAGGGAGCTCCCGCCAAGGCGCGATAGCAAGTTCTCAGAGTAGCAAGTGAAGAAAAGACATAGAAGCAGACCAGGGACGGGAAAGCAAGGCGGAAGGTGAGTTTTGTGAAACTGTGGGCTCTGCAGAGCCCCTACAGTTGCTCTTCCTGTAAGAACAGACGCTGGGCGCAGGGAAGCCACATTCACTCATCTGCCTGAGCATCATCTCAAGCCCCCGTAGGAAGGCCCAGGGCTGTGAACAACTGTTTTCAACTCTAGTACTTACAGCCTTGAGGCTGCCACCTTCTATGCTTTGGAAAATTTGCTTCCATCACAAACACACACACACACAAATCAAACAAACCAACAACAACAAAAACCTACACATTTCCCTCCTGCATGAGTCAGAACCCACAACCCACTCTCACTGGTTTTAAGAAGAAAATAAATGTAGCAGAAGTTATTAGATAACTCAGAGAATTTCAGAGAAGCCCAGAGAGCTGGGTTCTACACTACGCTCAAGTCAGGGGGCTGGCCCACTTGCGGATATGGTCCCCGGCCCCGGGCACAGACACGGGAGCATGGAATGCCATCCCCAGGGCTCTGTCGTGGCTGCCTCCAAAAGCTCGCTGGCCCTCCGGCCCCTGGCTGAGAGCACGGCTTCCACACAGCACCTCCTTCCTCTGTGTGTTCCCTTCTGGACTGAAGCTGCTCATCGATGCAACCAGTCGCAGGATCCCAAGTCACGTGCCTGCCTGGTCACTAACACCGGGGGTGGGAAAGTGAGTTCTGACTTCTCTCTTGGGAAAGTGGGATTCAGAACAGGAGTAGTGACCAGGGTGTGGCCACACATCTTGGCTTCTTAAAGAGAATCTCAGGTTTCTGCCTGTCATCCCAGCATAATTATTAATAGCACCCTTTTAACTTTCACATGTGGTTCCACTTGGATCATAAATTATATAACATCCTAATAATTCCCAATAATAGGGGCACCTGGGTGACTCAGTCGTTAAGCGTCTGCCTTCGGCTCAGGTCATGATCCCAGGGTCCTGGGATCGAGCCCCGCATCGGGCTCCCCGCTCCGTGGGAAGCCTGCTTCTCCCTCTCCCACTCCCCCTGCTTGTGTTCCCTCTCTCGCTGTGTCTCTCTCTGTCAAATAAATAAATAAAATTTAAAAAAAATAATAATAATTCCCAATAATAATTGTAGGGTTCGGTCATCACAGATGGTCCGCTTTCCCTCCCTTCCCCGATCCTCTGCCCCTCCCATACGAGAAGCATGTCGTGAATGTGCCAAAGCCCTTCTCCTATGACAGAGCTAAAGGGGGCTCTCCTGTCCGCACTCAGGGAAAGCCCGCAACAGGCACCCCTCAGGGACCATTCCAGCCAGAAGAGGGAGAACTTTGCTCTGCGAGGTAAAAGTAGCCAAGCGAAAATTCAGAGGAACAAAGGAAAATATGAGCAGCCAGCTGGCCAGTTTAGTTGGAATTTTGGGCTGGGGCCAGCTCGTGGAGGGCCTTGAGTGGCAAGGAGAAAACTTTGGACTTTATCTCTGGGAAATAAGATATACGACATATGGAAGTTCTCTGAACAGGGGGAATGGCCTGACCCCGTCTGTGTACTTGAAAAAGCAGGGGCCAGACAGACCTGAGTTTAATGCATGATTTATTGTACAGAGGGAGCTGATGTCCAGGCAGGATTTGGGGGAACATCACACAGCACATGTGTGCAGAGCAACAGGAAAGGGAAGAGGCTGGAGGCTGGAGGCCAGCAGAGAGGTGGTCTGGTGGAGAGACCTGCGGAGGAAGAATGCACTGTTGGGAGGGGACATAGGGGGGCGGAGTCAGGCTGACAGCCAGGCTTCCCACCTGGGTGACTGGCCGGACAGTGGTGACAGCTTCAAGGTGCAGGGTGATGGCAGGTGGCTGGTTCGGAGGGACTTGTAAGGAAGGGAAAGACAGGAATTCAATTTGGAATATACAGAATTTAAAGGCCCAGGCTGTCATCCAGGAGACTTCTCCAGCAAGAGAGCTAGAGTTTGAAAATTCCCCTTGCAGACCCACATCTTAGAAGCTCAGAGAGGAAGTGTCCTGAATAACAACAGAATACGCCTTATTAGGGGCGCCTGGCTGGCTCAGTTGGTGGAGCGTGCAACTCTTGATCTTGGGGTTCTGAGTTCAAGCCCCACGTTGGGTTCAGAGATTACTTAAAAATAAAATCTTAAAGGGCGCCTGGGTGGCTCAGTTGGTTAAGCGACTGCCTTCGGCTCAGGTCATGATCCTGGAGTCCCGGGATCGAGTCCCGCATCGGGCTCCCTGCTCGGCAGGGAGTCTATTTCTCCCTCTGACCCTCCCCCCTCTCCTGCTCTCTCTCTCTCATTCTCTCTCTCAAATAAATAAATAAAATCTTAAAAAAAAATAAATAAAATAAATAAATAAAAAAATAAAATCTTTAAAAAAAAAAAGAAGAAGAATGTGCCTTATTATATGCTGGGACCAAGCCGCAGAGCTTCTGTTCATGCTGTTCATGGTCCCGGCAGAAAAGGCTAGAGACAAACCTGCATAGCAGACATCTTTGATCCAGTTTTAGTTACCCTATGTATATGACTGAGGTAGGGTCCAACTTCATTCTTTTGCATGTGGCTGTCCAGGGCCCCAGCATCATTTGTTGAAAAAACCATTCTTTCCCCCATTGAATTTTCTTCACACCTTATGAAAATTCAATCGGCCATTGATATATGGGTTTATTTCCAGACTAGTCCATTGATCAGTACGTCTCTATTAATGCCAATACCACACTGTCTTGATTATTGTTGCTTTGTAGTAAGTTTTCAAATCAGGAATTGAGAGTACTCCTACTTTGTTCCTGTTTTTCAAGGTACTTGTGGCCATTATGGGTCCATTGTAATTCCATATGAATTTTAGAATCAGCTTGTCAATTTCTACAAAGAAGTCGGCTTATATTCTGATACAGGTGACCTTTAACCTGCAGAGCAGTTTGAGGAGTATTCAGTTTTCCCATCACGAACATGGAATGTCTTTTCATTTATTCAGAGATCCTCTTTAACTTTTCAACAGTATTTTTCAGCTGTAGTTTTTGATGTACAAGTCTTGCACTTTTGTTAAATTTATTCCTAAGTATTTTATTCTTTTTATGCTATGGGAAACCAGAATTTTTTTTTCTTCACTTCACTTTCGGATTATTTATTGATGGTGTATAGAACTATAATTGATTTTTGTATATTGATCATATGTTCTGTAACTATGCTGGACCAATTCTAAAAGTGTGTGTGTGTCTGTGTGTATTTCTTAGTATATACTGTACACAATATCATATCAGCTGCAAATAGAGACAGTTTGACCTCTTCCTTTCCGATCTGGATGTTTCTTTTTTTTTCTTTTCTTTGCCTATTTACCCTGGCTAGAAGCTCCATTATGACACTAAATACAAGTCATGAAAGTGGACATATTTGTCTTATTGCTAGTCTTAGGAGGAAAGTAATCAGTCTTTCACTGTTCTGTTAGCTGTGGGCTTTTGTAGATACCATTTATTAAGTTGAGGAAGATCCCCTTTATTCCTTTTTTATTGAATACTTTTATCTTGAAAAGGAATTGGGTTTTATTGAATATTTTTCTTCATCTATTGAGATGATCATGACACTTTTGTCCTTTGTTCTATTAATATGGTGCCTTATATTGATTTTCAGATATGAAAAAACTTTGCATTCCTGGAATAATTTCCACTTAGTTATGGTGCATAATCACTTTTATATATTGCTTGATTGATTTTGCCAATATTTTGGTGAGGATTTTGTGTCTGTATTCATAAGGGATTTTGGTCTGTGGTTTTCTTCTCTTATGCTGTTTTGGATAATACTGGTCTCATAGAATGAGTTGGCGAGGGTCTCCTCTTTTGTTTCTTGGAAAGATTTGTGAAAGATTGGCATTAATTCTTCTTTAAATGTTATGTAGAATTACCAGTAAAACCATATGGGCCTGAGTTTTTCTTCATTGGAAGTGTGGTTGTTGTTTCTAATTAATTCAATCTCTTAACTTGTAATAGGTCTCTTCAGAGTTTCTTTTTCTCTTTCTTCTTCCTTCCTTCCTCCCTCCCTCCCTACTTCCCTCCCTCTCTTTCTTTTCTTCCTTCGAGGGAGAGCAGAGAGGTGGGGGTGAAGTGGAGGGGTGGGGCAGAGGGAAAGAGAGAATCCCAAGCAGGGTCCATGCTCAGCAAGGAGCCTGACACAGGGCTTGATCATGACCCTGAGATCACCACCTGAACTGAAAGCAAGAGTTGGATGCTTAACTGACTGAACTACCCAGGTGCCCCCAGAGTTTCTTTTTCTTCAGTCATTTTCAGTCATTTGTGTCTGTCTAGGATTTTTTTTTCATTTCACCTAGATTATCTAATTTGTTGGCATGTGGTTGTTCATAGTATTACTACATAATCCTCTTTATTTCTATAAGGTCTGTAGTAATGTCCTCGCTTTCATTCCTGATTTTAATAATTTGAACAATCCCTCTTTTTTTTTCTTCGCTGGTTTATCTAGAGGTTTGTTGATATTGTTGGTATTTAAAAATGAATCAACTTTGATTTCATTAAATCTCTCTATTGTTTTTCTATTCTCTGTTTCATTTATCTTTATTATTTACTCTTATCTTTATTATTTCTTCCTTTCTGCTGGCTTTGGGTTTATTTTGTTCTTCTTCCACTAGTTTCTTCAGGTGGAAGCTGTGGTATTGGTTTGAGATTTGTCTTCTGATGTAATATAGGTGCTAATAGCCATACATTTCTCTAGACACTGCTTGAGCTGCATCCCCTACATTTTGGTATGTTGTGGTTTTGTTTTCATTCATCTCAAAATGTTTTCTCATTTCTTTTGTGATTCTCCCCACCCCGGAAATGTGTTGTTTAATTTCCATATGTATATATATATTTTTAAGATTGTATTTATTTATTTGAGAGAAGAGAGAGAGAGCAAGCAGAGGGAAAGGGAGAAGCAGGGTTCCCTGCAGGGCTCAATCCCAGGATGATGGGATCATGACCTGAGCTGAAGGCATACACTTAACCAACTGAGCCACCCAGGCGCCCCTAATTTCCATATATTTGAATTTCTGGCACTTCCTTCTGTTATTGATTTCTAATTTTATTCCCCTGCAGTCAAAGAACATTCTTTGCATGATTTTAATTCTTTATAATTTATTGAGGCTTGTTTTATGGCCTAACATGTGGTCCTACCTGGAGAAAATCCATGCACCCTTGAAAAGAATGTATTCTGCTGTTAATTAGGCAAAGCGTTCAATAGATGTCTGCTTCATGGTATTGTTCAAGTCCTCCACTTCCCTGTTGATCTTTTGCCCAGTTGTTCTATCCCACTGAAAGTGGGGTGTTGAAGTCTCCAGCTCCTATTGTGGGATTGTCTATTTCTTTATTCACTTCTAACATGTTTTGCTTCATGTGTTTGGGGGCCTTATTAGGTGCATATATGTTTATATTGTTATGTCTTTATGAGAAATTGACATCATTATAAAATGTCGTTCTCTGTCCATACTAACAATTTTTGTCTTAAAATCTATTTGTCTGATATTAGTATAGCCTCTCCAGGCCTTGTTTTGTTAATGTTCGCATGGCACATCTTTTTCTATGGTGTCTTTGAATCTAAAAGTGTGTCTCTTGTAGATAGCATATACTTGGATCATGTGTTTTTATTCATTTTGCCATCTCAGCCTTTTATTGGATGTTTATTTAGTCCATTTGCATTGAAAGTAATTGCTGATAAGGTAGGAATTACAGTGGAATTTGTTATTTGTTTTCTACATGTTTTATGGTTTTTGGCCCTCTGTGCTTCTATTTATGTTAGAAGTACACTAGAAAGTGTATTATTTTAATTCCCTATTGTTTCTTTTTTCATATTTTTAAAGTTATTTTCTTAGTGGTTGCTCTGGGAATTGCAATTAACATCTAAACTTAAAACAATTTAGTTTGAACTGATGCCAACTTAATTTCAATAATATGCAAAAACTTTGTTTCAATATATCTCTGTTCCCTCCTCCTTTGTTTTCCTGTCATACAAATTAGATCTTTACATATTATAAGCTCTTCAACACAGTTTTATAATTGTTGCTTTATGCTGTTGTGTTTTAAATCAGGTGGGAGAATAGAAACATTATAAACAAAAATGCATTTATATTGTTTTTATATTAACCTATGTAGTTATCTTTACTTGTGCTCTTTATTTATTTGTGTGGTTCCAAGTTACTTTCTAGTATCCTTTCACTTCAGCCTGAAAGACTCCCATTAGTATTTCTTGTAGGGCAGGTCTGCTACCAACAAATTCTCAGCTTTTGGTTATCTGGGAATGTATTAATATCTCCTTCATTTTTGAAGCATAGTTTTGCTGGAATGTCTTGGTTGACCTTTTTCTTTCATTTCTTGAATATGTCATCCCATTGTCTTCTGGCCTCCATAGTTTCAATGAGATGTCAGTTTTTAATGTTATTGAGGATCCCTTGTATGTGACAAGTCAACTTTTCTCTTGCTGCTTTCAGGATTCTTTCTTTGTCTTTGACTTTTGACCATTTGACTATGATGTGTCTAGATATGGATCTCTTTGAATTTATTCTGCTTGAAATTTGTTGAGGTTCTTGGATGTGTAGATTAATATTTTACATCTAATTTGAGAAGTTTTAGAAGTTTATTCATATATTCTTTCTGCCCTTTTCTCCCCTCTCCTTCTGGGATTCCGATTATACACACGTTGGTATTGTTAATGGTGCCCCATGGGTCTCTGAGGTTCTTCCTTTTTTTAGATTCCTTTTCTTGCTGTTCCTCAGACTGATCATCTCAATTGACTTATCTTCAAGTTCTCTCATCTTTTCTTATGCCAATTCAAATACACTGTAGAGACTATCTAGTGAATTTTTTATTTCAGTCATTGTACTTTTCAACTCCAGAATTTCTATTTGGTTCTTTTTTTTTTTAGATTTTATTTATTTATTTATTTGACAGAGAGAGCACAAGCAGGGGCAGAGGAAGAGGGAGAAGCAGGCCCCCCGCCGAGCAGGGAGCCTGACACGGGACTCAATCCCAGGACCCCGGGATCATGACCCAAGCCGAAGGCAGACACTCAACTGACTGAGCCACCCAGGCGCCCTATTTGGTTCTTTTTTTATAGTCTCCATCTCTTTATTGATGTTCTCTATGTGGTGACACATTGTTCTCATACTTTCATTTAATTCTTTGGAAGTGTTTTCCTTTAGTTCTTTGAACACTTTATAATAGATGATTAAAGTCTCTGTCTAGTAAGTCCAACTTCTGGACTTCCTCAGGGAGAATTCCTACTGACTACGGTTTTCCTGTGTGGAAAAATATGTATGGATCATATTTTCCTGTTTCTTTGTAGGTCTCATAATTTTTTGTTGAGAATTAAAAAATTTAAAATAATAAATTGTGGCAACTCTTCAAATAAGACTCCCTCCCCCCTCCCAGGGTTTGTCATTGTTGCTGTTTGTTGTTGTTGGTATTACTGCTTATTTAGTTACTTTTCTGATATAATTCTATAAAGTCTGTATTATTTGTCATGCGCAACCACTGAAATCTCTGCTTAGTTAGCTTAGTGATTATCTAATGATTGAAGAGATTTCCTTATATGATTTCAACAAATAAGTCTTCCATCTTTTTCTGAGGGTCTCTGTGTATATGTTGGTGCACATCTTGAAGTCTCTGGTAATTTACAACTCTGCCTGAACCCATTATTTTCTGCTTGTGTGGAGTCCTAAGATCAGACAGAGGTGAGAGATTGGAGCCTTCTCAAGGTTTTCCTGGGGATGCACAGAACCCTGCACATGTATCTGTCCTTCTAAATCCCCAGTAATATGTCAGAGCTTTTCAAAGCTTCCTATGGGAACATCCCATTCACCAGATTTAAGTCTTTTGGCCAGCCTCTTGTTTGCCCAACAGGTATCACCACCTCAGGTAACTGTAATATTAAACAATTGCCTGTGATTGTTTTTGACAAATGCTGTGCAGATAAAGTGTCTTGCTGAACAAGCTCCGGGTCAAAACAAATAAAGACAGGTCCTTTAATGGGAACTGCTGTGCAAGTCAAAAAGTGAAAATTCCCTGAGGATAGAGCTTTCGGGAAGCTCTAAACTTGTATTTCTCCATCCAGTGACTGCTAGGCTGCCAGTTTTCACAGCCACTGTGATTGTCATGCTGCTGGTTCTCAGGGCTACCACAGAGCTGTGGAAAGAGGCATAGGAATAGGACAAGTTAAAATGCCACAAAGCTCATTGTTCTTGCTGAGATTAAGCCATTTTCCCTGAGTAAACAGTCTTTGGATTGTTGCAAGCCTTTATTAATTTCCAGCATTCTGAAAATATTGGTTTTGACAATTTTTCCAATGTTTCCCTTGCTTTCATGGAAGAGCAGAGTTCTGAGGGTTCATACTCTTCCATTACAGAAGTTCTTCCCTTTCATGAAGAATTTAACTGGGACCAAACATGATCAAATCATTTTGTTAGGATCTGTCCGGCCTCTGCATTGAGAATAGATTGGAGGGACAGAACAGGCAGCAAGAGGACAGTTAAGAGAATCTTACTGGGGAGAAGTGATGGTTGCCAGAACCAAAGCAGTAAGAGCAGCATGACTGTGAAGAAGTAGATCAGTCCAAGAGACTCAAATAAGATTTTTTTTCTTTCTCCTGGTCTACTCAGTCAATCAGGAGCTGAAATAGGGCTCACGCTCTACCAGACAAGCAGATCTGAAAAGAATCAGTCCAAATACAATGCAAGGAAGAGCAGAGGCTGCTTGCTTATCTCTGGGCAGTCCAAGGAGGCTTTGTGAAAGAGGAGATTCAGGTGATCCCCAATGGGGAGTGAAGTAAGTCTTGGGGAGGGGCAACAAGGGTTAACATCAGGGGCTGGGGGCCTTAGTGTTCCTTGGCCTCTTCTGCAGGAACAGCCGGGGGGTCAACCGGAGCTTTGCCACCTGGGATCCTTCAGGGCCACAGATTCTTCTCTGGTCCAGCCTTATCCGCTCCTCTCAAGAGGCTGTCCCTGAGTGCATTGTATTCCTGGAGCCCAGGAGAGAGGCCAGGTAAGAGTGAAGTGGACTGTTTTCTTCTCCATTTCTTTCTCTCCCAAGAAATTCTCTGAACAAGCTTTTGTATGTCCCAGATGTTCCTACCTTTGTTCAGATTTAATCCTCCCTATTTGTCCCCCATGGTACCTGTTTATTATGTTCCATTTCTCTTTTGGAGCTGGGGCTTAACAGATCTGCCAAGACTGATCTTATCTGCACTTGGGCAAACACAATCATGCACATGCCTTGTCATCTAGCTCCCATATAAAAGGGCTAGAAAAGGAGAGGAATTAAAACCAGTACCATCAAGAACAGCAAGCCCAAAGAGATTTAAAAATAAACATGAAAACTGCTTTGGGCCCTGTTCAGAGGCCCTTGCAAAACCCTTCAATGGAGCCATGCACCCACTCTCAGGGCCTTGTCCCTCTGCAGCTACAAATCATGCAGCCTTGGCCCTTGATTCCTGCCTTGAAAAGGGGACTTGGATCCCAGTAGGGCTGTGAAGACAATGATACAGAAATTCTCCCCTGCTTGGATTCAAAATCTGAGAACATTACAGCTCTTGGAGACTATAGCTTTGGGTCTTTGATGGGACCCCTGAGGACAACAAGGGGAGGAGGGCCCAAGGTCCCGGAGTGAGCCACGTACTCAGGAAAGGGTAGGACACAGGCCCCCTGGTTCTCCCCTAGACTGCTTTCTCCAACAGCACACTGCATATGCAGGGCGGTAAATGCAAGCTGAGAATCACAACAAGAACAGAGGGGGGAAAAAGACTTTTATTCATCACCTTTACTAGACAGATCTTTGGAGAACTGCCATCCAACAATACTATCTCTAATCTGGACCTCTGAGAACACCGCTGGACCTGAAGCTACCAAGCCCCACCAGCCCCACTTTTGAGAGCTGAGGGCAGACATGGTCTGATTCTTCACTAGCACTAAGTTCAAGGGATCCCGTAAATCACAGGTTGGAGCAAAAGCCTTGGAGGCAAGTCAGAGTGAAACCCACCCCCCATAACTGGGGAGGGTGGAAGAGCTCTTCTAAACTCTCTCCTGAATCCACACTCCTTCCCCCACCCCTAGCGTCCCCACCTTGGCCTGCAACAGGAGTGAGATAGGACCTCAGTGAATTTAGGGTCAGCTCCATGGCAGCAAGTGCGTTAGTTCCTAACTCACTGCACCCCAGCTCTTTTAATCCTCCCCTCAGCTCTGCGAGGTAGGCATCAACATCTCCATGGCAGACACTAGTCAACCAAGACCAGGGGAGTTTACACAACTTGCCCCGGATCGCACGACTAAGAACTGGCAGCTCCAAATTTGAAATCTGGTCCGTTGGATCCAAAGCTGAAAACATGCCCAGGAATCTCCAGTGCACCAGGGCTCCCACTGGCCAGTGCTCTAAAGACTGTCCATTCTACCCATCCAAGACAGACAAGCCCTGCGCCTGCATGGCCAGGTGGGATGGAGGGACGCGGGGCGCTGCAGTGTTCCGCATGCATCCCCGCGGTCACTGCAAATGGCTCGTTTTATAGTGGCTTCTGTGGCAGCAACTTCAGGCGCCTTCGCCTTGCAGGATTGACATCAATCCTCATTCAAATCAAACTCCTCTGAAACATGCTCCACTGGAGTGGAATTTTCTGCTAAATAAGGTGTTATTAACCCAGCTCCCAGCTCCTTGGGCCCAGGCTGAGCTCAGCAGCGGCGGCAGCCACTCCACGCTACTTAAATAGCGATTAATAGGCATGGCAGCACTGGCCCAGGCAGACCCTGCGACCCCAGGCCCCTCTGGGCTCCTCGGGCCCTGGTGCCTGGAAACTCACAATGCATCTTGCCTGACTCGCATTCCAGTCCAGTCATCAAGGAGCAGTGGGATGCTTTGTGGTCTGAGGACAAGGAGATCGCAGTGGGGGATTAAATGGGGACATTGTTCTTCTTCTGCTGCTTCTTCCTTACCAGGCTTCCGTTGGCAGGGCTTCTCGGGGTGGGATGGGGCAGACAAAGGACAAGCCCAGTCAGGGAGGAAGGGGGTCGCTCTGCCTCCACCGCACTCGCAACACTGCCCAGAGCGGCCGAGGAGGTCCCTATTACAGTGAAGATGACACAAGAAGCCATCCAGGCCTTAGGTTGGGAATAGATCCCAACGAAAGGCCATTCCAGTTCCAGCACAGCCCAAAGGAAGCTTTGGTGCCCCCAATCCAATCATTTCAGCCACATACAAGTTCAATTTATGTAATCCTCAGAGTTTAAACTTTTACAGCTGAAAGAGCCCTTAGAGAGCTGCTGGTCTGAGCTCATTTTACAGCTAAGGAAACTCAGGACCAGAGAGGGAAAAGGTCATGTCTAAGGTCCCACAGCTAGTAAGCCGCAAAGCCAAGGCTTATACCCAGATCTCCGACTCCCATTGCAATGCTCTTTCCCTTATTCTGTTTCTCTCCCTTCTAAGAACACAGAAGCATCGTTGAGAGCCAGAAAGTAATAACCACATTTACATGATTTCCCAGTTTACATATTGCAATGGATATCAAATTGTTTTTTTTTAAAGATTTTATTTATTTATTTATTTGAGAGAGAGAGAGAGAGAGCATGAGATGGGGAGGGTCAGAGGGAGAAGCAGACTCCCCGCTGAGCAGGGAGCCCGATGCGGGACTCGATCCCGGGACTCCAGGATCATGACCTGAGCCGAAGGCAGTCGCTTAACCAACTGAGCCACCCAGGTGCCCCTCAAATTGTTCTTAAGTGATATGTTATTAAATAAGATCAGAGAACATAAAAATGGATTTCTGAACTCTGGTAAATAACATCACACTTATTCATCTATTTTCCTGAAAAATGCCTGCTAGGTGCCTGCTACATATCAGACAGGGTGCTGTGTGTGGGGTTTACAGGGGTCACTGCATGAGAGGCCGTCTATAGCCTCACCAAGCTTATAGTCTAGTGGGAGAGACAGAACAATCACACACACACACACACACACACACACACACAGTTGCAAATCATGATATGCAAATAACTGCTATGAAGGAAAGGAACCCAGGGCTAGCACAGAACCATGGGGCAGAACTGCTTTCTGTTTGGAAGGTTTCTCTAAGGAGGTGACATTCAAGCCAAGACCTGAAGGAAGAGAAAAGGCCAGTCAGCAAGGAGACAAGGAGGAGTGATCCAAGCAGAAGGAATCAAACTTGGATTTCTTATCATGGACAATGAGGTGAAAATATTTTTAAATTAATATGAGCCCATTATTTTACAGAAAGGAAAGCTATTCCATTCCCTCAGCTAATTGTTGTGCTTCTTGCAGATGATGCCTTATTGATCAGCGTTTCTGGGTCACTTGTCTGCATTTTTGTACCATTTGCTCAATTTGTGCCTGAGAAGGGCCCTTTCAGAGGTGGTGGAGGGACTTTTCACTTCCCTCCCCAAGCCCAAAATAATGGTGAGTAGTTATTGAGCAGGAAGCTTCCAACAGGAAGACCCGGGCTCCATCGCTTCTTAGCTGTGTGACCTTGGCCAAGGTACTTCCTCTCTGAGCCTCAGTCTTCTCCTTTGTACAATTGAGGATAATAAGAGCACAGCCCTCAGAGGGTGGAAGGAATGTGTGTGAAGAACCTGGCACAGTGTCTGGCACGTTGTAATTGCTCAATAACTGTTAGCCACTATTATGATTGGAAGCTACATTCAAATTAAACTATCTTGTATATGCAAAGGTGTTGGTTAATTTTTCTTCAATTTTTTTCCATGCACATTGCAGCAAAGAGCAGATCCCTTTGTGGTTGTGACTGAAAGCTTATGCTAGAAATTCCATGGGTCCTGGCAGGGTTGGTGGGGAGACTTATGTGCAGAGGTGGGGGCTCCTAAGACCTGGAGTTAGAGTGAGATCTTTTAAACTGGGCAAGTGTTGCTCAGAGCAGAATTCCGGGGAAGGTGTCAGCCTTGGGAGAGACGGTCATGGTGACATCAACGGAATAAGGAAGAAAAGAGGACCCAAGAATTAGAAGCCAGAGACAGGCTGGCAAAAGCCACAGTTGCTGAGCTGGGCTGCCCAGGACTCCAGTACAAACAAGCAGAGAGCAGGAGATGCCAGCCATTGGGGAAGATCCAAACAGGGCCTTATTCAGATACAGGGAGAGCACTAACAGGGCCTGGGAAGCTCTGAGGGGGCTGGCAGGTGCTCTCCCTGAATGTCAGCATTTCTATGCATCAAAGTGTTTGGTTAAAACTTGTCCCTCTCCACCCACCTTGGAAGCATTTCCATTTATGTCTGAAGAAACAACCAATCTGGCAAACAAACTTAGGGCTTGGCCAGGAGATCCTCAGAAAAATATACTTGGTTGGACATGTTTCTATCTTTTCTCCCCCACTGAATGATTTTTGTATTTCTTCTCTTTCCCCCCAGCTCCCCAGCTTGGTGCATAGCAGCTTCCAGGCCATGCCTGGGACCCACCCTAACTGCCTCCCAATATCTTGCCTCTTAGATCATGGACCACAGTCTAAGCTTGCCAAAAGCTCTTATTATTACCATAACTCTCTCTCTGGCATTAGCCAGATCCAGGCTGAAATGCTCCAAATTTAGCTCATCTGAGCTGCTCTCCTGAAGTCAAATGCAAGGAAGATTTTCTGCACTAACAAGCTGGCTGGATTAGCATTTGTCAGGGGTCCCTCCAACCCAACTCTCTTTGCCTCCTCCTCTACATATGCACCAACCCTTGAAGTATCTCTGCTAAGCTCTGGAGCTCCTTGAAACACCATTTGAGTTACTGCTTTGATCTAATGCCCCATTCTACCCTTAGGAAAACTAAGTCCTGGTGTCATGGTCTCAGCCTCATCACAACCCAGACTCCATGTTTGATCCTTGCTTGAAGTCAAGCAAGGTAAGGACAGAGGGTCAACTAGGGAGGCCTCCATCTGCATGAGGGGGCTCCCCATCTTCCCCTGCTGCCTCTGCTTCCCCAGATCTCAAAGCTAGATACCCTTATGGCCCAGCCTATAGCCCAGCCAGTATATGAGTCAGTTCTACACTAGGAGACTCAATAATGAGTCACTGTGTTGGTTGGTCTCTCCTTAACCCCAGATCAACTCTATTTCCATTTCTCAACTGCTCCATGACCCAGGAATCTGACCTTGCTGCTGGGCTCAACCAGTGGGAGTCACTGGAAAGGTGGGAGGAGAAAGAGTTCGGATCATTTCTTTTCCACTGCTTCCTGCATTGTCCCCATGTCTCTGGCAGTAGCTACCTACCTCTGTGACTAACAGTCCTTACCAGCCATCCTCCTGGCTCCAGCTCTCACTGGGCCCTGGGAACATTATTTCCTCCCATTGTCTCTTCAACCCTAGGGGTGGTGCCAGCTCTCTGTTGCTGTGCCTTTCTGGGTGGTCCCTTGACAATTCCTTCAATGCTGCTCTTACCTCTATAAGTAGTCCATGTATTAGGACCTCTTCATTCAGGTCATCCTGCATGAATTCTGTTTCTCACCAAACCTCAAATGATATAGTCATATCCCCCGGACTCAAGGTCCAAAGGCTCAGTCATGGTGGATAGTCTTAAGCCTGCCTGTTTAGGCCCTATGATAGCTCCCAGATCCAGGTTCCTCTACAGGCCTTAGGCTTGTATCTTTGAGATATAGGCTTTCCTGACCCAACATCTGGCACCTTGACCATCACATCTTCCTCAGGACTGCCCTTTGCTATGCAGCCACTTCCCAGCTGGCCCTGCCCTGGTAAAAAGCCCTGCCTGGTCCTCAGTCCTGCACTCTGACCTCTCTCAGAAATCTATGTTTTGTTTTAGGTGGATGGAAGTGCTACTAATCTCTGAGAATAGGAACATGGAAGATGGAGCAAATTTTGGGAACAGTATCCCACAGGCGTGGGACCAGGGGTGATAAATTCAGTTTTAGACATGTTGGGGTTAAAATGCATTAGGAATGCGTACTTGGGGATGCACAGTAGGTAGAGGGATTGGGACACAGGTGGAAAACTGAGAGACAAGACCCTGCATTGAAAGCTGAGGGGTGAATAAGACACTGCTGAGTGAGAAAGAAATGCTGAGCACAAAGCCTGATGGACACTAAGACATAAGGAAGAAGGTTCTGGAAAGAAGAATGAGGAGTGATCAGAAAAGTGGGAGGAAAGCCAAGAGAGCATAGAATATGGAAAGGGGCGGTCTCCATGAAGAAGGCAAACAGGGTGAGGACTTTACTTAATATCCAATCACAGTTGATTCTGCAGTCTGGATTTGAAAGCTGGCTCCTCTTCTTGCTAGATGTATGACCTTTGACAAGTTGGGTGGCCCCTGAGCCCCAGTTCAAAAAGGAACAACAATGGTGCCTACCTCCCAGGGTGGTTCCATTAATGTGACCTTGTTATAAAGCACCTAGCACAGCACCTGACACATCTGAAGTAATCAACAAACATTAGCTCTACCTCTGAGCATTAATTCTCTCAGCAAACACCCATGAGCACTCATGAAATGATCTTTCCTTTGGAGGATGCTGAACCAAGATGAGATGAACCATTCTCAAAGTGGAGATGACATCCATCACTCGATTCCAAGGGAACAAGTGTTGAGCTGCATAAAAGAGGCCCAGAAGTTAAATGCAAGAGTCCTAAGAAGGAAAAATCCCTGTTGTTGCCAGGGGATGTGTCTGGGGAGCTCCAGGCACAGAAGGTCACCATGGAGGAAAGACCCGCTGAGCCAGACATTGAAGAATAAGTGGAAGAACAGCCAGGAAGATGAACAACCTGAGCAAGGACCCAGAGGGAGGAATCTGGAGTCAAGAGAGATTCTGAGGACTCCCTGCTGCCCTCTGGTGCCAAGCCCACAGGTAAATGGTCCCAAATCTGGACAGCAAATTCATGACAGACACAGCTCCCCAGTCCTGTTCTCCCCATTGCAAATGCCGGGACGTGATCATTAGGCGATTATATTTTTAAGGCCCAAATTGTTTTATTTGTTTCCCTGCCAGCTTTCATGAGGCCATCAGTCATTCCCCACACAGATAACATTTCTTATGTACATTGACAGAATAAATTACATGGTTCTCATCCGGCAAATCAACATTACAGGGGAACATTATCTTTTGCAAAACGCTGCCTGGGCACATCATAAATCCTAACCAGGTTTATTACATCTGTCTTGTCATAGATTCATTTTATTGAGAAGTGGTTTTTTTCCCCAGATTAATAATCACATTAATAGACGAGATTCTTTTTAGAGGATTGTTTTCTTGGAGAAACCAAAGGAAGAATTTCACAGCTGCAGAGACTTGTCATACTGGTGCTGTAAGACTGTCCTTGTCATGCTAACAATGCCCTCTGGGTCTGGGAAGTGGGAGAACTCCTGACTCACCCAAGGATGTTGGGCCAGCCCAGGATTCCTTCCTCACCTCTGTTTTCACAGCTGTCTCCAAAGGACAAATTGAGATGTTTCCAAGATGGTGTCAAAGATGTATGGTTATATTAAACCAATCAAATGAATATTGAATGAGAAACTAGCTTGTATGCAACTGACAAACCAAAGGGGGTGAGAAAGCTAGCCTACATGGACCAATTAGAGAACAATTCAGGACAGAATCTCAAATCAGCCTTCCTGCCTGCCTGCTCTCCTTCTGTGTTTTGGTGGCTCAACCATCTGAGATGGGTGGCCTGTTGGCTCTGGGCTTCTCTCTCCTCTTTTTGTTAAGTGAGGGGATTGAGCTAAATCAAAGACTGGCAAACCATGGCCCCTAGGGCCAAATCCAGCCCATCACCTGTTTAGTGAATGTAGTTGTCCTGGGACACAACCATGCCCATTCATTTACATATCATCTATGGCTGATTTTGAGCTACAGTGACAGAATAGAGGAGCTGAGACTGATTGGCTTGCAAAGCCTAAAATATTTACTATCTGGCCCTTTACAGAAAAAGTTTGCAGACCTCTGGTCTAGGTGAACTCTAAGATTGGAAGCTACATTGGTCGATCTGAGAAACTCTAAGATTGGAAGCTACAGTGGTCGATCTGAGGGCCAAGTTGTAGGATCCTATTGAAGTGCTCCTGGTAACACTGAGCTGAGCTATCCGTGCTAAGTGTTTTCCTTGCATCATCTCATTTCATTCTCAAAATGCCTCCATGACCAGATTCTATTCTACAGATGAGGAAACTGAGGCCTCGAGTGACTTTCCTAAAGTCACCCAGAGGTGGAAAGTCAGGAACCTGTCTGATGTCCAAATCCTGCTCTTTGCCTCTGCAGTGAACATGATGTTTAGGAATCGTGGAGATGTTAATCAGTGAGAATGGGGGGAATGTCTTTGAGGACCTCAAAGTTGGCATGTAGGATTTTGATGAGTGGAGAAAAAGGAGACGGAACTCCCAGTGGTAGGAACCCGGGAGAAGAGAAGGGAGTGGTTATGCATCAGAGGGGTGAGAGAATGACTTCCACCCACTTCCCCCAGGGTGGGCATTGCCTCATTCAAGCCTTACAATCACACTGTCAGGTGGGTGCTCCTCTGGCACTCCATAGGTGGGGGGGGGACAGCTCCAGAAGCAGGTGCTTGCTCAGGTCACCCAGTGGGCGAGTGACAGGTTTTGGGTGAGTCCTTTTCACTGTGTCAGGCTGTCTCACCTGGACTGAGGAAGAAAGCTGGTGGGACACTTTGGTATTTAAAGTGGGATCACTTCAGCTAGAGGGTAAGAGGCAGCAGGGTGGCAGAACCCAAGAGGAAGGCAAAACTCAGGGGCATATTGGAAGCTATCAAAATGGCTGACTGCCCTTCTGGGGATCAATCTTCTCTATTCACATCAAAGAAGATTCTGTGTCTGTATAATGAGCAAGATACCCCAGAAGATACCCTTCACGTTGTTGTTTTGTTCTGTGAATGCTGTACATGGAGTTGGGTAACTTGACAATTCTGTGCCTCTGGATCTTTGCACTTGCTCTTCCCTTAGCTTGAAATGATCTTTCATACATATCCATGGTCTGAATCCCCCAGTTTCTTCATGTTTTTGCACAAAAGTCACATTCTCAGAGAGACCTTCCTAACATTTTACACCCAAAATGATGCCCTCCACACCCTACCTTCCCACCTCCCGTGCCTATTTTCCTCTATATCTCTATATCATTTACCTCCATCTGGCTTGTTTACTGTCTACCAATGCCCCCCCTACACACACACACACACACACACACACACACACACACACACACACTGGAACAAGAGTCCATGAGGGCAAGATTTTTGTCTGTTCTATTCAGTGCTATATCTCTAATACCTAGAATAAAGCCTAGCACATAGTAGGCATTCAGTATATACTTGCTGGCTAGAAGTTTAATACATTCTAATATTCTACAATTTGCTAGACTTGATTCTTTGGACAAAGTATTTAGTTTCTCTAATAGTTTTCTTCTCTGTAAAACTGGGGTGAGATAGTTAGTACCTTTCTCATTGGGTGTTGTTAGAAATCATTGAAAAACAGGGGCGCCTGGGTGGCTCAGTTGGTTAAGCGACTGCCTTCGGCTCAGGTCATGATCCTGGAGTTCCGGGATCGAGTCCCGCATCGGGCTCCCTGCTCAGCAGGGAGTCTGCTTCTCCCTCTGACCCTCCTCCCTCTCATGTGCTCTCTCTCATTCTCTCTCTCTCAAATAAATAAATAAAATCTTTAAAAAAAAAAAAGAAGAAGAAATGTAACATGCTTGGCTCAGAGTCTGGCACAGAGCCTCATGCACGGCAGGTGCTGGAGCATGTGTCCCTGCCTTTTTGAGGAGACTCCCTGGAGCCAAGTATAATTTTACCATGAGACAGACACAAAGACTGTGTCAGGCACTGGTATCAGACCACAGTGACAATGGAAAATTCCTTTATTTCCTTGCACTCCAGTATGCTCATCTGTAAAATGGGTTATAATAAAACCAACTTCATAGACTTGATTTGGACATTGAGTGAGGTAAAGCATAAAAGTTGCTCAGCATGAGACCTGGCCCATGTGATCTCAGGTGTTAATGATGAGGATAATGATGGTAAGAGTCCCCAAGGAGGCTGCCCGGGAAGGAGGTATTGGCCGTCTTGGAGTCCTCTGGCCCTTGGCCTTTTGGCAAAGAGTCATTTCCTAACAGATCAGGCCTGAGCAGGTTAATGTGCAACAGTCTCTCTTCGGTCTCCTTTTTTTAGCCAGAAATCTGTGTTAGCACCTCTCATTATCCACTTCATCAGTCTCAAACCGTTGGCTAATTGCACTCCCCAGCACCCCCTCTCTCCCTGCCTCTTCAACAAGCTCAGTAACACACAGCTGCCTTCTTCTTTGGGGCTCCACTGGGAAGCTGTAAACAAAATATAGCAAGTGATACCCCAACTGCCTTCTCCAGGCTCCCTTCCCCCACTGGCTCCCTGCTCTTCTCGCCCTGAATGGGAATGGTACTAGAAGGAAGCTAATACCCCCATCAAAGAATAAAGAGCACCAGAAATGGTAATATATATGAGTCGATGTGGAAGACTTTTCTTAATTCTTTAATAGGAAAATGACTATTTAAAGCAAAAAAAAAAAATGATGATAATGCATTTTGGGAGTTAACATATATAAAAATAAAATAAATGCCAAAAAAAGAACAAAAGAGGGAGGAAATGGAAATCTACTGTTGTAAGACTCTTACGTTCTGTGTGCAGTGGGATTGTATAAATTCAAGGTAGACTTTGATAATTTAAGAATGTATATGACAATTCCTAGAACAACCATTTTAAAAGTGATGTAGATTTAAAAAAAAAAAACTAGTACAGGAGAAAAAATAGAATACAAAACATTCTGAAGAATGCAAAGAAAGCAGGAAAAAAGGGAAGAAAAATTTTAAAAATAACAAAAGGGGAAAACAGATATCAAATAGCAAAATGGTAATTTTCAATCCAACCAAATCAATAATTACCCTAAATGTAAATGAACTAAACACTCCAATTAAAAGGCAGAAATTGACAATAAAAAAGCAAGACCCAACTATATCCTTTTATAAGATACTCACATTAAGTATAAAAACACAGAAAGATTAAAAGTAAAAAAGATGGAAAAAAGATACACTATGGAAACACTAATTAAAAGAAAGCCAAGGTGGGGGACACCTGGGTGGCTCAGTCAGTTGAGCATCTGCCTTCAACTCAGGTCATGATCTCAGGGTCCTGGGATGGAGTCCCACATTGGGCTCCTTGCTCAGCAAGGAACCTGCTTCTCCCTCTGGCTGCCACTCCCCCTGCTTATGCACTCTCTCTCTCTATCTCTGACAAATAAATAAATAAATAAATAATCTTAAAAAAAAGAAAGCCAAGGTGGGTATACTAATATCAGATGAAATGGATTCAAGACAAGGAAAACTACTAGAGGTAAGGAGGGGACATTTCATATGATAAAAAAAATCAAATAACTAAGAAGATAGAACAATCCCAAATGTGTATGCATCTAATACCAGCCTCAAAACACATGAAGCAAAAACTGACCGAACTAAAAATCTGTGTATTTCACTAGGTGGAAATCATATCTCAATAAAAAATAACATACATATTTGTGTAGATTTAAAAAGAAAAGACAGGATCTCTGGCACATAAATAGGTCTGAAGCTCAAAGTCAAGGCCTAACTAGCAGCCAAGGAGTCTGGACACAGAGTCCCGGCAGGTTGGACCAGAGCTCTCAGATTCCCCCCACTGGCAGCTGGCTCAACATGGAGCCAGAAGTCACAGGAGGGAGACAGGTAGTCGCGGCTGTGAGGGAAGAGTGGGACAAGGGCAGGGAATGGGTCAGCAGAGCACATCTGGCACATCTGCAGAAGGCTAGTAGATGGCATGCAGGAGGAAGCCAGAGACAGTGGAGTGCGCTATCTCCACACTTGGTTTCCTCACAACACTTCCTCCAACTTTCATTGCAGTTACCTCTGTGTCACTTGGTTGGTGTCTGTCTCTCTCTGAGCCTGTAAATCCCAAGCGAGCAGGGACTGTGTCTGCCTCTTTGACCTTCTTAACCTAAGTTCTGGGCACAGTGGCTGCCATACAGGAAGGCCCTTGATAATTGGTCATTGAACAAGGGAGTGAATAAATGAATGAATGAAGAAGTAAAAGAAAAGGGGGGGTGGAGAGAGGGGCGGGGAGAGGGAAGGGGAGAGGGAAAAGGTGAGGGGAAGGGAGAGGGAGGGAAAGAAACAAAAAGGAGAGAGACACAGGAAAGATCAATGTCCCACTCTCCCTGGAAGGACTAAGGCAGTGTCATAAAGAACACGAAGTCAACATACAAATCTTCAGCTCTCTTTTTCCATCCCAAAGTTTCCCAGTGACGCCTGCAACCCCGTATAGGCTGCCCTGCTCCTCTTCCTGCCCTGCTGCCTGAGCCCCTGAACTTCACAAGACACTGAGGACTGTGAATCTGAGTTGAAATCCTCTGCAGCACCCCCGGGACATTCTCTCTGACTTCAGCGTGTCCTGCACTAAATCAGACCTTTGTCTGCTGGAGCACAGTCTCAGCTCCCTGAGGAAGGAATTGACAGTCATCATCGATTGGAGACTCTCTCCCTAATTTGCTGCCCCCCCACCCCATCTCCACAATGGACCATTTCCCAGACAATAGACATCATCACTGCCTTTGTGCAAGCCCAGACATCCTGAAATTGAGTCTCCATTCTCCTCCCAAACATGCACAGGAAATGGAAAATCCATGCCAGTCCCTGCTGACACTCTGGCAGTTGATTCCAAAGCACACAGGGCATCTGCTCCCCGGGGTGCAGAGGGGACTGATGACCTGGGACAGCCTGGGCAGGGGGAGGTCTAACTCCTACAGTCAGCCTTCCAGGGTAGAATCGGCAACTTCCTGAGGACGGAGGGTCCCCATAACCCCCTTACTTGTCTCACCCACCCACTCATGATAGGACAGGGCCTGATCAGCTAGGGTCACCGCTGGAAAACCTGGGGACCCTGGGGTCCTAGAGTCCTATTTACAAGGAAGGCCCCCTTGCTTCCTGGCAGAACAAAGGATTCAGGGAACTGGCAATCCTCAGAAAGAAGGGAAACAACAGATGCTCCCACACCCCAGGAAAAAACCCTTGGAGGCATGATCCTGAGGTAGGAGACGCCCCTCCTTCCCTTTCTTCAAAGAGCAGCCTGCAGATGCTTCTGACTCATGTGCCTGAAAACGTCACTTCTCCTGCCTGAAACTCTGGCCACTGGTACACAGCTGTGTTAAACATAATCCTAAATATTTTGAGACTGTCAGAGAAATTTGATTAGGAACTCAGTATTAGACAATACAAAGGATTTTTTGCTAATTGTTAAGTGTGATAATGCCTTGTTATGGAAGAAAACATCTAGCTCTTTTAGAAATATATCTTGCAGGGCTGTATGACAGAGTGTCTGAGATTTGCTTTAAAATACTTTAGTACAGAGAAATGAAAAGAGAAAGAAAAGCATTGTAAGGCAGAATCCAGATTCAGCAAGACGAGATGCTGTGATTGATTCATGATGTCTGCCCTAGGCAGGGGATACACAGCAAGGGTGGAGAGTGCAGGGCGAGTACAGGCTTCCAGCCACATCTCTACCATCCTGGCTGGCCCCTTATCTGCCAGACAAATGTCTACTTCGCCTTTCAGGCTTGCTTCAAAGAATACCTTAGTTATGTATTGATTAACTAGGAGTTAATACCTTCTTAAGCAATTCGGTCCTGTTTATTTCATCTGTTTTCTGCTCTAGGACAAGCCAAAAAGGAGAACTATCAAGGCCTTGCCCAAACGGTTACTGTTATTAATTGAAGTTTATATGGAAGTACTGATTTTATATTTTTTAAAAAAGATTTTATTTATTTATTTGTCAGAGAGAGAGAGAGAGCACAAGCAGGGGGAATAGCAGGCAGAGGGAGAGGGAGAAGCAGGCTCCCCGCTGAGCAGGGGGAGCCCGATGCAGGACTCGATCCCAGGACCCCGGGATCATGACCTGAGCCAAAGGCAGACGCTTAACCAACTGAGCCACCCAGGCTCCCTGATTTTATATTTTAGACTCAACTGAAGGATTTCCCCTTTCCTGATTTCCAGCAGGAAGTGATATTCATAGCTGGATTTTATTGGATGCCTACCATGGGCCAGGCACTGTACCGAGTGCTACACACATGTTCTTAGTCATCAGCACAGCAACCCCGTGAGCGAGGACTGTACGAATCCCTATTTCAGATCCGAGTTGAGATCATTCACACAAGGTCATACAGAGGGTAAGCAGCTGAGTCGAGCTCTCTGATGCCAAAGACAGTGCTCAACGGTGGCGCTCTCTTACCTCCCACTGAATGCCTAGACGAGGCACTTGTCAATTTTTCAGCCACAAGCAAAGAGCAGAGACTGTGGCTCCCGCCTGATGCCGTATCACCAGGGCCATCTCCCTCTCTACGGCACAATTGCTTTGCCTCTCTCTCCCCTACAGTTGTTCAGCAACTTGCCCCCATCCTGTCTCCTCTGTGATCCAACAAGAAGGGAAAAGAAAAAGACCCACAGCTTCTGTTTCCCATGATCTGCAGACATGTAACCCCATCCCCAGCGAAGACAGAGTGTCGAAACCATTCGTCACTGCCCCAAAACTCCATTTCAGAAAAGAATGTTGTGCCTTACAAACAAACTTTGATGAAACCAAAAGTCCCATCAAAGGATTTGTCTTAGGGCACCTGGGTGGCTCAGACGGTTAAGCGTCTGCCTTCGGCTCAGGTCATGATCCCGGGGTCCTGGGATCGAGTCCCACTTCAGACTCCTTGCTCAGCGGGGAATCTGCTTCTTCCTCTACCTCTCCCCCTGCTCATTATCTCTCTCTCTCTTTCTCTAATAAATAAAATCTTTAAAAAAAAGAATTTGTCTTAAATTAGGACATAATTTGCCCTCAAATTTATACACAAATCTCCCCTTGGTGAAACAGGAAGTCACTAGTTTTTAAACCAGGACCTTTTCCTGCCACTTCTAATCATCCATTTTGGGGTCCGCCTTTATATTTCGGAAGTGATCTCCAAACACAGCAGCTGGGAAGGACGGGTGGTGCCTAAACCACTCTCCCCCTCTGTGGTCATTCCTTTCACTCCTAAGCCTCCCCAAAAGGGGACATACTAAGTTCTGCCCCAGAAATTGCTCTTTCCAGGATGCTACCCTGCTGGGTCCAGGGTCCCTGGAGGAAGGGACCATTTTGGATGAAGTTGGTGGTACAAACTAAAGAAAAGACTTCTGTGCGCTAGGAGGAGAAAGCACACGGGAGGCCACACTGCGGGCTACAAAGGAAGGACAATGCAGTACCGACTGGGCCACATGGAAAGAAGGGAGGCAGGGCAGGACTCTTGACGACACCCCAAAGCCAGAGTCTTTTAACACTCCTCTTTGTGTTACCACATTGTGTTCTGTGCACAGGGGGCCTTGCTTGGCCTTGGAGATCCTCTGGGGTAAAGTTTGAGTTTTCCCTTTTTAAAACATTTCAAACCCTTTGCCTTGATGTGTCTTAATCTATACTTCTCAAACTAGGGCACATTTTTCCCTTCCCCCCAGGGATGTGCAGCAGCGTGCTGGAGGGGCATACAGCCACAGAATACTGCACACACTGGTGGCATTTGGATTTCACTGAAAAGTGGTTGGCAGGAGGCAGGGGGGCTGTTTTGAATCTTGCCACTCTCACACATCTTTGTCATAAAGCAAAGGCAGCACCATTCTGCTTTCCATTTTGGGTAATTTCATATTTTTTCGTGAAAGCTCGGAGGTGTTGTTTTTTTTTAACGTTTAATCAAAGTAACACACAGTTACAGTTGTATTTTTTAAAAAAAAAAAACCAAGTTACAGTTTTAAAGTCAAATAATACAAAGAACTTCTCATGTAAAACCATAATGCCCTGCCCTATCCACTCTATCCCTCAGCCCGGCTCCCCGGAGGTAACGATTTGTAAGTCTTTATAACTCTTGCAACTGTTTTTTTTCCTCCTAGCTACTTCCATATTTCTAAATAATATTGTTTAAACTGCTCTTTATTGATCCATATATTTCAGACATTCTCTATTGATTTTGAATTATGATGGCTGTGGGTTTGACTCTTTCATTTCCCCAATCTGCATGGCCCCGTACAGCTAGTTCACTATTCGTAGTTAAGTAGTTTGCGCTGTTAAGTACATATTTGCGGTTTGGTGGCCACGTAACAGCCATTCTCTTTACCCTTTTATCTGTGCTTTGAATTCTATTTGGGAATCCGCAGCTCCCCTACGTGGTTACCGCCCTCTCTGGATTCTGACTTGGCTCTAGCTATGGGGGGGCTCTGATTGGCTGAACCCCATCCCCCCAAGCTATAGTGATTGGTCAAGAAAAGGTATGCAACCCAGTACCAACCAATGAAATGTTTCCTGGTGAAAACTGAAACAAAATTTCCTTGCTCTTTTGTAGAAGCCCCTAGAGTAATAGTTTTCTTCTGATAGACATGAAGGAGGAAGCACAAAGCCCCTAGCAGGTGCTAGAAACCACCTTGGAACTACGGGAAAGGCAGTCTTACTTTAATAGATACTGCAGAAGGCAGAGGAGGGGTGAATATTAAAGATTTTAAGATTTTAAAGATTGAGCTCATCTGGAGCCTAAACTGCCTTCAAAGTTGCCAATCATGCGAGCTACCTACTATAATTCTCTTTATGGTTTAAGCCACTTTGAGTTACTTGCAAAGGGAAGATTCCTCACCAACATAAGGATTTACTTCATTATGATATGCAGCAAATTATTTATGGTTTACTGCAGAGCTGAGCAGTATATGATTACATATCTTTTCATGTAGTTTTTTTTTAGTGGTTTTTGAAAATTAATTATCATTTCTACTTGCAGAATTTTCCATATGCATATCCTTAATTCTTTCCACATACTTGTGTCCAATCTCTTCTTCCACTCTGGGCTGGGGTCCCTCTCAGCTGTTAATCTGCACCTTCTCCCCCAGGCTCTCCTGAATTTAATCCCAAATTGCCTAAATTCCATGACTTCCCCTCTTTTGGATTACACTTGGGATTTGCTGGAACATCTTCTCAATGTTTTCTGTGAAAGAGTTTCAAGCAGGCAAATTACCTAGGGAGGGGTGAAGATGTCTTAATTCCACCCTCACAATGGACTAATAGCCTGGCAGGGTAAATAATTTCCATGTGAAAATTATATTCTGTAAGATTCCATTCTGTTGCTTTCTGGTATCCAATGTTGTTACTGAGAAGTCTGATGTCATTCTGATTCTAGTCCTGTGTGGGTGACTTCTTTTGTATTATTTCGCTTTTTGTAAGCTTTTAAGGGATCTCCTAATCCCAGATTCTAAAACCTTTTTATGATGTGTCTTGATATGGGTCTTTTTTTCTCTGTCTTTCTGATGTGTTCCCTTTATGAAGTGAGCCTCTTCAATCAGGAGCCTGATGTCTTTCATTTTGGAAAATTTTTTCTTAGATTCTTCTGCATCTTTCCCTCTCCTTTCTTTCTTTCTGGGGACTTCTTAGTCAGAAGTGGGATTTCTAAGGCATATTCTCTATGTCTCTTCTTGCTGTTCTCTTATTGTTCAACTCTTTATCTTTTTGTCCTGCTTTAGGTCTATTTCCCTGACTTTGTTCTCCACTCATTTTTGAAATGTGAACTATCATTTTTATTTCCATGAGAACTTTATCATATCTTATTGCTTTATAGATGAAATACTTTCTCCTTGCTCTCTGAAAATATTTATTAGAATTGGGGAACCACACTAAGGATGTCTCCTTCGCATTGTCTCACTGTCCTAGCTTGAGCTAAAGAATCTGGGTGACAGTGACTCTATGGCCTGAGCTAACTGTGCAGCTGTGCTGAGTACGTAACCGTGCTAGCAAAGTAAACTGTGGAATGGTGATACCACTAGGAGCTTGGTCATTAGTGTGCAATTCACTTTGCCAGGTCTGTCTCAGAAAGGCACTGAACAGAATTCATACTCACTGACTTAGAGAAAGGAGAAGGTCTGTTTTCCACATTAAGCAAGAGTCCACAAATACATGAGACAGTCACCAAACATGCTACAAAAAAAAAAAAAGAGGAAGAACAGAGGACAGAAAAAAGGAAGGTAGAAGAGAAGACAAAGATGGTGGCAAACTATTAACTATCCTGACAAAGCAACCGAAAGTCAGACAAAGACTTCATGGGAAAACCCTAACTCAAGAAGTAAAAGCACATTTCCCTTCTGTGTACACTTAAGAATGGTTAAGATGGTAAATTTTACATTATGTATATTTTATCATGATTTTTTTTTAAAATCACCTTGGAAGGAAAGAGCCCACATATTGGGGGAGAGGGAGAGAAGATGAGGGACCAAACCACAGATATGGCTGAAGATTTGGGGTCAAAAGGGGCAACCCAGGTAGAAAAACATGCCCTATGGCTGAACCATAAAATACCACATTTTAATGTGTTCGAAAAGGCATGTTTGAACAACCAGTCAGGAGATGGGGGTTAAGTGGATTCTTTACCTTACAGTCGTGTGACTGAACAGATGTTGATGTTTAGGGCATTTTATTGGTCTTTGTTCACTCTGTTTATAATGATGATGCCTATAAGACATTAAATGCAAATTTCTTGATGGCGAGATAACTGTTTAAGAAAATTTCAACAAGATAATATGAGTTCCTGAGCAAACCATGGTACTGGCTGTTGAAAGCGAACAGATGGAGGTAAAATTCTGACAGGCACAACTGCAAGAGTGACAGGAGCAGGCTCAGGCACACTTTGAATGAGCCAGAACCATCGCCTTAGTCGTCTTCATGCTTCACCTCAAAGGGTCTGCCTCTTGATTGCCTTCGTGTTCTCACTGGGGGAGTAAAACGGGTAAATTTTGTAATAAGGGGTGGTTTGAATACTCATCTTGCCAAAAGTGCCTTGAAAAGCTTGTTCTACCTCACTACTATACTCTGGTTTTACAAGGAGAGCTCCCAGCCGGTGTTTCTGAGACATCAAAACCCAGTGTGAAAACGTGGATGAGTGGAAGAAATTTGCTGTTCATCTTAATGACAAAGTGGCTCCCCAAACCAGCTTATTTAGCAAGTTTCTTTTTTCAAGGTTGAACACACTCCATCAAAATCTTTAAGGCCAGACTGTGGAGGTACACTATTAATAATCACACCAAGTCCTGGTCTTAATTATGGGGACACCTGGAACTGCAGGCAGACAGGCTCTTGAATTTGCTGACATAGCCTTAGAACAAAATAATCAAATTGCCCAACATTTGCAAAAAAAGCTTGATCTGGTCTTTCTTTTTTCTTTCTTTCTTTCTTTCTTAGGTCATTGTCTTAGTAAGTGAGACTGAACTTCTGCTTCTAGAAAGAAATTATGGATGTATTTTTCCCTCTTCCTCCTACTAAGTATAGTTAAAATCATGGACATGATATTCAAAACAAACATAAGGCTCTGAAAGGTAGAGAAAAGAAGACAGACTGGCCAAGGATTTCAGGAACTAAGGAATGATTCAAGTGTGCTCCCTGGATCTTTTTTTTTTTTTTTTAAGATTTTTATTTATTTATTTGAGAGAGAGAGAATGAGAGAGAGAGAACACATGAGAGGGGATAGGGTCAGAGGACGAAGCAGACTCCCTGCCGAGCAGGGAGCCCGATGCGGGACTCGATCCCGGGACTCCAGGATCATGACCTGAGCCGAAGGCAGTCGCTTAACCGACTGAGCCACCCAGGCGCCCTCCCTGGATCTTTTTTTGCCTTATATACCCCACTGGGTGCCAGAGAAGCCAGTGACCTGGAAATGTCAGTGGGTGCAGACAAAAGACAAGTTGAGTAAAGTCTGCCTTCTCTAGACAAAGGACCAAAAAAAGAGCATCTTAGCAAGGCAGAAAACTTCTAGATAATAAGTACTCTATCCAGCCAAACAACAAAGAAAACCTTTGGCTCCATCCCCACCCCACCCCCCAGCAAAGGCTGAGCAGGAAACCTAGCCTTCCATCCACATCAGGCTGAAATGAGGTGCTCAGCCTTCTTGCCATCCCCGTCCAGGTGGTGTCAAAAAAGACCAAGTGGAGAACTGGGACTTTTACATCCACTAAGTGGTCATGAGGTTTCTCTATGCTATGTCAGTAGAGAGAACATGGGCAGCCTGGACTTCTACCCCCACCCAGCTGGGTCAAAGTCCCCTTCCCCTTCCTGCTGAGATGGTGTCAGAGGAGGCCTAGTGAGGAGTTGGGACTGTCACCACCACTCAGACTTAATGAGGCCTCTCCACCACCACCGCCATCACCACGACCACCACTGCTCACATCGTGTTAGTGGAGGCCATGTGGAGAGCAGAAACAAGGCACTTCTGCCTCTACCAGCGAGGGTGGTATCAGTAGAGGCCTAATGGGGAGCCTGCACCCCCTCCCCCACACTGTGGTAACAAATAGCCCTTCCCCCACTATGGTGTCAATGGAGGTTGAATGGGGGAGCCTGGACTTCCATCCCCACCCGACAGTAACAATACAGCCTTCCCCTTTTCACCCCAGAGCTATGTCAGATGAGCCCTGTTAAAACAGCTGATTGAAATAACATCCAGCATCTTATAAGAATATACCCAAAATGTCCCAGTTTCAATCAAGTCACTCATCATACCAAGAACCAGGTATATCTCCCCTTGAATGAGAAACACAAGCAACAGATGCCAACACTGAGATGAAACAGATATTAAGGTGATCAGACAAGAATTTTATAGCAGCCATCATAAAAATGATTTAACAAAAAATTACAAACACATTTGAAACTAATTTTGTAAACAAAACAAAACAAAAAAAACAACTTGACAAAGAAATAGAACATACAAAGAAGACCAAAATGGAAATTTTAGAACTGAAAAATATAATAACTGAAAATTTTAAATTCAATGGATTGGCTCGATAGTGAAATGGAGAGGACAGAGGAAAACCAGTGACCTTGCAGAATAGAAATAAACAGATCTGAACAACAGAGAAAATTGACTGAAAAACAAATGAATAGAAACTCAGGGAACAGTGGAACTTTAATAAAAGGCCTAACTTTCAGGTCATCACAGTCCAAGAAGGAGAGGAAAAAGAGGGTGGGCTGAAAAAATCTTCAAACAAATAATGTCTGAAAATTTCCTGAATTTGGCAGGACACAAACCAATGAATTTAAGAAGCTGCAACCCCAAACAAGATAAACCCAGAGAAATCCACACCAAGATACATTATAGACAAATTCTGCAAACTAAAGAAAAAAAATCTTGAAAGCAGAGAAAAACAATACTCTTTCTATAGAGGAAAAGCAATTTGAATGATTTCTCATCAGAAACCATGGATGCCAGAAGAAAGTGGTACGACATTTTTCAAGTGCTAAAAAGAGCTGTCAAACTAAAAACCTATATCCAGCAAAAAATATCCTTTGGAAATGAAGAAAAATTAAGATATTATTATTAAGTGAAAGAAAACTAAGAGAATTTGTAGCCAGCAGATGTGCCCTAAAATAATGGCTAAAAGAATTTAACTTGAAGATAGAACAATAAGGGAATACAGACAGGAAATGATAAAATTAGGAAACTTTGAACATCAGGAAAGAAGAACAACAGGAAGAGTGAAATTATGGGCAAATAAAAACAGTTTCCTCCTCTTGAGTTTTCTAAATTATGTTTGATGGTGAAGCAAAAATTATCACACTGATGTGGTTCTCAGTATATGTAGAGGAAGTATTTAAGACAATTACATTATAAATGTTGGAAGTAAAGGGATACAAAGGGAAATAAGGTTTCTTATATATCACTCAAACTGACAAATGTTGACACCAGTAGACTGGCATAAGGTTGTGTATATATAATGTAATGCCTATAGCAAACACTTAAAAAATATCTGTACAAAGAGATATGCTCAAAATATCATAGATAATTCAAAATGAACTCTTTAAAATGTTCACATAATCCACAGAAAGGCAGGAAAAACAAGAAAATTAAAAAAAAAACAACAACAACAAGAGAAAACAAACAAAAAAGGCAGGCTTAATCCCTAACATATTAACAATTACATTAAATGTAAATTATCTAAATACATCAAATAAAAGATGGAGATTTGTCAGAATGAATTTTTTCCCAACTATATGATGGCAACAGGAAATTCACTTCAAAAATATCAGTAGAAGCAGATTGAAAGTAAAAGAATGGAAAAGATACATCAGGCAAACATTAATCTAAAGAAAGCAGGAATGGCTACATTAGTATCAGAGAAAATGCACTCACAGCAAAGAAAATGACCAGACAGAGGTAGACATTATATAATGATAAAGGAGTCAATCCACCAAGAAAACATAGTAATCCTAAATGTGCATGCATCAAATGAAAGAGCTACAAAATGTGTGAAGCAATATATAAAAGGAATTGTATACCACAGTCAAGTGGAGATTATTCCAGAAATGCAAGATTGATTCAATATTTGAAAATCAGTCAATGTAATTTGCCATATTAACAGGCTAAAGAAATGAATACAGTAGTCTTTAACAAATGATGTTGGAGCAATTGAATATTCACCCACAGGCAAAAAAAATTAACCTTGACCTAAACTGAACACCTTATATAAAAAATAACTCACATGTATCATAGACTTAAATCTAAAACATGAAGCTATGAAAAGTTTTAGGAAAAAATATTCTGGACCTAGGGTTTGGTGAAGAGTTCTTAGACAGAACACCAGAAGCACAATCCATTAAAGAAAAAAAAATCAATAAATTCAACTTCATTGAGATTATAAAATTTGCTCCGAAAAGGATCTTGCTAAGAAGATAAAAGCTACAGACGGGGAGAAAATATTTGCAAACCATGTATCTGATAAAGAACTAATATCTAGAATAAAAAATTCTCAAATTCAGGGCGCCTGGGTGGCTCAGTTGGTTAAGCAACTGCCTTCGGCTCAGGTCATGATCCTGGAGTCCCTGGATCGAGTCCCGCATCGGGCTCCCTGCTCAGCAGGGAGTCTGCTTCTCCCTCTGACCCTCCCCCCTCTCATGCTCTCTCTCTCTCAAATAAATAAAATCTTAAAAAAAAAAAATTCTCAAATTCAACAGTATATCACCTCACACCCATCAGGATTGCTACTACTAAAAAAACAAAACAAAACAAAACAAAACCAGAAAATAATGAGTGTTGGCAAAGATGTGGGAAAAAATGGGACACTTGTGCACTGTTGGTGGGGATGTAAAAATGGTTCAGCCACTATGGAAAACAGTATAACAGTCCCTCAAAAACACTAAGAATAGAATTGTCATATGACCCAGCAATTCCACCTCTGGGTATATCTCCAAAAGAATTGAAAGCAGGATTTCAAACAGATATTTGTACATCCTTGCTCATAACAGCATAATTTATAATAGCCAAGAGGTTGAAGGAGTCCAAGTGATCATCAATGAATGAATGGATAAGAAAAATGTGTATCCCTACAATGGAGGGTGCCTGGGTGGCTCAGTCAGTTAAGCAGCTGCCTTCGGCTCAGGTCATGATCCCAGGGTCCTGGGATCAAGCCCCACATCGGGCTCCCTGCTCAGCGGGAAGCCTGCTTCTCCCTGTCCCACTCTCCCTGCTTGTGTTCCTGCTCTCGCTGTCTCTCTCTGTCAAATAAATAAAATCTTTAAAAAAAAAAAAAGAAAGAAAAATGTGTATCCCTACAATGGAATATTATTCAACCACAAAAAAGGAAGTAGGGCGCCTGGGTGGCTCAGTTGGTTAAGCGACTGCCTTCGGCTCAGGTCATGATCCTAGAGTCCCGGGATCGAGTCCCACATCGGGCTCCCTGCTCAGCAGGGAGTCTGCTTCTCCCTCTGACCCTCCTCCCTCTCGTGCTCTCTCTCATTCTCTCTCTCGCAAATAAAAAAAAAAAATTATAAATAAAAAAAAAAAAAGGAAGGAAATTCTGACACAGGCTACAACATGAATGAACCTTGAGGACATTATGCTCAGTGAAAGAAGCCAGGCACCGAAGGACAAATACTGTAGGATTCCCTTCTAGTCCTTGTGAGTTATCTAGAGTAGTCTAATTAATAAAGGCTGAAAGTACGATGGTGGTCACCAGGGACCGAGGGCAAGGGAAATGGGAGTTGTTTCATGGAGGCAGAGTTTTAGTCTTGCAAGATGAAGAAGAGGTGGAGATTGGTTCAGCAATAATGTAAATATACATAACACTACTGAACTGTACACTTAGGGTGAAATGATAAATTTTATCTTATCTGTATTTTACTACAATTTTTAAAAACTCAGCAGTACAGGAGACAATCCAATTAGAAACTGGGCAAAAGGCACGAGGAGACACTTCACCAAAGAGAACATAAGGTGGTAAATAAGTACATGAGCTTCCACATCGCTAGCCATGGGGGAAGCAAATTAAAGTCACAGCAAAATGTCACTACACAGCTATTACAACAGTGAAAACTTTAAAAGGTGAGGGTATCAAATGCTGACAAAGATGCAGGTTTCTCAGACTTCACTGGTGGGAATGTAAGATGGTGCAGCAATCTGGAAAATAATTTGGAAGTTTCTTTAAAAACAACATACACCCATACAATCCAGCATTTGTACTCATGGGCACTTATTCCAAAGAAATGAAATTTGTCCACACAAAGCCATGTACACAGTTGTTCATAGCCCCAAATTGGAAACAACCAAAATGTCCTACAATCGTTGAATGATTAAACAAACTGTGGTATATCCATACAATAAACTACTATGCAGCACTAACAAGGAATAAATTATTGATACATGCAACAACTTGAATGGCTCTCAAGGACATTATCTAAGTGAAAAAAGCCAATCTCAAAAGTCTCATACTCATCCCATTTATGTAATATTCTTTATTCTTTTTTTTTCTAGAGAAGGAGTGGGGGGAGGGACAGAGGGAGAGGGAGAGAGAGAATCTTAAGCAGGCTCCATGCCCAGTGCGGAACCTGACACATGGACACTGAGATCATGATCTGAGCTGAAATCAAGAGTCGGACGCTTAACAGACCGAGCCACCCAGGCACCCCTCATTTATGTAATATTCTTGAAATGACAAAATTATAAAGATGGAGAATGGATCAGTGGTTGTCAGAGGTAGAGATAGTCACAGCTGGGCATGGCTGATGAAGGCTAGCATGAGCGAGATCTTCGTGGTGATGGAATAGTTCTGTGTCTTGATTGTGGTGGTGGTTGCACAAAGCTACAGATGCGACAAAAATTACACAGAACTATATACACACTGTCTATCAATGCCAATATCCTGATTTTGACATATTTATGTAAGATAGATTATGTAAGATGGAGGAAACTGGGTTAAGGGTCCGTGAGATCTCGTTCTACCATCTTTGCAACTTCCTGTGAGTCTATATCCATTCAAAATGAAAAGGTTTTTTAAAAAGTAAATGAGGCTGATAGTGGATCTGAGGCTTTTTCAGGCTGCTCTAAGAATCTTACAAATTGTCCTCTGTGCAAGGTCCCCCTGTGGATGTTTCTATGTATGGTAACCTGAAAATCTTGCCCACACCGCCTCTTTGACAAAATTCAACACATCTTTCCTCAGTGCTTATGCTGACAGAGCTCATAAAGCAAGAAAAAAGCATAAACTGTTGGCATTTGTGCCCCCGTTTCTAGGCAAGCCTGGGTGTGCATTGTGAGACCAAGGCAGAGAAAGTGAATCAACTGGATCCCTAAATTGGTGGGCAGTGTCGATTCATTATCTCTGATACCTATTGGTGACACCACGCATACCACTAATAGGACTGCGGTCCTCTGCCTGTACTCCCAATTGAAGGAGATGCTAAATTTCTGCTCTAGCCTATTTAAAATAAATATATAATTTTTTCTCACCCAAGTTCACAGTGTCCCTGAATTCTTACCCCAGGTTAAGAACACCTAGTCTGAGCACTCTTTTTACTGCATTCCCGCAAGTTTTGATTTGTTCTTATTTTCATTTCTGTTCAATTCAAAATGTTTTCCTATTTCCATTGTGATTTCCTCTTTGACCCGAGGGTTCTTGAGAAGAGCATTGCTTTGCATCTCCTTCAAACCCACAGTATATCCCTTGCAAATGTGTTTTAGAGGTGAAGTTCCATAGAGCTGGGAGGTGATGGAGGCCCCCCCTTCCCCGCCTCCCCCCACCCTCGGCAGAGCTGCCTCGAAAGCGAGCTGCCAGGCTGTTGGCCAGAGCTGCCATCACCAGGATGAAGTGTTTAATGTATGGATTTTATTGCTTTAAAATTTATCACTTTTTTTTAAAGAGCAGTAACACAGGTTCAAGCTTCAAAGACGAGTGGCTGCCTAGCAGGGGACCTGGGGCTTGGGCAAAGAGCTGTCTGGCCAGGAGGGGGTGTCCTTCACGCTGCTGCCTGGCTGGGCTTTGTCCTTCTGCTTTCCCTCAAGGTGAGGGGAGCCCCTGGGAGCAACCAGGAACAGGACTGGAATCTTCTAGCTGAGTAGGATCTGTAGCGAGTCCTAGTTGAGCTGCCCCACATCAGCTAAACTCAAGAGACACCTGGGGGAGGGCAGTTGCAAGGGGGATTCAGGCAGAGAAGACCGACGTGTGCCTCGAAACAGTCCACAAGGGTGTGAGCCTGTCGACACAGCAGGTTGGGGGGGATTTGTCCTCAGGTTAGAAATGCAGGGTGTACTAGTCAAGTTTCAGTTGGGTGATGCAAGAAAGATAACGGTGGAAATTAAAGAAAAATATCCAGCGGGTTTTATTCCATTGCTTGACTCACTGTGTGACGGGGAGCACACGCTCCAACCTCCCGGCCCTCGGTTTCCCTCCGTGTGTACACAGGGCAGGTGGCGACAGAGCCCTCTACGGACACTGCCAGTCCAAAATGCTGGTGACGTGACCTGGGGAGTGGGTGGCGTGGCCCCTCAGAGCCTCACTGGGCTGAGGGGTCATATATGCACGCAAGATGATAATGCCTGTCCATGCCCAGGACCGTTGGCGTGACCAGGTGATGCCGGGCGCGGGAAGGTGACACCAGGCATCACGGCCATGTGACCTGTTTTCCAAGCCACCGCAGCTCCAGGTGTAAGAACAAGCTCACAGTCACAGCAACGAGCCGGCATTTCTCTGGCGCTGCCCTCCGCCCACGTGAGGGCAGCTCTCACCTCCCATAAGCCTCCAGGACCTCCCAGGAGTCCGTCATGGACACTCGGGCCACCGTGTGGCCTCGGCTACTTTAAGACTCATTGAAATTATGCCCCTGTGCTGCCAATCCCACACACAACAGAGGTGCCCCTACACCCTCCCGGGGCAATGTGCTACCCTGTGGGCAGACATCCGGGGCACCAGCACTGCATGCGGGGAGGGGGGTGCAGACGCCCCTCACCAAGGCTGGGACTCCAGGGAGGCAAATGAGCCCCCCTCCCAGGGCGCAACATTCAAGATGACGCTCCCTCCTGCAGCTCCCAGCGCGCAGGTTTTCTTCAGGGTTACTCCCTAGGTGCCTTTCCCATGGCGCTAGGATCCCAGGCCAGCCCACTGCAGCCCACCCCGTCGGCCCACGCAGCCCATGCCCCAAATGCTCGGGGTGTCGCGGCGATGGTGGGCGCAGTGTGTAACTCAGGACGCTGGAAGTCAGAGGTTGCCCCAGCCTGCTCTGGAAATCGCTTCTTCGGGCACACAGGCAGGTCCCGAAGCCATGTCTGGAATAATGCCGGACTGTGCCCCCAACCCTCGCTGACTGGGTCAGGGGAGACACCCGACCCCGCAGGCCAGTCCTATCTCTCTCCCGGGCGTTGGGACCAAGGACTGCGAAATCCCCGTCAGTTTCTGCAGGTGGCCGCAGATAAACGCTGGGTCTGGGAGGGGTCGTGTTACACTCTGGGCGAGATGAGAAGGAAACAGAAATGAACAATGGGAGAGCTCCTGGTTCTCCGCCCTCCCGGGGCCAGCTGCGCCCCTATCCTTGGCTTCCAGGAGACCCCCTGTGTCTATACAGCACAGATCCTTTTCGGCCTAAGCCAGCTCCAGTGGGCTTCTGCTACTCGAAGCCTAAGAAAGCAGAGAAATGGGGGGCTTCTCTGACGGCCGTCTCCCTGCCCCAGAACTCAAGCAGGCCCAGAGGCTGTGCTGGGGACCCCTGCAAGAGAAACCTCCACCCAGCTCAGCTCTCCCTGCCCAGCTGGCTTATTGCCTTGAGCTGATTGTACCCCCTTCTCCCCTCTTCTCTTAAGGTGAGTTTTTCCAGGAGGCTCTTGGACATTTGTGTCCGTAAATCCCAAATCTCCTTTCTTTCTCTCTTGCTTTCTTCTGATTGCAGAGCTCAGATGGGTCTGAATCTCAGGGCGGGGACCACAGCTTGGGCACTAGCTGGGGTCCAGCTACCATGCTCCTGAGTTTCAGTGTGTTCTCCGCGTGGCCTCCCCCATTAGGATTCCAGGCATAATCCAGACTGCCTCTCCCCCTTGATGAAATTACCCACTTAAGCAGATGCCTGTCTACCCGGTGGCATGCTGGTGGAATTCCAACAGGCCTACGACCCCGCTCCGAGGGCACCGCCGGGCCAGACACCAGCGCCTACCGCCTACCATCCACTTAGACTGCAGCAGGCCTGAGCCCAGGCTCGTTCCCGCTCAGGCCAGACGAGAAGAGAAAAAACAAACAAAAAGCAGGACAGAAGGGGAGAAAGGGAGGGAGGAGAGGCTTTTGCCTTCTCCAGGAGCTTGTCTGCCCCCAACCCCTCACCAGCCCTGCCAGCTCAGCAGCCCTTTCCTGTGTGCGGCTAGAGAGAGGGAGATATACCCAAGTATCAGGACTCTCTACTATGGCTAACAAATCCCCCCAAAACCGGGGCACTCGAGACAGCACCAAGTTCATGGAGGGTTGGTTCTGAGACTTGACCAGACTCAGCTGCTCATGTAAGGTCAGCCAGGTAGACAGGCAGTCATCCGGGGACTTGGCTGGGCGGCAATTTGCAGGGCGGCCCCTTCTCAGGCCTTGTGCTTGAAGGGAGTGGCTGCAGGCTGGGGCTCTCCTCCGGGGAGTCCCAGGTCGTCTTCTTCATGTGGTCTCTCCAGCACGTTGCTAGCTCAAACTCCAAAAGACACAGAAGAGGAACCTTCCAGACTTCCTGAGACGGAGCCCAGGATGCAGCACCTCTCTGCACTCTTTCTGTTCACTGAGCCATAGGCCAGCCCAGACTCCGTGGGAGGGGCGTGAGTACGGGAGCAGGGGCTGTCAGGGTCAGGTTGGGAGTCTGCTGCGAAAAGGAAGAAACCCATGATTTGACCTTGGCTTAAGGACCATCTAAAGGGACAGGACTTCCACAGATATTCAAATGTGGGTGCCGTGCCATGACACACACAGAGACCGGCTCTGTCAGGATACACACATGCTGAGATGCCTTCACACACGGAAAAACATTTGCACATGCTCACCCTCCCCTCCACCGATGTGCCCATGAACTCACACCCACACACACTCTCACTTGCACACTAATACAGCCATACATTCTCACAACTCACACTCACATGCACACTCTCACACACACACACACACACCAGCATCCCGTAGTTCTGTACCTGCTTATTCAACCTCTCACCTGTGGGTCTTCAATAAAGACAGGGATGGCACCTTATATGATCAGATCTGCAGGTGGAGGAGCAAACATATTTTGTAACAGACTCAAGATTCAGAGGTTCAGCTGGGTTGGATGGCTAACAAGATCTACTCCAGTTGGGGTGGGTGTAGAGAAGCCATATAATTTCTTTGCAAAATGGATCACATTTAAGAGTACAAAGGACTCCAACTGAAAAATGGAATGCTGGGACACAGTCACCCTCGCTAGGGATAAAGCCCTGAATATGGAGTTAAAGTATCAATTTCACAAGCACAGGGGAGGCTAGATGTAAAAACACCCACATCTGTGACATCCACTCAGGTACATGTTCTGGTCAGGCTCCTCAATTCTTATTCAAAAAATGTCCCATCTACTCTGCCAACTGTCAAAACATATGAATATCTGAGAAAATCTGCACCTAGGTCCTTGCCAGAGAATACAACCTCGAACTCTCTGCTGCCCCTTCTTTATCAAAAACTTTGCTGGGAGAAATGATGTTCATGGTGGGCTGCCTGAAAGACAAATTATCCATCCATTCCTTCAGCTAGTCTAAATTCTACCCATGGATAAAATTCAGTGTAGCCCATCAGAAGGCTGGGTATATAACTTGTGCTATTTGCTCAGCCTGCCTCTCCTACTCTCTCTCTCTCCTACCCCTGAATCACTTTTTAAATTGCACTTTGGTGCTAAGCCTTTAAAACTTTTCCTTTAGCTTGCATTGAGGCATTGTAAGAAATAGTTACATGTAGGCCACTACTGTGCTGAGCATGGGCGTATGGCCTAGAAATGATCCACCATGGTGTGTTACTTATGAAGTCCAACAGCAGAGATTTTAGGATTTCAGTTTCAGAAAAAGTTGGGGTTCTTCTAAGCACCTGCTTTATTTAGAACTATAAGGGAACTGTAAAACTGTAAACAGTTTGGCTTCTCCATTTTGCCTTGGCTGCTGGGAAACTCAGAGGTAAGTTCGCAGCCCACCTCGAGCAGCCGTACAGGACCGCATGATGTATATTTCTGGGTATTTCATGGTATGTATGTCACCCCAGTGCCCCAATATTCATTCCAGCCCTTGTGATTAGCCTTAGCCAGCCATGAAATTCCATTCCCCTTATCCATGATTGGCTTAGGAGGGACCTAATTCTAGGCAATAAGAAATAATGAGTGAGAGTCCGCTTGGGAGGTGGGGACGGATCTGAAAAAGTTTCTACTCTCCTAAGAAGAGGTGGTCTTCCTTCTTCTTTGGGGCATCATGATGTCTGGATATGATCCCTTAAAGTTCTATCAGCTCAAGGATAAAGGGCGCATGTGCGCGTGCGTGCACACACACACATACACACACACACACACACACCCCGGGACAAAGGCAGAAGGAGTGTGGGTGCTGTGTCACCCTCTCTGGACTTGCTGGTATGTCAGATAAACAGGCTCATTGTTTAATCCTTTCAGCCAAAGCCAGCCTAACTGACACACACTGGCTTTCTTGTTTGCTTACCTTGTTTTACCTTTGAAATTGACCTCTCAGCTTTTCTATGATTCTCCATTGTAAGTATTTTTGCAGGTCACTGCAAAAGACCTGGATGTCCCATAGATATAACCCAGTGATTTGGCACAACTGCTCAACTCGTGTGCGTGGTTGGCAGTTGCCCAAATAGAGCCGGAGTTTATCACCCGATGAACAAGCACATGTTGAGCGCCTACTGTTTGTCACATCTATTCTAGGCACTGAGGCCATATCAGTGAACAAACTAGACAAGTGCTCTCTTCTGGAGCAGGAGCATAGAGAGTAAATGTATAAAAAATAATAATAATTTCAAATAGTGTAGATGAACAGATAACGGGAAAGACAAAGAGGAGGTAATGCAGGTAGTTACTTTGGATGGGGTAGTTAGGGCAGGACTTTTTGAGGAAGATGTTTGACCTGAAACTCAAAAGAAAAGAAGGAGGCAGCTATGAGACTCTCTGGAGAAAGAACATTCTAGGTGGTGGGAACCACAAGTGCAAAGGCCCTCAGGTACAACAGGTTTGATATGTTGGAGCCATGTTTTTCAAATGATGGGCTAAAACCTATTGGTGGGTTGCAAAATTGGTTTCACGGGTCAAGATCCAGTATTTTTTCAAATGAAATAAAATAGAGAACAGAATGAAAACACCAGTGTGCCTTGCACCTAGTAAGGATTAATGTATGGTTTTGTAATGCTTTGTTTCAGTGGTATATGGGAGTGGCTAATGGAATGGAACATAAAATGACTTTCTTCCTGTGAATTGTGGTTTAAAAAAAGAAAAAGGAGCCCACTGCGAGAGGAGAGGAGAAGAACGGAAGAACCAGTGTCTGAGCACAGTGAGCGAAGGAGTGAAGCACGAAACAGAGTTCTGGAGGAGAAAAAGATCCAGCCCAAAAAGAGGGGGTCTGAGCACTGGGAGGAAAGCAGGCGAGAGTGGGGCCAGAGCAGACAGGGTTCACCACAGCAGAGGCCCCCCGAGACAAGGGGCGACAGCAGGGAGAGATGGCCATGGGGTCCTTAATGAGCCTAATGAAAGTGATTGCCATGGAGTGATGGGGCCAGAGCCTGATTGGAGAGGGCGAAACAGAGCGTGGGGGGTGAAGGATTGGAGTCCACAACTAAAGAAACCCTTTCAAGAAGTTTTGGCATGCAAGAGAGCAAAGCAAATGGGGTGGTAGCTGGCAGGGCTGCGGTGCCTCCTGAGAGACAGCCGACCCCCCCAAACACACCTGGCTCGGTCCTGGCTAGGTCCTGGTCAGGCCACCCTCGGATCATGCTCCGTTTGGTTCCAGGCCCCACGTCCCACTGGGACATCAAGAAATTGGGGAGAATCCTCTAACTCCTCTTTCCTCCAAACCATGTCATCTCCACAAGGATACAGGATGGGTGAGTTTTATGATGGAACGGGAAGGAAGACAATGATGGAAGAGTGAGTAACTTCTGCTTTCGAGCCGGGTAAGAGTCCAGGACCAAGTCACGTGACATCTCTAAGAGTTGAGCCTTCTCAGTATTAATGGGATAATAAACCCATTTTGCAAGAAGAGATCACATACGGAAAGGGCTTCACCGGGAGTGACGTGCACTTAAGCACACAATCACCTTCTCCCTGACTGGATTGGTGCCTTTGTTGGGGCCATGGACACCAGGGGAAAGTACGTGGCACAAAAGACATTCCAGAGCCAAGAGAAGGACTAAGCAGGCAGCAAAACCACCCTGCCTACCCCCACGATGGAGCGAAGGAGTGAAGCACGAAACAGAGTTCTGGAGGAGAAAAAGATCCAGCCCAAAAAGAGGGGGTCTCTCCTTAACTGGACCAGGTGGGATAGCTCCAGGTCAGGGTCTTCTGGACACATGTCCACAGCAACTACAGAATGAAGCCTAGCTCCTTAGCTTCTAAGCTCTTCTCTGGCCCACAGTCTGGCAGGATGGTGTTGTGTCCAAGAACACAGTTGTGAGTCCCAGCTTTGTAGATTCTGAGCCCCAGAATTCCTTATATAAGGAGGGGACAATCATCTCAGGGTGGCCTGAAGGGGAGAATTAAATGAGATAATGGAGGTAAGACATTTGGCACAGTGTTAGGTACATAGTAAGCGCTCAGTAAATGCATTGTTATCAGGGATGTTTTTGCCACTTCTCTTACAACCACCTCCCTCGTCCACCCTCTTCTCCTCCTAAACCAGCCTTCTCACCCTCACCAAGTCTGCCAAACCCCGTGCCTTTGTTCCTGCCCAGTCCCCACTGATGGGATTATGCCTTCTTCCAATTTCTCGCTCAGCAAATTCCTACTCATCTTTTTAGAACCAGTTCTAATGTTACCTCCTCTGAGAAGTCTTCCTTGCTTGGGCAAAATGAATGTGTCTCACTATGATGCTTTCAAAATACTTTATTTATACCTCTGTCATACGGCTTTTGACAGTGTGTTATAAGTGGTTCTTTATGCACATGTTACCCTCCTCCTCCCCAACTAGAAGCTTTGAGGACAAGAACAGTATCTTATTTCTCTCTGTATCCTCAATGCCTTGCACAAAAGAAGATGCTGGTTGAATGAATCAACGGAAAGGTGCATGAACATGGATGGATGGATGGATGGATGGATGGATGGATGGATGGACCAACAGATGGATGGATGGATGGTTGGGCAGTGAGCAGTCCTCCTGTCCATGTCAGCCCAGACCTCAAATCAGCTCATCCTCTCAGGGGCTCAGGCTCATCCAAGACCTAGCAATTACTTGAGTGATTACTCAAGTGAGCAGTAACATAGCCCAGCTCGCCTGGACTGGAGCAGCACTGCGGACACAGAAACGTGGGAAACAGAATTTTGAGCATCCCTCGGGGCCAGAGAAAACCACTCAGGAAGAGCCAGGCTCTGCATAAACCTGCAAGGAGCCTCAACAGGAGAAAATGATTTAATTATCAGAGTGTCACCAAACAAATTGTACGCCTCATTTTTGGGTACTTAATGCTTATGGTAATTAACATTACAAAGATTTTTCTTCTCTCTTCTGTTTATATTTAGTTTAGCCATTCACAATAGAGCTAAAATTATTTCAACTAATTTTAGGCACTCTCACTACATTGCCCCTGCGTTTTCTTCCCCAGCACTGATACCCAAATGCAGTCTTTAACTTCAGAGACAGCCAAATGCAGGACAAATTGGAATCAATGCTGCCTTTGTCTTCGCTAATGAGGGGCTGCCACGCAGAGGAGTGCAGAACTGCTAATTGGCCGATCTCAATAGGGAAGAGACAATGGTGGCAAGGGTCGGGGGATTAATTATAGGGCCGCCTTCTGTGAGCCCCAGGCTTCCACTGCTCCTGTCTTGCAGTGCAACAGGGGTGGGCCTCCCCACCCATCTTTAGAAACAACAAGCTTTCCAGCTGGAGTTCTGCAGCACTGGAGATTCAGACCAAACACCCGGCACACACAAAGGTCAAGGGAGAGAAAGGGGTGGAGTGAGCAGGTGGCCACCCACGAGGGACAGGACCAGTGCGTGTGTTGGGGGGCGGGGTGGGAATGAGGGCGCACTTACTAGAATGCGGAAGATACATGTGCCTGTTCAGGCATGCACCATCCCCCTTCCAAAGGAGAAATGAGGCCCCATGAGTCCCAGAAAGGTGAGGGACATGCCCAGGTATGATACGTCAGCTCCTCAAAGGAGACACGGGGCCCCCACTGAAGCAGCCAGCCTTAGAGAAAGAACTCCTTTGAGCCTGGATTTCAACTCCACTTTGCCTGATTTCCAAGCCCAAGCTCTTGGCACTGCTTTGGAAATCTTTCCTCTACCATTAGTCTGTGTCCTCTGAAACCTCATTTCATTGTCTTTGGGGTAAAGGAATTACCTCCTAACTGTCCCTGTTAAAATGCAAATACCTCAGCTGAGCGAAGGAGCTGTGCATGTTAGCCCAGATTTGCTGTTTAAATTAGGCACCTGACACCAGGGAGAGCAGCTCCTCGAGGGGGTGAGAAACGCGAGTTTGGAAAGGGGAACGGGAGACTGCTAAGAGGCAGCAGGCCCAGGTGGAACTCGGTGGTCATCTGGGGAATGGGGTGGAGAAGCACAAAGGGGTGGCATCTGCAAGGAAAACACCAAAGGGGTTGCACCAAAGGCAAACTGGGCCAAATCCAACAATCCAAAACCAAACTTGGCATTCTCGTGCCAAAAGCCACACTCCCTCGTGGATTCCACATCGCTGTTGCTTCACTGGGAAGCCTGAGGTGGGTCCCGATGACATCTTCCTGTCCTTGCCCTGCAACTGGTCTTGCTACTCTACCTTTAAAGCGTGCCTTCTCCCTCGACTCCCTCTGGCCCTCACCGTCTTCTGCTTGGTTGGGCATTTTTGCCCCGTGTCAAAGTCAAATTGCACTGGACACTTGCTAAAAATGGCAAGACAGATCTTATGGTAGTACAGGGCTGAGCTCAACTCCAAATACAGCAGGAGCAATTGGGGATTTATAGCCAAAGGGCAGGGTGAGAGCAAGGGTGGGGGAGGGTGGTGGAAAATGACTAAGAGGAATTTGGTTTGGTATTGAAGGTGGAGGGATTCTTGCTTACGTGGCTTGGGCAGGGTTCTTAGTAAAACTAGGCTCAGAGACCAAGCATAGCAAACCAGGGTTGAGGCCCTTCTGGAAGAGGGCTCAGAGGAGCCTAAGCAAAGCTGGTCAAGGCCAGAGTCCCTGTCACCTCTCCCTGAGTCCTCTGTCTCCCGGCTCACTCCTCTGGCCCATCCCCCAACCACAGCCAGAACTGGTCTTCCTAAACCCAGTCTGATCTCATCACTTGCCTGCTTTAATGTCTTCACCGCCCACCCCCCATTGTCCTCAGGATAACATACAAACTCCTAGTGCGATGGACCACATAAGGTAGGTCAATTATACCCAGAGAGTATAATTGGTGGAAATCTGACCCAGAAGGAAGAGAATTCCTTGGTGTTCATTCCTGATTCCACTTGCGTCCTGGGCTTAGCAGGGGTTAAACACACCAGAACACGAGCTTCCCCAGAACTTCCCCAGTTAGGACCTTGCTTTGCTACAGTAAAACTCTTGTTTTCAAGCTCCCTTGTGCTTTATCTCCTTGGTTTTCACACCTCTTTAGGTAGCAGGTTAGAGCTTCCTGACCACGTCACAGAGAGAGGATTCAGGACCAGAGCGGTTAAGTGGCGTTCTCAGGCCACACAGCTAAGAGCTAGGTTCAGCCAGCATCCAGACCCAGTCTTTTGAGCACCATGATCGTAATTGCCCCTTTCCCCCTCTAGATGATAAACTCCAGGAGGAGAGGTACCGTGGCCATCTCGTTTATCCTTTGTTCCCACTCAGCAGTGCCTGATGCACAGAACACTCGATGGGCAAGGCAATGAGATCACTACCATTTACTGAGAACTTACTTTGTATTGGTCCCATGCTGAGTGTGTTGAAAGGCCACTCCTGGCCTAACACTATTATTAGTCCCATTTTACGGGTGTAGAAACTGAGGTCCTGGGCAGTTTAATGACTCAACGCAGGTGGCACGGTTAATCAAGTGGCCAGGCAGGGCTTTTCACCTGGGTCTGCTTGCCTGCAAAGCCCATGGGTTTAATCTGTAGTCTATACTGCTGAGTAAGGGCATATGAATCCATGAGTGAAGGAAGGAAGGAATCCAGTTCTTGAGCTCTTTCCAGCATGCCACGCCTTCATTCAAATAAGCACCTCCTCGCTTTCCTCTATACCCTGACCTCTGGGCTCATCTGCATGTAGACACTTTGCAAGCAAAAGAGAATTCCCAAATATTAATGTTTATAGCTAATGTTCTTTGGTAAAGATAATTTCAATGTTTTAAGATATTAATGTTCTTTTGACTGGTGTCCTTTCTAAGAACTTCTGAGTAAACACATCTATCTCGTGCTGATTGATTCTCCAAATTGCGCTATTATAACCTAAACCAGGACATTCTGAGTCACATATTCAAGAGGAGAAATGGTTCAAGGTAAGTATGTGTGAGTGTGTGTTAATATATATTTTTTAAGTTTCCTTTTGTGCTCAACTCAAGAGAAATATTTGAAATTCAAATAATGAGGTATTCATAGTGAATTTGCTTTCCTTAGGCCCAGGGTAAAAATAAAATAAAATGCTAGACCTTTTTCTTCCTCCATTATATGGTGCTGACTTTCCTTTCTCATTATGTTTACCTCCAAAATGTGAATGAGAGTAAAATTTAAAGGAATTACCACCATTCTTCAGCACATTTGCAAATCAATTAAGAGGCGCCAAATTATGCTCCCGCTTTTTCGCGGGACTCCAGGCTTCCCCAGCTCCTAGGAACACTGCCACAGCCCACGGCTGCCTGGCAAACAAAGCCCAGCTGTCAAGTCTAGAAGCAGGCTTGGCATTTCAGCGCTCACCTCCAGTGGCCAAGGCCACCCGCTGAACCAACCCCTTGCCGGCAGCCCCACTTACCTGCCCGGAGCTGAGTCTCCCACAGGGTGTTAATGGTGCCGGAAAAGCACACGCTGTCTTCGGAGTCAGAGACCTGGCTGTGCCATCCACACTTTGCTGCCTCCTGGCTCTGTGACCTTGGGCGAATCACTTGACCTCTCTGAGCCTCATTTTCTTTGGCTGCAGTGGAAACAATAATGCCTCTCCCAAGGTTCTCCAGAGACTGATTTGGGAGGATGCCTCCCAGCAGCAGGCACACACTGGGCCAGTAGGGTTTCCCTTCTTTTGTCAGAGCCCAGAGGGAAGGTGGGTGAGACCATCTATTTGTTATCCCAGGTCCCTGAGAGCCTTTTTGTCTCTTGTCCCCAGGTCCTACAGGAAAGGAGTATCCAGTAAGAGCTGGAAGTTAAAATGCCACTTCCTCCAAGAAGCCCTGCTAGGCTGCAGCTATAGCATTTCTTCCTTTCTTAATTCCCTCTGAATTAGGAGAATTTTTTTTAAAGATTTTATTTATTTATTTGAGAGAGAGAGAGAGATAACAAGAGCAGGAACACAAGCAGGGGGAGTAGGAGAGGGAGAAGCAGGCTTCCCGTGGAGCAGGGAGCCCAATGCGGGGCTCGATCCCAGGACCCTGGGACCATGACCTGAGCCGAAGGCAGACGCTTAACAGCTGAGCCGCCCAGGCGCCCCTGAATTAGGAGAATTTTGTTCTCTCCCTTGTATTATTTTTCCCCTCTCCACAATGAAGCAGTTCCATGAAGGCAGGGACAAAAGGTGATGCCTCTTTGCAATTTCCTTTTCAACCGAACAAAAATTGTTGTGGTTTCAGTTGACTCTCTTGCTACCACGCCTTCGCTCACACCGTCTCTTCCATCTGAAGCATCCCTATCTCCACTTTAAAGTGGATCTGCTCATACGCCTGGGCCAGCTGTGGGTTTGCCCCTGCAGATTCAGGGGTGCAGAAAATTCCCCACTTTCTGTTTTTCTTTGGTTCAATCTAAACTCCACCCAGGGCTGAGCTTGAAGGTCAGCTCATCCCTGACCAGCCTGGAGCAACGGCTTCCAGCCTCCACCGTGCCTCCCTGGAGCAACCTGAGCCGGGCACTGCACGAGCTCGCCCAGCATTGCCCTTCTGTCTTGGAGGAGGAGGCTCCAGCGTCAGGGGGTTTGGACTCTGACGTGGGCAGTGAGTAGCTCCCAGGAGGAGGCTAGAGCCCACACGGTGTGACCCGCAGGAGGGAATGGGGTAAGCCCAGCAGATGAAGGTTTGAGGGGAGCAGCAGAGCCCTGAGAAGGGGCAACTATGGAAGCCCAAGCACTAAGGTGGGGCCTGGCACCCACGGTCTCGTTCTGGGACCCAGGTCAAGGCCAGCTGGGGAAAGAGGGAGGGTTAGAGCAGGGAAGACAGGGTGCTGCAGGCCACTAAGCTGGCCCTCCCTTCTCTGTACCTCAGCTTCCCGCCTGTAGATTAGATGACTTTGAGTCACTGACCTCCAGGGACCCTTACGACGCTAACATTCTGGAATCCTAGAGGGTAGGCACGGCCCAGAGAAAGTGTGGCTGGCAGGGCAAGGCACCTCCCTCCCATCTTCCACCCAAGTAGCGGGGTGACCTTGAAAGCATCGTTAGGCCCCCACACTCACAGGGGCTGGATGTGAAGCATGGTCCAGCTTGCTTTGTTTCTATTCAGCACACGTGCTAAATGCTGTGCTTTGCACACTTTCCTTACCAAGGGAAGTGACAGCTGAGTTCCAATGGGTTCTGCCCAGCCCAGGAATGCCCAGGGGTGGCTTTCCTTCTCTTCATGGAGGCCCTGGGATACTGGTAAAGAAAGCAGGTGGCGGGGTGGGGGGGCGGGGGCAAGACTGGCTCCCCAGGCCCTTTTCTCAGAGTATGTGTCATCTTTCCGTCACTGGGGCCCAGGGAGCACTGCGTAGCTCCTCCCTGCCAGCCTCCTGCCCCAGGGCATCAGGAGCCTGGTCCCCAGGCCCCAGGCGAGGCGGGCCCAGCTCCGCAGGGACGCCCCAGCCAGGTGCGCTGTACTGTGCTAGGCAGCCTGCCAGCCCCAACAGATGGCAGAGCAGAATCGCCATCCATCACAGCTGTAAGTGGCCAGCTCCCCTCCTGGTGCCCCAGACAAATTGCTCCACTCCTCCCTCCCTCCCCCAGTCCCTCATCTACCACCCCTGCCGGGCAGCCGGGTGGAGCCATTTACTCAGCGAGCCCTGCGTGCAGAATAAGGAGGGAGGCAGAGCTGAGCGACACATGGAGAGGCATCCATCATCACCGAGAGCCAGCAGCTTGCTCTGCATGGCGAGGCAGAGGGTGCCAGCCCTCACGTGTGTCTATGAGTGTGTGTGTGTGTGTGTGTGTGCGTGCGTGTGCATACCAAGCCACATCCTTTCTGCCCAGTGGGCCTCGGTGGGCCTCATCTTCACAAGGAAGGATGTGGTCTTGCCTCTCACTGATGGCCGCTGTGCCTGCTTCTGCCCTGGCTTTGGCTCCAGAGAGCAGGGATGATCAGACAGCTCAAGGCTCTGGGATGGGCTGGACTTCAGCTTTTCTATTCATCTGTCCACATGTTAGACCGTGTGCAAAGATATAGGTCTGACCAAGTGTCGGCCCAACAGTGGGTCATGTGCCAGGCCTCTTGGCAGCCCATAAGTGAGAACGTGGGTCACACCACCTAGCAGCCACTTGTCAGGCTGTGAGCCCCGCCTTGACATCTGGAAATTACAGCCATTGAACTGAGTACAGAACTTGAATCTCCATTCGAGGGCTCTGCCTCGCAGAAAAGGGAAGCATGGATGGGACATGGTACCAAATCCCAGCTCTCCCACTTCCCGACCTGGGAACCCTGGGTTAGCAATAGAAACTTCTACGGCTCCAATTAATAAGCTGACCAAACTGAACGGTCTCTACCTCCAAGGACTCCGCGTCCCCAGGCACTTAGCAGAGAGCCTAGAAAGGAGAGAGCACTCAATGTGTGGCATTGATGAACCCCAGGGCACCAAGGGACGGCTAGGTAAGCACCTAGCAGGAGGAGAGCGGTCAGGACAGCGGGCAAAAGAGGGGCTTTGGTAACCCCCGGTGAGGGAACGGGTAGGAGGCCAATGGGGGGCAAGCGAGGGCAGAGGAGTAGATGTGTGCAACTGAGTCACTGAAAGAACTTGTCAAAGATTCTCAGACTGGCCCTCTCCTCTTTATAATGTTCCTGAGTGGCCCAGGTAGAACATATTAAAGCACCTGGGTCAATTCTGTAGATGACCCAAAACAAGACAGGGAGCTCATTTATTTGAATGGCACATCCGGGCTCCCCACGGATGGTCCAGCACCAAGACAGCTTTTAATTAAGATCAATCTGACATCCTGCCCCTACTTTCAAATATCAGAGTCTCAGTCACAAAAGATGGAGGGACTTGAATTGGCAGAAGTTCTTGTGAACATGAGCTGTCAAAGTCCTATCACCCTTCGTGGTCCAGTTCATCTCTCACCCCTAGGTGCAGCCTTCCCCAGAGGTCCCCTTCACACTTGCCTCCTTCCTAGTGCCCCTCATCCTGGATCCCATTCCCATTCTCTCTCTCCCCAGGTAGTCCGTACCTTCCACTGAGGCTGGGACTAGCTCTGATTCATCTCTCACTCACATTCCCAGAGAGTAGCAAAATGCCTTAACATAAATAGGGAATGTGTGAATGAATGAATGAATGAATGAATGAATGAATGAATGATTTCATTGTAGTTTTAGCTGTCCACAAGCTCCATATGAGCCAAGAGAGTTATATGGCTGCTGACAAAGGTGTAACCTTAAGTTAGGCCGCATCAATAGAGGTATAGTGACCAGAGCAATGGAGGAGAGTTCTTCTCTGTTCTATGCTACTCAGAATGCCCAGAGGAGAGAGATGAGAATGGAGGGAGTCTGGAAAAAAAAAAAAAAGGCCATGAAAATATTCAAGGGAAGGAGGGAAAGGAGCTTCAGAGCATACAAGGGCTATCTGTAAATACCTGATGGGCTGATATACCCTTCTTCATCTGCCCCACCTTGGCCCAGCCAGTGGAGGTGTCAGACTTCCTGACATCCCCCAGGGAAGGACAGAAGCAGCAGGTGGAGTCTTGGGGCTCAACTGGTGGCTTCTGGACTGGAGGGTTATCCTGACGCACAGGTAGGCAACTTGGCATTCCTGGGTCAAGCAAGAGCACTGGCAAATCTCCCGAAACAAATAATTCTAAATTCCAAACATAACTTCATTTCAACTTTATTTCCCAAACTTATTTGTTTACTTCAGGCAGGAAGTGCTATTTTGTGGTTTCCAGGACAATGCAGTTCATAATTTTTTCACACCTTCCAGAGCAGGTGACAGCTTGCTTACAAAACCTAATTCATTGCCATGCAGGGCTCCAAGCTGCACTTTAATACATGCACCAATAACACATCACAATAAGGTTAGAGACAGACATTCCCTCCCTCCACCCCAAATAGGCATTTTCTGGATCCAGCCATCCAAGAAGAGAGCCACGCCAAGTAGACACCTCGAGTGAGGCCTCCCAAAACTAGCAATAAGAGAGTCCTCCCTATGTAATTTCCTCTTGGGCCAAGCACCACCTCCTCACCCCCTCCCCAACTTAATTGCAGGAAGAATTGTTATGCTAATTAGCATTATTCACAGAGTTAACAGAGCACGGGTCTAAATTTAGATTCCCTGCTGCAGAGGGGCTCCAAATTCACAGGGAGCTGGCAAAGATGCTGGGGGGGAAGGCAGGTCCCTGGGATGGGGATGCAGGAGAGTGGAGGGGGAGGCAAGCAGGGGCCCCTTGCCCCATCTTCAGGCCTACAGGGATCTTTAACTTCCAATGGAAAGCAAAAGCCCATGGCTCTTGGCAGGGAGGACTAGGAGGAGGGAGCCCTTTGAGCAGAAGAGAAGGGAAACCCGTGTGTGCTGTGTGCCAGGCCGGATCCCCGGGTGACAGTGTGGTGGAGCATCTCTGACTTGTGTCCAGGCTTGACTGTGACTTAACAGGCTGGGTGGCCTCAGGGAAGTGACTTTGCCTTTCCGCGCCCCAGTGTCTTCCTCTGTCTGCGGGCGGGGAGAGGTGGAAGGGATGGGGGGGAACATAACACCTACCTTTCAGGGGTTGCTGGGAGGGGGAAAGAGGCAATGATGAGAAGCACCTGGAACAGGTCCTGGCCTACAGGTAATGGTACCTGCTGGCTGGGATGATGGTGATAAAGGAGAAGGAGAATTGGGAGGGGACCACCACCACCACCTCCCTGGGAGGAAGGAGCTCTCTGTCTTGTTTGATGAATAAGGAAATTAAAGCTCAGAGAGGTTGCGGGGGCTGCAGGGGGATGCGCTGCCCAGGGTCAGAAGGTGTCCCAGAGCCCTGGTCCCTGCTGGAGGGAACTCTGCCCAATTCTGGCCCAACCTCCTGTGACCTCCCCCCTCCCCGACCCATTGCCTGGTGGAATGAAAGACCAAGATGTATGCAACAAAGGTGAGGAAAAGCCAAATTGAATGGTCCTGCCTCCTACATCTCTATCCCTGACATCGTAGGGCTGAGCAGAGGTGGCCCAGCGACCAGTATACCTGGGCCCTCATGTAAAATGTGGATAGCAGTAGCGCGTACTTCCCAGGGCTGTTGTGAGGAAGCAATAAATTACTCTATGTTAAGCACTCAGAACAGAGCCTGGCACATATTAGGAGCCATATTACTATAAATGGCTATGACATTCTGGAAATCTGGAGGCCAACCCTGCCTAGGACCTTTGCCCTGAGATCCCACCTTGAGGTTCTTAAGACAGTTTTCACTGACGGACTTTGGTGAGATGTCTAAGACTGAGGAGCGTGGGACTTCCCTCTCCTCTGAGAAAAGAAAAGGGCTTAGGTCTGAAGTTCTTTCCCCATCCCTGTAAGTCTCCAGGCTCCCGACACACCTGGGGCCCCCGGGGACTTCCCACTGTTACCGGAATTCCCAAGGGATGCTCAGCACCGGGTCCTGCGTTTATCGTCTGAGCACAAAGCCAAGTCTCAGGCTCACTCAAAACATAGCTGAAGAAGGCCTGGCGCTGGGCAGGCCTGGAATGTCCACGTGCACGGGGTCTGTGCGAAGGCTTTGGACCACAGCAGTCTGGAGACGTGGGCTCCAACCCCTGCTCAGACCCCCACTAGCTGTGGGTCTCAAGCAAGTCTCTGGGCCTCGTGGAGCCTCCACATCTTCATCTTAAAAGTGAAAAGGAGGGGCGCCTGGGTGGCTCAGTCGGTTGGGCGTCTGCCTTCGGCTCAGCTCATGATCCCAGAGACCTGGGATCGAGTCCTGCATCGGGCTCCCTGCTCAGTTGGATGCCTGCTTCTCCCTCTCCCTCTGCCTGCCACTCCCTCTGCTTGTGCTCTCTCTCTCTGACAAATAAATAAGTAAAATCTTTTAAAAAAAAGTGAAAAGGTAAATCCCTTTAGAGCAGGTCAGTTGTACAGATTAAACAGGACGATGTGATGCTGCTGGTTAAACCCGTAAGTTCCCTGCAAATGGGAGGAATGTCTAGTGTCCCCCGAGTGTGGCCCCAGGTGTACAGCAGCGGACAGGAGTCCTCTGACAGGTCCAGCTGCGTGGGGATGAATGTGGGGGGCTGCATTCTTGGGCCTTCCCCATCATGGCTATGGCTCTTCTGTTGACCGCTCTTCTTCGGTCCCATGAACACTGCGGATTCCCGATGTCCATCCTCCATCCCTCCCCTTCCCACTCTTCGGGGCTCTGGCCCACCGGCAGGCCCTCAGGCCCCACCTCGGTTCTCAGAAGCTGTCCCTGGCCCCATTCTCTCCCCCAAGCTGCAGACCCATCTATCCAACTCCCTCGCGGGTGCCTGACCTGGGTGCCCTATCCTGGGTGCCCTGCTAGCATTTCTAACACAGCAGGCCCTGAGCTGAGCTCACCATTCCCCACCCCCTGGAATCTGCTCCTCCTGCCTGCTCCCCATCTTCAGTCAATGATGCTAACATGTCCCCAGCAGCCAAAGCCAGAAGCTGGGAATCATCCTGGATTCTTCCCTGCCTGCCCCCAACCAATCAGGTCCTCCCACTTCCACCTCTGAAATGGTTGTTGAATCCAGTCACTGCTCCCCAGCCCAGGTCCTGCTCATCTCACTTGGACTAAGGTGCAGCCTCCATCCCATCCCCCTGGCACCTGCTTCATCTCCCGCCAGCCACACTGTGGTCAACAACTTCCTCCTAAAGAGTATATCTGTCGTGACCCTCCCTGGCTTAAACAATCCACAGGGCTTCCTACAGCCACGGGTCTAAGTCCAAACTCCTGAGCAGTCCCTACAAGACCCCATCACCTGAACTCCGAGGTCTGGTACATTCTGTCCTTGAGCTGCAGGAGGGCATGAAGGAGGAGGTGAGTCACCTATGGGATGGATATTTGACTTACACTTGCTGAGCTCCATCTGTGTGCTGGGCTCCATGCAAAGCGCTCGTGAGGTGAGTTTCCTCCTGAACCTTCACCACGGCCCTTTGAGGTGGGTGGAATAATAAACCCCCAATGAGGTCCACATCCTCACCCCTGGAACTTGCGAATCTGTCACCTTACGTGGCACGAGAGATTTGCAGGTGTGATTAGGTTAAGGATTCTGAGTGGGGGAGGTTATCCTGCTTAGCTGGATGGGCCTTATAAGAGGGAGGCAGGAGGGCCTGAGTCAGAGAAGGGGATGTGGCCAGAGAAGACGCTACTAGACTGATGTGTTGTGAAGATGGAGGAAGGGGCCATGAGCCAAGGAATGCAGGTGGCCTCTAGAAAGGCAAGGGTTCTCTCTGGAGCCCCAGAAGGAACATGGCCTGAGACCTCTTAATTTAACTCCTTAAGACCCACTTTGAACTTCTGACCTCCAAAACTGTAAAGTAACAAATTTGTGTTGTTTTAAGCCTCAGGGTTGGTGGTAATCTGTTAGAGCAGCCATAGGGAACGAATCTGCGCTATCTCCTTTTTACAGATGGGGGAACTGAGACGAGGAGAACTTCAGTAGCTGCCCGGCGTTCAATAGCGAGTAAGTGTCAGAGTCTAGATTCGAACTCGAGCTTCTGGCACCAGAGTCCTGGGATGGGAATCTCGTGCAGAGGAAGGTAGAGCAATCTGGGTCTAGCTAAAAATCTTGGAATGAGTTCCCCTGTCATTGGAGGTGCTCAAAAGAGGCTGAGGAAAGATTTCCTGAAGTGCTCTAACAGAGATTTCTCTATCGGGTGAATATGGTTTTCAGTGGTTTTCAAATCACACAGAAGCAGAACCCTCTACCAGAAGAGAGCTTCCTGGAATCCCTCTTTAATATAACCCATTGTTGAAGAGAAGCTTCCCTAGGTGGACGGGGTGGGGAGCCCTGCCTGTTGGGGCTTCTGCGGGACCCTAGGGTTGCATGGAGCAGTGTTTAAAAACACTGGTCTGGAGCCTCTCTGAGGTTCCTCCAGATGTGAGGTCCCAGGAACCTGGAAATTTCTCAGGAGACACACGACAGGGGACACGTGGTGTTGCTCTGAGCCCCTACAGCAGGGACAAGGAGCAGGGAAGGTTTAAGAGCTTCTAACGATTTTTAGTTACTTAATTTTCCTAGAGCTTTGACAGGTCCCCATAACTTAGGGTTTATTTGCTTTTCTCTTGAATGTCACATATAATTCTTGTCGAAATGTTTATTTGCCTAATGCAACTTTTAGTGCCTGGGTAATTTATTCCCCCTATTTGTCAGCCAGGAGGAAGGAAGGCTACTTTTAGCCTCTGGCTCAATTGTAGAAAGTAATATAGCATCCTTCACTTGTGCATCTCCGTGACATGATGGGGTACCTTGGCAGCCACACACCTTTCCCTGGGAAAAGCAAGGTCCACTCCACTTAAAGGCTTCCTGCCCCTCCCGCATAGTCTACAAGCTCAGTTCTGTCCAGAAATGGGAGTTTTGTTTTCTGCAAAAAAAAAAAAAGGGCAGCCAATGAGGAGGTGAATTGTATCATCACACGCCCTCGGGGGACGCAAGAATCAATTCTACGGATGCAATGTTGTCTCCAAATTGAATCAATTCCATGAGTTCTGAGGAAATTCAATTCAACCAACACTAATTGAGCACCTACTGTATGCTGGGCCCTCTGCTGGGCTGGGGATTCAGCAATAAATAAGCCTGCTTTCCTGCCCTCCGGGGGCTGTCAGCCAATTGGGAGACAGCTGTGTAAACCAATAACTGGGTGTAATCCAGGCTGTAATAGGGAAGCAGACAGAGCGCTGGAGAAATGTGGGGAGGAGGATGCGCCCTGGCCCTGGGAGCCAACCGAGTTCACAGGGCAGCATGGGACACAGACTCACATTGTCCCCAGGGGAAGGAGGGAAGGCATCGCAGACATGGGGGCCCGTAAAAAGGAAACGCAGATTGGTCTGGAGAGTGTGCTGTGAGGAGCTTCGTGGCCAGGGGCTGAAGAGGCGGAGCCAGGCCATGGCAGGTCTTAGATGCTGCCCCTCAGAGGCAATGGAGAGCCATGGATGGATTGTGTTAGAAGACAACTGTGGCCACCGTGTCAGAGTGAATCGGGACAAGACTGGTGCCGGGTGCCGACCTTGGAGGGTCTTCGCAAGAATGCAGGAGAGAGGTCGTGAGCTAATCCAAGGCAGCATGGATGGAAGGGAGAGGAAACAACATACCTCGGAGAGATTTGGCATCCATTTAACGTGGCAGGGAAGGACAGAAAGCGGTCACGGATGCCATCCCTGAATTTGGAGCGCTGTCAAAGAGCAGGTCTGTGGGCAAGAGGAGGCCAACTCTAGACATGTCAGGTCTGAGCTGCCCAAAGATGCCCCAGGGAGGAGGATGACCCAGTGGCTATTGGAAATGAATGTCCGAGAAGGGCCTGGGTGCACCTGGCTTACTGGCCAGAGAGGACTGGCGGCAGCCGCACAGACCTGGGGGCCCCAGGCTGGGCTGGAGCAGCAGTTTTCCACACCCGGGCCAACAGCCCTGGCCCGGAGAGGTGGTGCTGGCTCCTCCAGGCCCCGCCAGCAGAAGCACATCTAGGACAGGAGTCAGTCTTCAGAGAACTTCCCTGAGGCTTCGAGGTCCCTCCGGAGGTGGGGGAGGGAGTCACACTGGGGGACAGGAGAGAAATGGGGGTACATAAAGAGATGGTGGGTTCCCAGAAGTCTAGAGAGGGGCTGGGCTGGAAGGCAAGTTATGAGGGGACCGAAAAAGACCCCTAATCTACTCCAGACACCCAAATGTCCAAACAGCCTCGGAAGGCAGGCTTCCACCAATGTATAGGGGCCCCAGGAGTGAGACAGGGCCACCCTCCCAGGGTAGAGCAGGGACTGCCAGCTTCCAGAAACTTCTGGAAGTCTCTGGGGTCATCTGGGCATGGTCAGGGGTGTGCATGGGCGAGACAGGAATGTGAGTGCAGGGAAGAGTTACTTATCACTCACTCTCACGTGATGCCCCACAGGGAAGACCGGCCTCATGGTCGGCAGCGTAGCCCTCAGAATCAAGCTAAGCCTGATTCAAATCCTGCCTCTGCTACTGACAGAGGTGACCTGGAGAAAACTGCTTAACCATTCTGTGCTTCAGTTTCCTCTTTGTTTTCAGCTACTTCCCCCCCCCCAGTTGTATTGAGATGTAGCTAACATATAGCCCTGGATAAAGTGTGCAGCAAAATAATGTGACATGTATTGTTACATGAGGACCACAGTTAAATTGCGTTAACATCCATCATCTCATATTGTTTCTTAATCTAAATAGAGAGATGATCATAATGGTGCCCACCTCATATAACTGTTAGAAAAATTAAATAAGGTGGGCATAGTACCTGGATTTAATAAGTTAAACAGGTGCTTTTTTTTTTTAACATTATCACCTTTACTTTTTTAAAAGATTTTTATTTATTTATTTTTCAGAGAGAGAGAGGGAGAGGGAAAGAGAGCATGAGCAGACAGAGGGAGAAGCAGGCTCCCCGTTGAGCAAGGAGCCTGATGGGGGACTCGATCCCAGGGCCCTGGGATCATGACCTGAGCTGAATGCAGATGCCCAACCGAATGAGCCACCCAGGCATCCCCAACATTATCACTTTTATAAAAGAAGCTCCAAAAACCAGAGTGTGTGACATCCACAGCCGTTTCCAGAGAACGCCTGAATCTGGCAGAATCTGTTCCAATCCTGGGAAGAAACATCCCTGCTGTAAATTAATACACGCGACCCCACAGGCCTGAAGCCACCCCAGGCTCTGACCACCTCCTGGCGGTGCACACAGACAGAGCCAAGATCACACCCTCAAACCGTGGTGGTCCCACCAGACCCTTAATAGGGGAGCCCCACTGTCGGAACTAGCCATCCCGGCACCACACCTCTAGCTCATTCTGCTGTAAGTTCAGCTCTAGCCTGGAACGAAGAGCCCCCTCCCTCCTGGGGAGCCTTATCACCAGTAAGGGCTGCTCCCTGGGGCTCCTCCACAGGAATTGGCTCTGATTAGGGACCCAAAGGCCCCCCCCCAGGGGTGATTGACAGGGATCCCCCTTCCGATTGCTCATGGCTGCAGGCCCCTGTCCCACTTCTGTGTTCACGAGCTCCCATTTCCTGAGCACCTGGTAAGAGTCATCCCAGTGAACACAGCAGCCAACTGCCCACATTTGTGCCAAGAAAGAGAAACTCTCAGAAAACAAAAAACCCAAAAGTCACTGCTAATCACATTTGCATAATATGATTTTTTTTTTTTTCCCGCAGATTTACCTTCCTAATTACGCTTGTCTCTAGCCAATATTAAAGTGATTTCGCATTCCCGGAGCACACTGGTGATGAGCGAGGCCACTCCAGAGTTGGGCAAGAAGCTGGGCTAAGTCATCTTGGAGGCTGAGGTTTTGCCACAAAGTGGAGAATTCCCAGGTGAGGAATGAATAAGGCCTACCTACATTCCGGGTGGGGAAGAAAAGTAACGACGGACTTTGCCCCCATGGAGACCCCACATGAATTTAGCCAGAATTTCAGGGACAATCGCTCAAGAAAACTAAGCCAGAGCTTGGAAGGCTCACGGGCAAATCTACACAGGCACCAAGGTCAGCTTTATCCAAGCCCAGGCACAGGCACTCTGCATCCTCTAGTGGGTCTTATAAGGTTTGGCTCTGCCAGAGGCCAGACCTGGATTTCGATCTCTAACAGTGCTGGCCCAGTCAGGAACCAGGAATCAGCTCCACTCTTCCTCGGAGGTGAAGAGCGTGGATTGTGGAGTACGTGCCTGGGTTCACCTCCCAGCTCCTTCTCTTAATAGCTGTATGACAAACTGTGTTGCAGTTTCTTCCTCTGTAAATGGGGATCGTTTTAGCACCTACCTCATAAGGCTGCTTTCAGGATTAAATTTATGTATGTAAAGCTTGTAAGAGTCCCCAGCACGTAGTAAATGCTGTGTAAGTACCAGTTCCTACTACTTCTACCACTACCTCTCCTATTATAATGATTAGGATTGTTGTTCTTGTCTTGTCTTCCATGTCTCAGAGGAAGGACCTTGGCGGGGAAAGATCACACTCATGCTCTTGGATGTGAGTCCTCACTTTAGCCTCACGGAGCCCCATTTACAACACCGTGCAGGACGTTCGGGTTCAGGGTCCCCAAAATACCATTATTTTCCCCGCCTTTCGTTTTCCTGGACCTAAGCCCGGCATGTGTTCTCTGCAGGGTTCTCTTTCTGATTCATTAGTCCTAAAGTTGTTCTGAAATCCACACTCAAGACTGGTTCTGATTCTGGGACCAGGGTAGGCTTCCTTACCAGTTGCACCCCAGAAGTCCCATGATCTCTTCTGTGCTTTCTCCTCACTTTAAGGTCACAGGGAAGGAACTCTACTCTATGAACCTGGAGTTGGGGAGATCTAGGTTCAAACCCCGGCTGAATCATTTAATAATTGTGTAACCTTGAATACATCACTTAACCTCTGAGTTTAGATTTCTTTACCTTTAAGATGGGTTCTTGATACCTGCCCTCTATAGGTTGTTTTGAAGATTAAATGAGATAATTGTACATATATTTGTTAAAGTAGTAGTAACTGCTGTAACAAATACGCCCTGATATTTCAGTAGCTTATCACAACAAAAGTGTATTTTTCATTTATATAATAGCTGAATAAGATTGTTTCTGTTTGGTTGGTGACTTTCCTTCACATGGCGATTTGGGGGCCCAGGCTACTTCTATGTAGTGGCTTTGCCCTTGCCTAGAGGCATGGAGCCCTCTGCATCCAGCCAATCAACAGCTTATTGGTTGGAGAAGACAGAGCTGATTCTCATCGATGTTGGCCCAGAAGGAATATGCATGATCTCCCCTCCCATTCCATTAATAAGACTAAGCCATGGGCCCCATCTAGATGTAAGAAGGATTAGAAATAGAAACAGTCTCTGGCTGGGTAGCACTTCTCAATGACAGCTCTACAGTATGGGAGGGGAAGGGGACACGGGCCTACGGTCATGTCCGCTCAAGTCTACAAGTTCTTACAGAAGTATCTCGGGTGCATGGTAAGTAGTTACAATGGCTACTTCTGCCGCCACCAGGACTACCCCCACTGCTACTTTTGCTATTTATGAATAGTTACCTTGGGAAATTGAGATAATAATACAAGTCGCACAGAGTCGTGATGAGCATTAATGACATGAGCACATGAATGACACCACATGTCTCTTCCTCCTCCCACATCTAAGTCCCCAACTGCCCCTAGAGCACTTCCTAACATCAGGCCTTCCTAGGCTGGGCGCCTGCTCGGAGCCACATGTGGGGCTCAGCTCCCTTCTAAATTGGAAGCCAGCCCCTCCCACTGGCTCCATGCCCACCCCAAGGTTGTCTAGGGCACTCATGCTTCTCCTTCACCCTCCTAAGAACCACTAGAGATAGTTCCCCAGGTCAGGCTCACCTGATCTACGCATGGTCAGAACAGAATGCCCTCTGCCTGCCAATAAATGATAATTCCCTTTGCATTCCTCTTTCCAGAAGAAACACAGATTAAACTTTCTGAGCCTGAGGTTAACTAGTATTTTTCTAATAAAAAAGTACTTTTTCTGAGTACAAAAATAGCACCTTGATAGTATATCTTCAAGAACCTTTGCAATGTTGCTGAGGCTGTGTCAGGGCCATGGGGCAAAAACGAGTGGCCACAGAAGAAAAAAAATCTTGCTGTACAAACTTCATATTTAGTTGTCAGTATTGGATATTTTATCTACAAAACACCAATTTTATACAGCTCAATAATCTAAATCGTATAATAACAATAGCAAATGCTTATATAATACTTACTATGTATTAAGCCTTGTTCTAAGCATCTTAGTACTCATTAAATCCTTACAACTCTGGAGGGTAGGTAGTATAATAAATTCATTTTTTAAAATCTTATTTATTTACTTATTTGAGAGAGGGGGGAGGAGCAGAGGGAGAGGGACAAGCAGACTCCACGCTGAGCTCGGAACCCGATGTGGGGCTCGATCCCATGACCCTGAGATCATGACCCGAGCCGAAATGAAGAGTCAGACACTCAAAGGACTGAGCCACCCAGGCGCCCCAATAAATTCATTTTATAGCTAAAATAGTTCAACACGGAGAGGTTACGCGACTTGTCTGAGATCGCACAGCCAGCGAGTGGCAGAGCTGGGATTTGAACCCCAGTAGTTTAGCTCCAGAGGTCATGATTTAAGCCTCTCCATTTTCCTGCCTCCAATATGAATAATGGAAAGGCCTCCTGAGGAAGGTCTTGTGTATCCATTTTGCTCTCAGATGAAGAGGGAGAAAGGAAGCTGCAAAGCCAGGTCAGCAGGGATGCCAGCCAGGAGGAGAGGGCTGCTATCACACCCAGCAGTCAGTCAGCCTGCAGTCCTTAGCCTGCCCCAGGCAGGGTGAGGCTCCTCCCTCCAGAAGTAGAAGGCAGGTACTGGCAGGCATCCGACCCCACCCTCTCTCCCGAGCATTTCATTTCCCTGTCCTTTGTGGCATGACTGTCATAAAACTATTCATTTCTTAATTCTGATGGCAGAAAGGAATTAAATCAAGTTGCTTGAATATGACGACAGCCTCCCGCTAAGCCAGCTGCCTCCCTAGGGTCATTGGGAGACAACGCCCTGTTAATATTTAGCTCCAACAGCAAACATTATGGCTTTCAATTTAGAAGATTATGCTTCTGGTTAGTTATGTATCATATGTGCGCGCGCGCTCGCTGGGTGGCTCATCTCATCAGCGCGGGAGCATTTTGCCAGGGTTATAAAAAATGCCATTTTCTCTGCGAGCCCTTTCCACTCAGTGATCCAGTGAAGTAACATCGAGATCAAAACCATGTTCTGAAAAATAATTGATCTATTCAGCAGCTCACAGGCCTGCATTCCAACCGCCCAAAAGAGCCATTTTCAAGAGAAGCCAGGGGCCAACGTGGGAGGGGGCTGCATTCTGCTGCTACCCTGGTCTGTGGAGCATGAACCCCGGAAGGAGGCTTGGAGCTGTCCGTGGTGCTGAACCCAAGCTGTCCCAGAATTGCCAGTGAGTGGAAATGAATACTGGCTGGAGGGACTGGCTGATTGTCTGGGGAGCTGTGCCTATTCTAGGGTCTTGGATCATTACATTTTCCTTCTTTCCAGAGCTCCCAATCCTCTCTCTAATTCTGGATCCAATCCTCTAGTGCCTTCTCTTGTGCTCGCTCTCTCTGGCGGCTGCCTTCGTCCTGAGGAGCTCGTTCCTACTAGTCATTTCATGATTTTTCTTTCTTTTCTTTCCTTTCTTGTTTGGGCTCTTCCTTATGATGACACAGATCCTCTGGTGGGTCTGAGAAGCTTAATATTTTAGAAATACAGACCCATCTCTATTCCCTTTACTCGAGCTTCCTCTCCCTCAATTTCTCTTTCTGTCTCATTATCATTACCACCCCCACTTTGCTCCTTCCCCTTCCTGTCTATGTCCCTTTCCTTCTTCCCCTGCCTCCTCCTTCTCTACCCCTCCTTCCTCCTTGACACTCTCAATCTCTCTTTCCCTCCCTCCAGCCTCCCTCTCCTCTCTTCTCTCTCCCCCTCTGTCCTCAGAAATCCCAGCCTACTCCTTCTCTCTATTCCCCTTTCTGCCCTCCCTCTTCTGTCTCTTTCATGGTCTTTCCCAGTCTTTTTATCTCTTTGTCTCTCTCCATTACACTTTTTCTTTTTCCCTCCCTTTTCCTCTCTCACCACTTTCTCCTCCCTATTTCCCTCCCTCAATCTTCCAAGATCTGCCTTCTCTCCCTGCATTGTCTCTTTCCCTCTCTTTGCCTGCTTCTCTCCCCCTCTTTCCTTGCCACCCCCCCCACCCAGCCTTCCATCTCACCCCATTTCTTTGTGTGTTGGTTCTCTCCCTCTCCCTTTCTCTCCCTCCCTCCCTGCTCCCTTCAGCCCTCTCTCCATCTCTCTTCCCCCTCCCATTCTCTCTTTCTCTGCACACAGATCTCCTCTCTAGGAGCCCCCAGCTGCCTGGTGAACTCATTTCAACAGCTATTAGGGATCAGCACCCTTGATACTTGGTGAGGAAGATGAGTTTGAGATAAGATGGGCTGTTTCAATCTCAGCACATCTGTAATTGCATTACCATTAAATTGCACCATTTTCCAAAGGTGAGAGCCCAGGGCCCTTGTGCTGAGAGTCTTCTGTAAATCCACTGCCAAGTTCTGTATGATGTGGAAGCCCCAGGCAGAGGGGAGAGTAGACCCAGCTTGATTTGACCACCATATTAATCCCTCATTGTCTTCAGGGTCTCTTGTTTTCCATTTTATTTCAAAGGTAAAAGAACCCCTGGGAATCATTATCTCCAACCTTCTCATCTCACAGATAAAGAAACTGAAGCTTAAAGAAAGGGAATTGCCCAAGGTCACACAAGCGTAAGCCACTGAGTCTGCAGATGTCTCTCATTCTGCAGCCTTCGTGCAAGTTAGGACTATAACAGAGAAAGTGGGCAAAGGGCAAATAAAAGATCCAGAATTTTCAGGTTCCAAGGGTGTAACCTTGGTCAAATATCTAGTGGATCTGTCATATCTAGTGGGCATGATACAAAAATGGTTTTTGGGTCAGAGGATAGCAACATCATGACTTCTTGTGGTCTGTCAGGTTTGGCCAGGGATACAGAGAACAGGATTCAGCCCCGAGGAGAGGACAAAGCTGGCAAAACCTGGATGGGGTTTGGGCACATTCATGCTCCAGACAGATGGGCTGGTATGCAGTGCAGGACTCTGTTTCCAGCTAAGACCTGGGAGACACAACAAGGAAATCAATGCAGAAGGTGGCACATAAACCAAGGCAATAACACAGGGGCTGGCAATGGGGACTGCAGTCTGGGGGCCTACCCAGCTTATGCCTGTAGAGGGAGAAGCTGGGAAGGATGGAGCCTGCAAGCATGGAGCTCAGGATGGGCTGGAGCCCGGATGCAAGGGAAGCAGGATGCAGACGGTAGCTGGGGAGTGGATACAGAAGGAGAATCAAATACACCCTATGGGTTGGACGTCAGGAAGGGCTCCAGATAAAAGATTATGAGAGAAAACCAGATGAATGTGGGGAAGGGTCAGTACTGGCACAGAGCACCAATCAGAAGAGCTCCAGGAGGTCAGAGAGGGTGTCACCTGGCACAAGGGTCTGTCTCCTTAGGCTCTGCCCTGCCTTGTTGGCTCCCTGTTTCCTGCTTCTTAAGGAAAATAGATACAGGATCACATGTAGCCCAGGCTTGTTCTACACTAAGGGATCATTCCCAGTGCCCACCAGCTGTTGGCCAGCCTGAGGATTATGGGTTTGGGGCTGGAGGGGATGAGGAAAGCAGGGAGATCATTACCTCAGTGGCCTCTGGTGGCTCTGGGAGCCCAGTGATGCCCACTTCCTAGCCTCCTGCACCAATAGCAGCAGGAATTTAACCAGGCAGGCTGAGCAGATACAGGTCCCCATCACATCCTTCCCAGCTCCGGGGCTGGGAGGCCAGCAAGCAAACAAACAAACAGCCAGCAAATGTGTCCCTGTGTCCCAGGGTCAGCCTGCCGCAGTGGCTACACCTGCTTTGGCAAAGCAGTTACTTTGAAGCCCAGCCTGATGCAGAGAGTGTGCAGCACTCAGGGACAAAATTGGGGGGTTTAATGATGTGAAATAGCTCCATGTGTAATCTGGGTGCGCTACAAGGGCTGCTGAGAGACTCTAAAAGCTTCCCAGGCTGGCCTGCCTCTGAGGCTGGCCCATTATGTTGTTTGCTGCCTTGTGATCAGGATAAAGCCAGCCCCTGCCAGCCCTAGTTCCATGCACACTGTTCCTTTCCCCCAACTCCAGGCACCCACGGGGCCCCCACCACGGATCATCGGGCACAAGGTTGGCTGCCCCAGAAATTCTTAGATAAATCAATTAGGATAAATGAGCTTAGTGATGTATGATGCCCTTGCTCCACTGCGTGCCTTCTGAACTATTAGCTCTCCGGAGAAGATTAATTACGGAACTGCCATGCTAATGCTCTTTTAATGGAATCTGTTATTTAAGTTTAAGAGCAGATATCGAATGTATGGGAGTTAGATACCTGCTATGTGCAACCCAAATCAGAAGCGATGGATGGAGCTAAACTCAGGACGGGCCTGTTGAAACAGGAGAGCTAATAATCACTCTGAACCCTGCAGAAGGTTGCACCAAGTCCTGGAAGGTTTTCCTGCAATTGATCACATGTATTTGTGGCATTAACTTTTTACTCTACTTGGACAGGAATTCTTATGTTGGAAGAAACAGAGTAGAAAAGTGGAAGAGCTGTTAAAGGGAAGAGGCTGGGTGAGCTTAAATAAGCCATAGAGCAGGATGTAGACAGAAAGAACATATTTGATGTAGGTCATATTAATAGAGATATAATTAGCAAAGGATTCAGCCCCGAGGAGAGGACAAAGCTGGCAAAACCTGGATGGGGATTGGGTGCATTCATGCTCCAGACAGATGGGCTGGGATCCAGTGCAGGACTCTGTTTCCAGCTAAGACCTGGGAGACACAACAAGGAAATCAATGCAGAAGGTGGCACATAAACAGGAATTCTTATGTTGGTAGAATCATGAGCAAAGGAGGTTTGGTCTTGCCCTAGACAGTCAGTATAGGAAGTCATGTTTCCCAAGTGATATTGACTAGTGACGTGAAGTGGACAGAATAGTGAAGTGGCTAGAATAATGAAAGGTCTGAAAACTGAATCCTATGAAAGTTGCAAGTAGCTCCTGGGAGATGCGGATGGGGGGAGGCAGTAGTTCTCAGCACTGGCTACTTCTTAGAATTATATGGAGAAACCTTTAGAAAATACCAATGCCCAGACCACCTTCCCAGAAATTCTGATTCAGTTGGTCTGAGGTGGATTCAGGCTTTAGTAGTGTTTTAAATCTGCCCAGGTGATTCTCAGGCATGGCCAAGTTTGAGAACAACTGCTCTAAGAGATGTCACAGGTAGGAGGGATGACACTTACCATGTGCAGCTCCAGAGAACAGAATACATGTGAATGGATGGAAGTTTTTGTCCCAAAACATTGGAATCCTGTGGTGGTGGACCAGCAGAGGATGGGAATGGAGTGAGTTGGTGGGAGGGGTTTGGGCCAAGGTCTGGATCCTCTATAGAAGGTGTTAGCAATTGAGGCACAGCAGGTAGGACAGGTAGAACAACCAGAGACAGGCCATGGAGGTGGGAATAATTTGCAACCAACCTCACATTTGTCTACTGAACCTTTGTAAAGAACGCAGAGGAGTCAAACACGTGGCCAGGATTCCTACCCTCCTGGGAGTCCCATGGGGTGAAAGGTGGTGTGACAGGTATCTCTGGGCAGAAGCAACACTCCAGAGCTGTATGGAAGGGTCAGAGCGTTATGGTCCAAGGCCGAGTACATTCACGGCTCCAGTCAGTTGCAGGTGCACAGGAGACAGCATGGTCCTGCCCCTGGGAAGGAGGAGCCTGGCAGGAATTCGGCAGAAGAGCCAGGGCCCCACTCTCCTGGACAAAGGTTGGTACTCAGATGCTGTCCTGAAGGAATCAGTCAGAACCAGAAACCCCTCTGGCTGGGAGTAGTGACAGCATTTGGGAAGGAGGGAATGAGTATTCCCTGAACACCTACTAGAGGCCAGGCCCTGTGCAGGGGCTTCATATCCATCATCCCTTTACTCCTAATGACTGTCCTACTAGTTGGGGGAAATTATGAACATATTTCATATACAAATGTGAAAACTGAGGCTCAGCGAGCTTAAAAGCCCCGCCTGGTCATACCCAGGTTGTGACTGCACAGCTTTCCGTGGGCCCAAGCTGAGGACCACGCTGCTGGCTATCTACACTCGGGACTGAAGCCGGAAACAGCGGGCATGTTGTGTGTGTATGGGAGAGCCACACCAACCCCCTTGGGAAGGCCCTTCCTTCCCCCAGAAGAGAGGAGACAGAACTTGGGGGGTTTTGGAGCCCTGAGAAGTCAAGGCAGAAGGGGGGGTATACAGCATGCTTTGTGGGGGATACAGGATGGAAGTGAGTAGGAGTTTGTGCTGTGTGGTGCTGGTTTCTCTAAGCCAGAGAGCTGAAGAAGCCTCAACGTCATCTGCCAAATGGGAATGGCAGCCTCTGTGCTGTCCCCTGCCATGGGGTGATGTGGTGTAAGAGGTTTAGAAATACTACAGACTCCAAATGGGGCAAAGTCACCTTGCCCCCTGAGATGAAGCATGATCCCCAACACCCCCATACACACACACAAATATGCACATGTACACACAGACACTGACATATGAACATGTTCATTTATACTCAACCTACAAATTTTACCATGTTTATTTCCCTGTTGTCATCCCCAAGACGCTGGTAAAGTCTTATTTAAATATTCCAGCCCAGTCTCAACTAAGCCAAAATCTTTCTATGCTTGGGCCAGAATAGCAGATCAGGAGTGGTGTGGCCCTTCATGCACATAGAAGGCACATGATAAATATTTGGTGAAGGAAAGAATAAATGAATGTATGAATGACCTTCCATTGTAATTGCAATCTTAACAATTCACATAAATAGAACAATGAACAATGAGATTTAATACATTTTATCTCAAATAATCCCGTGACAGATATTATTATTCCCACTTTACAGATGAGGCATCTGAAGCTCAGAGAGGTTAAGTCGCTTTCCCAAAGATACCCAGCTAGTAAATGGAGCAGGAAGCTTCAGAGCAGTGAGCCAGGTGAGGCTTGCACTTACACCATCTCAAGAATTATTTAGGCCCCAGGGTCTGGAAGCTCTCCTAGTCTCCCCCCTCACCAACTCCCATCTCTTTCTACCCCATTACCCTGCCTTCTTTTCTCCAGAGCACTTCTCACTGCCTGACTTTAATTACTCATATATTCCTTTGTTACAATCTCTCTCCCGCTAGTAAGTAAGCTCCGGAGGGCAGGACTCTCTCCCTTGTGTTCACTGCCACGTGCCCAGTGCCTAGCCGAGTGTCCAGCACACAAATGTCCCACTGAGCAGCAATTCGTGCCTGGCTGAGGGACTGCACTGGGGGGCCTGATGGGGGGTGGGGAGTGGAGGTATTCCTGGTGACATGGCTGACTCCTCCATGTCCTCCTTTGCAAAGGTTCAATAAACAAATGTGAGGCTGGTTACAAATTATTTCTGCCATCTTTCATACAATGGAGTTAACAGCTGGCTGAGCTACAATATATCAATTGTATAAATTTCGAGGGCATTTTCATGTTTCAATCTCCTTATGTATTTCTAGTTGACCAAACGTGTTCGAATTGCCATTAACTGCAATCCCATCACCTGGCTCACTGGGCAGGAAGGCAGTGGCTTGGGTTTAACTCCTCAAGGGCCATGGAAGGGAGAGGGGAGAGGTCTGGCACTGCCAAGGCCTAGAGAAGAGGCTGCTGTTAAAAGTCAAGCAGCTGCTTTAATCTGTAGATCTCATTCTTCATTTTTCTCCGGGGGCCTCTGACCACCTTCCATCCAAATCTGTATCCGCTCAGATTCTTCTCTCTTGAGACCTTAAAGCCATTTCCTGCCACATTTCCACCCCAACCAATGGCTGATAGAGCCCCTCCTTAAATACAATCCCACTTCAAACTCAAAACCATGTAATAGGCATGGGGAAGGAGAGATGTTGAGACACTGTGGGCCCTGTTTGGAAAAGTTGTAATCCAGTGCGAGTAGGGGAAAAGAGGGGCATTAAGAGCGTTTTAGAGCTGCAATAAAAATTTGTTCATCTCTCTGTTCCTAGTGCCTGGCACAGAGGCTGGCATATAGTTGGGACTAAACAGTGTTTCTTGAATAAACAAATGGATGGATATAATATAAAGACCATGCATGTGCTTGGAACCAGAGAACTGGCTTCAAATCCCTTTGTGATCTTGAGCCAATCACCTAACCACTCTGAGTGGTGGTTTCCTCATCTTTAATGAGCAGAGCATTCAGAGCGGGAAGGTGTCACATGGCCCCCCCCCGCAATTTTCCAGAAGGAGAGAAAATCTTGTAACTGTCAGTAACATGCTAGAACTGTCAAAAGTACATAAAGGAGCTACAGTAATTGTGAAACAGAAGTCACAGTTCTATTTATTTTGCAATAATGTAAACTTCACAATTTTTAACTTCCAGATTAAAAAAAACAAAACAAAAACCCTTCCACTGCTATATCTAAGAAATCTGTAAACCTCAAACATTGTAGCCACCAGCCCCCGCCCCCCCCGCCAAGGTCTATGAGATAGACAATGCTAGTGGGGTATTCATGACCGTCAGCCCAACCAGGGGTGGATGCTCCCTTTCTTGCAAACAAGGAGGGGGCATTCAAGGAAGTTCAGCTCACAGTTGCTCGGGGGAAAGGTTCCTGGAGCATGTGGAGTGAGCCCAGGGAAACATAGGATTCACCTACATGGAGATGGGGTAGGTGAGCTGATATCCCTTGGTGCTGGGCTGATGAGAACTAGGGATAGCTGTTGGATTCTGTCCTCTCTCAGCCTCAGCCCAGACTGGCTTTGAGAATAATGACCAAATAACAATAGTCAATTTATTGAGCAGATACTACATGCCAGGCACCATGCTAATTACCTACGTGCAGAATCTCCTGTAATCTTTATGACTTTCCCACAAAATAGATATTATTGTATTCTGAGATGACTCCCAATGATCCCCATCTCCTGATGTTCACAAAATAATACCTCGTGTAATAATCCCTTCTCCTTGAGTGTGGGCTGGACCTGGTGACTTGCTTCTCATGAATAATAATAGAATAGGGCAAAGGTGATGGCATGTCACTTCTGAGACTAGGTTATAAAAGGCTGTGACTTCATCTGCCCTCTCTCTCTCTGGCTCTTCATGATGAAGCAAGCTGGAAAGGCCCAAGTGGCAAGAAACTGAGGGCAGCCTCCAGCCAACCACCAGTGATTAACTGAGACCCTCAGTCTGACAGTCCTTAAGGAACTGAACTCTGCCAACAACCCATGCATGCATTAGGAAGTGGACCCTTCCCCAGCACAGGCTTCAGATGAAACCACAGCCCAGTGACACCTTGACTGCAAGACGCGCTGAGCGGAGGACTCAGCTAAGCCACACCTGGCTTCCTCATCCACAAAAACTGCAAGATAATAAATGTAAATGGTTTTCAGCTGCTAAATTGGGGGGTGGTTATTATGTAACAGTAGGCAACTAATAACATTATTATTCCCATTGTATAGATGAGGAAACCAATGCTTAGAGAAATCACCAAGCTTGCCTGGACCACATACGAGTAAGTGGAGGAGCCCAGATTAGAACCAAAGTTTATCTGACCTTGATGTCTACATTCTTGCCCACGTTGCACTCCTGTCTCCTCTCTGGGGCCTGACACTCCAAAGCTTATTGGCCTTCCCATCACATGTTATGAGGCTCTACCATCAGCCCCTTTATGTCCCTGTCCATGGCTCTCCTGTTCAGGGATTTAGCTTTATATGGTTTTGAGGTTTCAGTCACTTCTTGGTGAGAGTCAGTTGAGGTACATTGATCCCATGACCTCTGGTGCCACCTTGGATGTGCACGCTGACCCCATCCCCTGACTGGAGAAGATGATGGTGTACAAGACAGTGGCAAAGAAAGAGGGGAGGGAGGGAAGTGATGGCAAGGAGATGGGAGAGCCAATGGTCATGTCCTTTGTAAAGCACCCCTGTCACTTTCCTCAACACCCCCAACCCTCATTCCTGAACATTCCCTTGTAGTCACTCCACCCACCTTCCGGTTCTAGGTAGTTTTGCCATAAGCATCTTTGCTGTACATATTTTTGCTGTATTTTTACCGCAATACTAATCGGCCCTATGGCAATTTTGCCATCACAGATAAAACCACAAAAAAAAAAAAAAAAAAAAAGAGGGACATTCCTTAAAAAGGACATAATGAAACATGAACGGTGAAGAACAAAATTTGTAAGACTTTATTGCAGGGGCCCCTGTGTGGCTCAGTCAGTTAAGTGTCCAACTCTTAATTTAGGCTCAGGTCATGATCTCAGGGTCTGAGATCGAGCCCAGCCTTGGGGCTCTGTCCTCAGTGCAGAGTTTGCTTAAGGCAATCTCTCTCTCTCTCTCTCTCTTCCCCTCTGCCCCCTCCAACTACTCTCACTCCCTCTCACTCTCTCCCACTTTCTAAAATAAATAAATAAATAATTAATTAAAAAAAGACTTTATGGCAAAATACAAAGTATTTGAATACATTTAAAATACGTATAGATTCATGGCAATACCGTGCAAATAACTGATTTTATTTAGTGGATCGTACCCGTACCTATGCACTTGTCTTCAGAGTCTTTCGGCCATAGTATTACACATTTTTCTTTGCTTGTGGATTCCACTTCTTGTTCAGCATCGCACTTCTTCGATTTTCACTGAAATTTCTTCCTTCAGAAGTATCTGTTTCCAAAAACTAGGATGCATGTTCGTAAATGAACTTTGTATTGTGATGTGAAATCCTTCTCCACTGTTGCTCGTTCTTGGCATTTTGTCACATGTCCCTTGATGGTCGTTCCAAAGTCCTCTGGGAAATGTGAGTTCAAACTCTGCATCACAGTCCAGACCATTATGAGGGCTAAGATTTATATAATATAAAAATGGGAGGATTGTGTCAGTGGAGACATGAAAACAAACCGCCAACCAGTCGATGAAACAAACTGTCAAACCTAACCATCAACCAGTTATTTTTTTTTTTGCATTTTTATTTATTTTTTTTTTATTCTTATGTTAATCCCCATACATTACATCATTAGTTTTAGATGAAGTGTTCCATGATTCATTTTTTGTGCATAACACCCAGCGCTCCATGCAGAATGTGCCCTCCTCAATACCCACCACCAGGCTAACCCATCCTCCCACCCCCTCCCCTCCAGAACCCTGTTTGTTTTTCAGAGTCCATCGTCTCTCATGGTTCGTCTACCCCTCCGATTTCCCCCGCTTCATTCTTCCCCTCCCACTACCTTCTTCTTCTGCTTTTTTTTTTTCTTAACATATATTGCATTATTTTCAACCAGTTATTTTTTATGCTTTAGGGCAAAATTGCCTCACCCTGAATTAGTTATGGGGTGAAAATGCTAGCAGCGAAGACGCTTAAAGCAAAAATACTGGACACGCCTCCTTCTTGACCCCACCCTCAGCAGCAGTTCCTCAAGGACCCCCAAAGCCATCTCAGCCCGCAAGGCTACCTCACCCACACCAGATTGCTGACGGTCTGAGTAGGCCAGCACCACATTTGCCCTGCTCACGGCTCTCCCCCAGAGCAGATGGACGCACTGACCTCCCCAGTGCATCCAGAACCCAGGGAGTCGCGCTCAAGCCAGATTTGGTTCCAATCCCTGCCCTACCATTCATGCTCTGTGTGACCCCAAGTGCTCTTCAGCCTCAGTTTGCTCATCTGCAAAGTGGAAATAATAACAACAATAATAAAGTTCTTAATCTAGCACCTGGCATGTGTTCAACACTTAACAAGTGTATTAACATTATTATAATTATTATTTCCTTATTTGCAAAATTGGGAGAATTCTGTATTTCATAGAACTATTCATTCATGTAAAACATGCCACTGTTGCATAGACCGCTGAGAAGGAAAAATGCTCCCCAATATAACCTCACCGACCAAAACACCTTTCCCACCTCTAAGACTGTATCTTAGAATCAATGAACCACGGAACGAGTGTGCACCTCACAGAGCTGGTGTGGGATTGAATGGGGTAATCCCATGGTGCTCAATAAATGTTTACGGACTGGATGGAGGTTGGACTCCCGTCCAGTGCTCTTGCCACTCTGCAGCCACGGCCCACTCTGCTCACGTTGAGGCACCCACAGGGCAGCAGGACAGACCGGTGGAGAGGCGGCTTCCATGAGCGCACTCACTGCATATCGCTCGGCTCCAAGACCTCCACCCTGGCAGAGCCGTCCTTCCTGCCGCCCAGGGAGACGGCCCCAACCACCCTGAGAGGTCTCCTCTTCTGCAGCTGTCCCTCAAGACAATGTCCATGCTCAGATGTGATGAGCTTGTCCCCCCCAGAACGAAGTCCCCTAGACCTCTCGGCTGCCCACCTGACCTCCTCCCAAGCCCAAGAAAGTTCAGCAACTTATCTCTCCCTGTCAGGTGCAGCCAGTGTCTGCTGGGGCTCCAAGCAGGGAAAGGGGGCATCAGCCAGAGGCCTCTCCCTAAAGGCCACCTGAGGCTAGGATTGCATAGGGCCCTCTTGATGCTTCCTCACAAAATCCTTCCCAGGATCTGCCTTCTGTCCCTTCAGCAGCAGGAGCCCAGACTGTAGGCCGAGCAAGCCTAGTAAATAAAAGCATCTGGATCATCCTCCCCGTAGGCCCTCAGTCAGGTTCAAAGTGGGGGGAGTGCCTGGGGGAGGGCACAGATACATGGCAGCCCAGCCTCCAGTTTATAACCCTGTAATCCTTGGGCAGGACAGGCATTCACAAAACTCAGTAACTTGTCCAGTTTTCAGAAATATGAGTTCAGGCTTCTCTGCATCCATGTCTCTCTCCCAAGCACCTCTGTCTAGGAGTGTCTGTCCCTCCCCTGCCACCTCCTGCCATGATGGCCAGGACGGAGATCACCTCTCGCAGGGCCACTGAGGCAGAGTGAGCACAGGCACCCCCACCCCCAGCGCAGAGATTCTGGCTCACCTAGGACCAGCTCGCGGCAGCTGCTTGGAAATAACAGTCCCCCCCCCCCCTCAGTTATGATGAGCTCCTTATCTCTCTGTGCAAATTAGGAGCACTTCATGGTAATCCAGCCCCGCTCCCTGCCTCAGCAGACTCTCCGAAATAAAAAAGCTGGAACTGAGTCATCAAACGTTGAAGCTCCCCCACAGCCCCATCCCCACCAGCAGTCATGCCTAGGAGGAGAGAGTGTTGCTGCATAACTTTGCCAGCCTGAGTCCTTTGCCAGGATCCAGGTGTCCGAGAGTCCGTGGTCAGCTTCCCCACGGGTCATATGGGGGCCCGCCCCTGTGAGCCTGGCTCACACCCTACCGAATGCACCAATAATAATATCCACCATTTATGGAGACCTCAGGACCAGCCAAGCCAGGCACTGGGCCAAGTGCTCTGCATGGGTAAGTAACCTCATCTAAGACTTAGGACAGCCCTGTGAGGTGGGGGTTTCAGCCCCATTTTTCAGATGAAGGGCAGAGGGGTATGGTGCTTTGGCCAAGGTTGCAGGCTGGCAAGGGTGGGAGTGAACTACAGCTCCTCCACCATCTGAACCACCCTGCTAACTGCCCCCGCCCACCGCCACACACCCCTGGGGATAGTCGGGGCTCCGTGTCAATGCAACTGTACATACACACTCCCAGAATACGCCCACTCACATCCTCATGTGTCCAGGACACGAAGTTAGATTTTTTTTTTCCCCTCTAATGGACCCAAAAGGAATGTGAGATGGGCTGCAAACCAGTCGCCCAGGCTACAAAGTGGAAAATCAATTTGTAATGGAGGGAGCCGTGATCTCCCGGAGGGGCCTGGGATGGCCGGCCAGCTGAGCAAGCCAGGCACCTGCCACCAACGCAGAGGAGCACCCCACAGGCATGCTCAGGAGGCAGGACCCGCGCGACCCTGCATTGTTTCCAGACTGCTGTTGCCAACAGGTACCCGCTTCCGCGTGCTGCTTCCCAGTGGTGGTTCCCTTGCAGACACTGAATTCCAAATGCAGCAAAAAATAAATATTTTAAGGCTCTGTGGCCTGAGTCACCGGAGTTTCGTGGCAGCTAAGTCTCGGCAGCTGGCCCTGCCCACGGGCCTGCTTAGCGTGCAATTAAGATGCAAAATAACATCCCTCAGAAGCTCCCCTCTGGGCCTCTTTGCTTCTCCCTTCAAGGCCCCGGTGGATTAAGAAGATTCAGGAACAGTGGGGAGGCGCTTCTCCCACCAACCTTATTGGAACAAGTCTCTGGCTGGGTTTATGGCCTTGGCTCAGAGCCCTGCCTAGGGTTGGCTGCTGACCTCTTCCTGGCTCCCTGCGAACCTCTCCCACACCACAGCACACTCAGGTCTGAAACTTTAGAACCCTTAATTGATGCCCCACTGGCCTTAGTTTAGAATCCAACCAGGGACAATGACCTCCAAACCAGACAACTTGACTGGCCCCTCCTGAATCTGATCTCCTCTCCCTTCACTCGCCCTCTCCAACCACACAGGCCTTCTTTCAATTCCCCAAAACAAGCCAAACCTTTTCCTGCCTCAGGGCCTTTGCACTTGCTGTTCTTCTTTCTCCTGATCTGTATATGTCTGGTTCCTATTCAACCTTAAATATCACCTCTTCCAAGAAAGCTTCTTAGACCACCCCATGTAGTAAGAAGCACCCACGAGGTCACAGGCATGGCACCATGCACTTTATAACAACCTAAGGGTCAGCAAACTGAGGCATGGAGCTCATCAAGAGCCACGCAGAGAGGGTGAGGGTTCGAACACAGGTATTCTAGCTTCAGAGTCTGGGTCCTTAACCAGTGTGCTACACTGTCTCTGACTGAAGTGGCTTCCTTCCCCCGTCTCCCTCCTTGGCTTCTCCCCTTCTATCTTTATCCAGTTGTCTTGTCTGTCACCCCAACTGAACGTCATTAGCTCCCGAATATGGAAGCTTCTCCTATCTTATTCTCTCTTGTTTCCCCAGTGCTCACAGCAGTACCTGGCCAGGGTAGGTGCTCAACACATACTTACTGGATGAATGAATGAATGGATGGATGAATGAAGTGTTCTAATTCATCCCACCTCCTCCTGCCCCTTTTTCTGTAGAACTTTGAGTCAGGCATACAACACATTCAAGTCACGCCTTGCCCCCTGCATGGCACATGGTAGGTCTTCAAGGCCCCAGGGGACCAAAGTGGTCCCTTGGGAAAAGATGGGTTAGCATTTGTATCAGGCTCCCTAATTTAGACCTTCCCCTACTATAGCTGGTTCCAGAAATACAAGAGAGACAAAGAAGCAGGGGTGAGTTTGTGGTTTCTGAACCATGATGGGGTGGAGGGAAACAGGCAGGACAAAAACACAGAGGGGACGCCAAACCTGCCGGAGAGAATACAGCAGTGGGCCAGCCAGCAAGGCAACTGCCCAGATCTCTGAGTCAGTAAATTGTCAGGAGGGGGGAAGGAGGAGACCCCACTTACTGACTACAAACCACATTCCTCAGGACTGCTGTGTAACAGAACCGTCACTCACCAGGACAGTTATATGATAGGAGCTCGTGTGAGGGCAAAACTCTGGGGTCCTGCGGTGACCACAAGGTAAATACGGGCCAGCAGAATGAGGCAGCTGTTGAAGAAATTTAGTTAACTTTTAGGCTATGTCAATAGGAGTATGATTTATAGATTAAGGGAGGTGATTGCCTCCCTGCACCTGCTCTGGCCAGACCTCTGTAGAGTGTTGCATGCAGTTCTCATCACACATTAGGAGGACCTTACCAACTTCTGAATATGCAAAGGAAATAGCCCCGGGCACACTGAAGGAACCACGGCTGCCCAGCTAGGAGGAGAGTAGTCCAGAAGCCCTTGACTTTTGTTTGTCATCCCTGAAGGCTACCTGGAGATGGAGCTCAACCTGGTGGGGGAAGGAGAATTTGAGTTCCAGGATCTAGATGGTAAGGAAATCTTGCCCTCCGGGTGGTGACATTCCTGTCCCTAGCAGTGAGCACGCCAAGACCGGTGGCCTTTTGGAGGAGGTGGCAGAGGGAATGCTGGATTGCAAAGGGTCAGCCTGGAGGAATGAGCTTTGCAGCACAGAGTGTGTCCACGGGATCATATCACCCAGGAGCTGGTTAGAGATGGAGAATCTCAGCCCCCAGACCTGCAAAATCAGAATCTACCTTTTTTTTTTTTTAAAGATTTTATTTATTTATTTGAGAGAGAGAGAGAGAGAGACAGCATGAGAGGGGATAGGGTCAGAGGGAGAAGCAGGCTCCCCGCCGAGCCAGGAGCCTGACGTGGGACTCGATCCCAGGACTCCGGGACCATGACCCAAGCTGAAGGCAGTCGCTTAACCAACTGAGCCACCCAGGCGCCCCAGAATCTACCTTTTAACAAGAGCTTCAGTGAGAAGCAGTGAGTTTCAGGGCTGGGAGGAGGAGTCAAGGCCTGTTGAAAGCGAAATGACTCCATCACATGTGTGGAGGGCACGGGTGGAGCACCTACCTGTTGGCAGCTCAGACAGCCCCTGTGGAGGGGTTTCCTTTCTGGGGGAGGCAGCAGCGTAAGGAGCCTCGGTGCGGAGATAGGGCCCGTGCTGGGTGGGGTGTTCAGTTCTGGGGGAGGCGTGAGATGGGGAGAGCTACCAGGAAAGGCTTTAAAATAATGGGCGACCTGGTTCAAGGTCACAGAGCAAGGACAATGCAGGAACAGAACTCCAGGTGCCTGGCTCCCCACTCACCTGGTTGTGCTGTGCTGTATGTGTGTGTGTGTGACAGAGAGAGAGAGAGATTGAAAGAAAGCTATGCGTGTATAAAAGACTATAGTGAGTACACGGTGTGGCCCTCCCGTGAGGGCCAGTGGGCATGAACGTGTGAGTCTGTGTGATTGTGTACATCTTTGGGTTGTGACATCTGTGCTCCTGTATCTGCGTGTGGGTTGTGTGTAAATGGGTGGGGCGGGGGCGGCTACGTGTCTGCGAGTGCGTCTGCACGTGGGAGCGTTTCCCCAGGCGGAGGTCCAGCCGTCTGAGCAGCACCCCACCGTGCATGGCCCTGTGGCCAGATGCGACAGACCGTGCAGCCCTGGGCTGGCTGGCTGACCCTAGGGAAGCAGGGTCCTCTGGGGCTATCAGGTGCCCCTGGGCTGGCAGCCAGGACACCTGGGTCCCTCTTCCTGACTCACTGCGTCTGCCAATTCATAGGACATCTCTGTCCCCTGCTTTCCACTCCCAAGTGAAAGTGGCAGGAGATGGGACAAGGGCAGGAGCCACTGTGGCTGTCCCTTCCATCCCCACCCACCCCATTAGCCCTGCCACTGGGGAGGGCTCTCGAGCAAAACTGCCCAGTTCCCTGGCCTCCCTGCTTGTGCAGGACAGCCCTGAGTGTCCCTGCCCTTCTGCCTCTAGTTCACAGTCCTGACCCAGCCCAGTCCTCGTGTGCCTGGCCTCTGACTCAGTTTCTCCTAAATATCCCCTCTCCCGTCCCTCACCTCAACCCACACTAGCCATCCAGCCTCGGACTTGAGACAAGAGCTCCCCCATGCCTCTCAGATGAGCTTTACCAGGAAGGCCCCTCCACCCAAACAGATGCCCTGTGCTGGGCTTTCAGCCAACCTCTGGGACAGGGGAGGTGAACAAGGAGGCATGGGGACAGCACGTCTTTCTCTCTCTAGGATACGGACTCTGGATCCCGGGAGGTCAGCTCTACTTCTTACCTTGGGCAAGGCACTCACCCTCTCCAAGCATCAGTTCCCTCATCTGAAAAATGGGTACATGAACCAACTTCCAGTGACATGCCATGACACTGTGTCAGTGGGTCAGCAGGGTCTTCCCTGACGCCACCAGAGGAGAGCATGAGCCTGAGGGTCAGACTGGGTCAGGAGTGGGTAAGGTCACCCTGGAAATGCCCAGCGCTGCTGGGGAGTTGGCCCTTGTGGGGACGCCAAGGTTGCAAGGAGGAGCTGAGCAGGAGTCCAGAGATGGAGCCCATGGGTCTGGGATCCCAGAGCCCCAGCCCCAAGGAGACGCGAGGCAGGAGCCTCAGACCCCACCAGCTTCTTGTGTGGTAGAGTGTGGGGGCAGCACCTGGTGTTGAGGGGAAGAAGTGAGAGGGACGAGTTCAGGGGCAGAATCTAAATGCTTCTCACAGCCGAGGCCCTGTCAGCCTTCCCTTCAGGTGTGGCCAGCTGCCCCAGGGGACAGCTCGCCGCCCAGAGCAGCCAGACCACAGAAATGTCACTAGGAAACATCGGGGTTGGTGGCAGGCAGGGACCACAGAGGGCGGAGGGCGAGCACAAAGCCGACTGGCCTCAACAGCCCAGAAGCTGGCCCTGCAGATATGTCACACCGTCAGCCTCCCCTTTATCCTTTTTCCACAGCACCCATCACGACTTGCTAGTAAGTATTGTATGAAGAGTAAAAGTGTTGACCCTGAAGCCAAACAGCCCAGGTTCAGAAGTCAGCCCTATTACCTCTTAGCTGTGCAACCTAGGGCAAGTTGCTTACCTTCCCAGTGCCTCTATTTTCCCATCTGTGGAATGGGGAGAACAGAGCAGCACCACAGGGCTGTGGAGAGGATCAAAGGAATTCATAAGAGTTCGGCTGATGTGAGCTCTGATCACTCCTGCTGGTGTTGTGACGAGCATCGCCCACCTCCCCCACCACACACACACGTGCACGGACATGCGCCAGGGCATATGCGTGTGCACACATGCACGTGCTCACGCCAGCAGCAGACAGTAAGCCCCACAAGAGCAGACGGTAAGCTGTTGGGTTCACCGAGGTCGTGCCTCATACACAGCACTTTGCCAGTAAACACTTGTTGGCTGAAAGACAAGTAAATATTTGAGTTCAGTAGCTTGGCGGGTTCAACTCTACTCTGCCCTTCTGCGCCTCGTGGAAGCTCTGACTCCTGACGGGTTGCAGCTCCCGCTCCCTCCTCCTCCCCCTCCTCTCCCTGCCTCCTTCTGCCTCCTTCTGCCTCTGCTGGGTCCTGCAGGGAAGCAAGGGTAAGCTTTCTTCTTCCTAGGTGTGTGACCTTGAGCAACATCTTTTCGTGTCCGTCTGAGCCCGTTTCTTCTGTACATGGAGGTCAACCACCCCTCACTAGCCAGCACGTAGGCTGGAACAAAACAGGCTCCGCAACTGTCCCCAGGGATGTGGCTCTTCCAAATGCCACCCCTACTGGACGTCACCTCTTTTTGACTCAGGTCTGACCACAGCCCCTCCCGAGGCCATTTCCCCACCCTTGAGCCTCTAAAGGTCAAGGCCACGATCCATGGCTTTCACACCAATTCCTGCCCCAACAGGCTGTCGCTTCCCTCTAAACTGAGCCTCCCAAGCATCCTTGAGGACCAAGATTGTGGCTCTTGCCTCCTGTCTCTTCCCAGACCCCTCATCCCTCTCTGGGCATCCAAGTGGCTGGTCTAAGAAGGCCCAGCTTCCCCAACTCCTCTGGGGCCCGTGGAGGGGTCCCGATCCCCACACACAGGCTGCAGCATGCTGCATGAGCACGGGTCGGGTACACTTCAGTGTATGCACCGGGGAGCCCACTTGCACAGCCCACTTGCACACTGGTCCGTGAGCACCAAGTAAGGACAAATGTTCACGCACACCCAAGTGTCTGTACACGCACACAGGCTTGCTAAATGCGCACTCGCACAAAGTGTGGACTGGAAAGGGTGCCCACTGCCCGAGAATGGGACTGAGTGACCTAGGGAAACCACATCAGAGAGTGTCCCAACCCCCCACCATACCTGTACCCCCAAGTTGCACGCAGGAAAGGCAATATATGAGGGCTGCAAGGCTGGAGGTGAGCCAGGCAGCGTTGGATGGGAGGGACCATCAGCCCTTCTGGCCCCCCGGGCCCAGCCACTGTGTTCTCAGAACCCAACCCCCACACCCCAAAGCAGCTGCCTCTCCTGCAGCGAGTGGAGCTGCTGCGGACTGGATCCCTCCCAGCAACATGCTGTTGCCACCTAGAGTCGTCCCTGGGCATCTCCAGGCCCTGCTGGCTGCCAGCCCCACCCCCAGCTCCCTGCTGGATCCCACAGTTGGGGGGGATTTGGGAAGGGGATGGCTAGGAATGGAAGGAGCAATAAGACAGGGGGAAGTCTGGGGTGGACACTGTTAGGATGGGGCAGGAGAGCTAGGTTTCAGCCCTAGCTGGGTCAATAGCTCTTTATGTGCCCTCAGGTCTGTCCTGTCTTCTTTGGGCCTCAGTTTCCCCATCTATAAAAGGACAAACATTCACATATGACTAGAGATACTCATGGGCATTTCTCTGGCTGGGGAGTCTCGGGGGCTAAGACCTCACAGGGAGTGGGGAGGCCTTCTAAGGAGTAAGAGGCCACCTGAGGCTAGGCCAAAATGGGCACTCCAGCTCACGCTGCCTCTGCTACCAGCCGAGAAGCTGGTGCTGCCTTGGGTTCGAATCCCAGGTCTACCACTTTCTCACGGTGGGACTTTGAGCCAGGTACCCAATCTTCCTTCCTCTTTACAACGGATGCAGACACAACACTTGGCATGGTCCCTTGGCCCCCGCGGGTCCCCAGGGGATGCTGTGTCTAGCTACTATTGTCTGCCCAAGAGGGCCAGAGATGGCTTCACATGGGACCAGATAATCCACATGTGCTTCTGCTGTGCTCCATTTTACCTGAATGGAATCTGCCAGAAGCTGAGTGAGGGGACAACTATTTCCCTGAATTGGAAGAATTTGGGTCACACGGTGGAAACCCTGGCAACCAGCTCCGAAAGGATGGGGGGTGGGAGGTGCCTGGCTGCCACATCCCATCTACCTCCATGGTGGTCTCCTAGACAACAGGATAAGAGCCCCTCCAGCCTGGGACCCTCCCCTCTCCCGGAGGCCAGCCTGATGCTTCCCCCCCTGCCCCGCCCCCCGCTGCCACCAAGGAAGGGGCAGCTCGCGGGCAAGGGCTTGACCCACTGCCCCAGTCTCTCTCTACACTTAGCTGTGCAGCTCACAAAGCTCCTCCCCACGCAGTCGAGGCCAGTAGAGGCTCTCTCGCCCTAGGTACCAGGACCCACATGGCTACAGCTGCACCCGCAGCCCCTGGATCCTCACCACCGCCCTCCAGGATCTGCCACGGGCTCCCTGATTGCTAATTTAGACTTTCCTGCCATCCCACGCAGGGGAATCAGGGGAAATCAAATTACCTAGTTATTCACTCTTTTTGTACAGCTGATGGGCTGATTAGCTGTCAATCACAGCTCACATTAACATCTGACACTGTGTGCATAACAATTACCAGTCACATTAAGGAAACCTTTCCCTTTCTCTCTAAAGGGAGAGAGGGGAGGGGAGAGACAGGAGAGAGGAGGAGGCAGAAGGAGGCACTGGAGAGAGAAGGAGGAAATTCAATCAGCATAATTAGCTCAATCAGAGGAGAGCATCACTTCACCAGCTGAGCAGAGCTACTGGCCCTGCCAAGGCCCCGGCTGACCAGCTGCTCCCGAAGCCTCTGCCCACCTTGCCCTCCAGCAAGCTCCCAGACTCTCCCTGCAGCCCCAGCTCCAGCCCCCGCCAGCTCCCCTTCCGTTCAGTCAACGGCTCGGCCCCGCCTCCAGCACTTCTTGCTCCAATCAGGTGGGCCCATTCCTGCTTACTTCTCTGGGATTGGCTCTGGCTGAAGAAGGGGGAATATAAAACTCCAAGGACGGGGCAGAGGTGGGAGTCGGGGTGGGTGTTTGGAAGGAAATAACCTGATAAGGTCACTGGAAAGAGCGGAGCTTCTCCCGGGCCCACGGACTGATGGGCGGGACGTGCGGAGGTGCCCACGCAGGCGGGCGTCTTGCCAGCTTTCTTTATCACCAGAGGCAGATCTCAGGAAGGATGCCCTTCGCCTCCTCAGCACTGCTCTGACCCGAGGAGCAAGTCACGGACAGGCCAAGTGATGGACCCCATCAAGGATGACCCTCCGTGGAGGGAGGGCTATCACCCTGAGATGGGGGGGTGCTGTGGATGGAGTCAGGAAAGTCCAGGCAGAGGGAGGCCTAGATTGCTCCGGGGCTGTCCCCACAACCATGATGTCCCAGAGGGTGAGGATACAGCCGGTTCTCTGGACCTCCGGATTTCCTGACCCAGTGCATTCGTTTGTGCAGGCTGCCATAGCAAAAGACCACAGAGTGGGCGGCTTCACCAACAGAGATGTATTTATTTTGTCACAGTTCTGGAGGCTGGAAGTCCAAGATCAAGGTTTCGTCAGGTTGGGTTTCTCCTGCCCCACTTGACCCACTGCCCCAGTGGCTTGTACGTGGCTATCTTCTCTCTGGGTCCTGTCATGGCCTGTACTGCATGGTGTGTCCCTATGTCTCATCTCTTCTTGTAAGGACACCAGTCAGATTGCCTGAGGAGCCACCCGCATGTCTCATTTTACTTGAATCGGCTCTTTAAAGGCCTTATGTCCAAATATAGGCACTTTCTAAGGTACTGGGGGTCAGCGTTTCAACAAATGAGTGGGGGTGGGGAGGCACGCAGAGGCAGGACTCAGCCCCTAACACCCAGAGAACTAATAGGGACACTGTTGTTGGTGTTGTTAACAGCCGATCCCTATAGCACTTACTTCATTCCAGATGCGGGTCTAGGTGCTTTCCATGGTCTCCTGAAATCCTCACAGAGCTGAACAGGTTCCATGGGGCAGGTATTGCTGTTGTCCCAACTCTACCGATAGGAAAGCTGAGGTACAGGGAGGTTAAGTAACTGGCCAAGCTAGTAAATGGTAGGGCTGGGGTTCAAATTCAAGCAGCTGGTTCCAGAATCCACACTCTCAGTAACGATCTCATCTGCCTCTCTACGAGGTCCTCAGAGGCTCCCTGTCCACGTGGGCAGTCTTTCCCAGCTCCCAGGAGCAAGCTGTCCCCTGGCCCTGGGTCCAGCAGCCTCCATGGTAGGGCCAGCTCAGGCACCCTCAAGCCCAGGCCTGGTACCCACCCATCTTCAGCCCAGAGAGCCCAGACCCCACCACGCCGCCGCACTCAGGAGGGGCTCCACATGGAACGGCAGGGAGCATATCTAAACCTAACAGCCGCCAACACTCACTGAGCCCTTGATAAGGCGCCAGGCCCTGTGCTAAGCACCCTGCAGACACTGTGTCATTTAATTCCTTGTATCAACCGATGATCCAGTTTCTATGCCCATTCTCTCCCCTTCCCAGCAAGACCTCCCAGACTGATCTCAGTTAAGCACACCCAGGGTCACTTCTGAACCACTGTTTTCTTTTTAGGCATTGTAACTAATTTACTCACTCATTCAAAAAATCATTAGTCAGTGCCTAGGCAACAAACACTGTCCTGGGTGTCAAGGATGAGTGAGAAAAATAATAGAAAAGGATTCCTGTTTTGGGGAAGCCTGTAATCTAGTAGGTTCAGATGGAAAATGAACAGGTATGGAAATAAAGAAATATGACAATTACAAATAATAACAAATGTAATAAAGAAATAAAACCAGGCAATGGTTTGGGAATGACTGATGGTGTGCAGCCACTTTAGATGGAGTGGGCAGGGGACCCTTCTCTGAGGAGGCAGCATGGGAACTGAGATCTGAATAAGAAGGATCCAGTAATGAAGAGGAAGAACAGCCAAGGCAGAGAAGACAGTGGGTGCAAAGGCCCTGAGGCACATTCAAGGGACAAAATGAAGACCAGCTTGGCTGGAGTGGAGAGAACAGGAAGACTGGCAGGAGCTAATAATGAGGTTCTGCCCCTGAGTCTACCTTCACATCATCATAAAGGATGAGACAACAGTTCCTCCTAGCATCTAATTCCAATCCTTCCAACTGCCTTGCTCTGTCTTCAGTGAAGCCCAAATTGAAATTTGAGAGAACTCATCCAAGTGCCCCTCTCTAACAAAGCACATCTCACCCCAAAAACAGGAATCTCCCCTCTTCCCCCAGGCATGTCCAGGTGGCATTTAAAGGGTGGCAACAGTTGGGCTGGAGCTTCTACTAGCTCGAGAAAAATCTCCTTTCTGATGTTTCCAGCTGCCTCCCTCCATGGGCTGTCAGAGCGTGACAGGGAACATTTCTCGCCAAAGGTCCCTTCGTGTTACTGCCTAAACACACTCATAAATCCTTGCCTGAACCCAGAAGCAAAGCCTGTGTTAAAATAAGAAAGGCGGGGAGACCCGTAGTGAGCCCTCCACCTCTCTCCGTTCCATTCCCCTCTCCTTTCCTTCCCAGCTCCCAGAGGCAGAAAGTAGAAGAAACATTTTCAGGAGTCAGGATGCCTGAATATTTGTGTCTACATCCCCAACTACCAACGATGTCTCATGGGAGAGAAGATGTGTCAACAAATAAGTTCAGTGCATGCTGTAATGAATCAGTGACCTAGGAGCTGGGGAAGCTCATGGTTAGATGAGGTAGGGAAACTCCATTCATGTATTCATTCAACAACTATTTATTGAACAGACACTTTATGCCGGGTGCTGTGCCAGGCACTTGGCTCACTTAGGGCCTGGTTAAGAAAACAGAAACCATTCTAGACATTTCACACCATGGGAACTTCATGCAGAATACTGGTTATACAGGTAATGGAAGAGTTGAGAGGTCAAATTAGCACTATCCAAAAATTAGCAACAGCAGGAAACCACCAGCACCCCTAGGAATGGAAAGACAGTGAGAGGAGATGGTTTTCCTAGATCCTAGAAACCAGAGTTGCCCTGCAGGGAGCTAGACCCCCCGCCCCTGCCAGGAAGGCTGCCCAGCAGAATCTGGAACCACAGAGAGGTACACTGTCTGGCAGGAGATGTAGCTGCTGCCAGAGATCCTCTCCCAGGTAGAGAAAAGGTGAGAAATCCCCCTAGCTTCTCCCTTCCATCCTCCAGTCTCCTGCCAATGCCTCTTATCTGCTAAACCCAACCAAAAGACAGCTCACCAGGAGCCTAAACACAGCCAGTAGGAGTCAGCCATCCCCTTCCCCTATGGTGGAGGAGAGAAGGAGGAGAGCAAGGGATGGATTTGAGGGCAAACAGTCAAATCAGTGGCACAGTCCTAACAACTTCACAGAGAGAGGACATAGGACATTTGATGTGGGTTTTAAAGCATGAATAGGAGCTTTCCAAGCAGGAAAGCGAGAAAGGGTGGAGGGAAAACCAAGTTTAAAGACAGAGAAGGTGGCTTATTCAGCTAACAGTAAAGTATTCTTCTCAGCTGCCAGGAAGGGTGTATGAGCTGAAACAATGAGAAACTGGGACCCATCCTATAGGGCCTTGAAGGCTGAGCTCTGGGGGTTAGAGTTTATCCTGTAGGCAGTGAGAACCCCATTGGCTCTCAGTCAGAGGGTTTACAACTCATTAGTAAAGAAGAGGCACCACAGGTTGGGATGAAGGGCAGTGAGGAGCCTTTGTAATGGTCCTAGAGAATGATGAAGTCTGAACTAGGGCTCTTTCCATGGAGACTGGGGTGGGGTGGAAAGAGTGGATTTAAGAGAATTTTAGGATGTAGAGCCAACAGGGTTTGGTGGTTGACTGGCTATGGAGAAGAGAAAGAGGGAGGAGAAACAAAATCTGGTATTTGTGGGTGTCTCCCTACCTTCTGCTTCCTCCCTCCTGTGGGAGAGACCTCCACTTATCTCCTAATATCCAATATCTCTTCTTCCCATTGTATTAGAATCCCCAGTTTCTGGCTGGACAAAATGCCTCCCAGAATAAAGACTACATTTCCCAGCATCCCTTGCAGCTTGATACAGCCATGTGACTGAGTTCTAGCTAATGCTACATAAGTGGAAGTGTCATGTGGTTGCTCTGGGAGCCTTTTTTAAAGGCAGCTGGCATGTGTTCTTTGACTCCCTCTTCGTCTCCCTTCTTCACCCTGCTTCCTGCACGGTAAGTATGATGGGCGGAACTCTGGCCGCTATTTTAGACCAGGGAGCTAGAAAGAGCCTGGGTCCCTGAGGGCTTCCTGGCACCAGCCTTCTATTGCCTACATCAGACTTGCAGGTGAAAGAAAGAAATATCTACTTGTTGAAGCCACTATTATTTTGAGTTTGTCACAACTAAACTTAATCATGACTGATACAACATCCCCCCCCCCCATCTCTCTGGCAATGAGTTAAATATTTCATCTCAGTTCCTCCTCAACAATCCAATGGTATAGACAATATTAAGACACCCAACTTACAGGTGAAAAGACTGAGGCCGGGTGGGGTTAAGTCACTCGTCCAAGGTCACACAATGAGCAGGTGGTGCCAGTGAGATCTGAACTCTGGAAGTTTGACTCCAAGTGCTCTGACTTCCTCTGAGGCACCTTCTTTTCCCTTCCCAGATGTTTTTCATCTTCCCTCCTGCTTCTTTCAGCCTGACACATGCTTCGAGCAATAATAATGGCCTCAATAATAAGGATAATAATAATAAGAGCACTGAGGTTTGTTCTTTCGTAGAACCGAACAACTTCCCATTATTTCTGCCAACAAATTACTCTTAATTGCACTTTGGCATCATTAGGCGGCATTTGGGAAAACATAGAAGGTCCCCAAAATGTCAAGAATATAATTTGATCAACAAAACATCTGATAGAGAAAAAAATCAGTAGATGCTTATAAAAAAAACCCCACTGGGCTGAATTTTATAATCTGTCCTTTTAACTCCTCTCTTTGTAAAAGACAAATTACACCTTGGTGACTTCTGGGCTCTGCCTCACTGAACAGTCCCTGAGCTGCCGGTGACACTTCCAGCTGAATTTGTTTCCCTATTGTCAGCCAGAGGGAGGGGGTTATTTCGCTGAGAGAAAAAAGGGTTATTTGGGTTATTTCCTTGCTTCCACTCTTGCCCCTCTACAGTCTAATCAGCAGAGAGCAGCCAGATGAGGCTTTAAAAACTTAAGTCAGATCATGTCACTCCTCAGCTCAGTCGTTAAGCGTCTGCCTTCCACTCGGGTCATGATCCCAGGGTCCTGGGATCGAGCCCCGCATTGGGCTCCCTGCTCAGCGGGGAACCTGCTTCTCCCTCTCCCACTCCCCCTGCTTGTGTTCCCTCTCTCGCTGTCTCTCTCTCTGTCAAAAAATTAAAAAAAAAAAAAACTACCTGTCACTTCTCCTTCTACGTAGAATAAATAAAAAAAAAAAAAACTGAGTCTTATTCGTGACCTACTAGACCCTGCATGGTCTGGTCCTTGCCCGTCTCTGGCCTCATTGCCAAATCTCTGTTCTTCATTTTTGGTGTTCCCGCACAAGCGCACTGGATGCTCCTGCCTCGGGGCCTTTGCACTTGCTGCTCCCTCATCTGGGGATATCCATGTGACCCTCCACCTCACCTCATTCAGCTCTCTGCTAAGTTACCTCCTCAGAGAGGTCATCACTGCCCACTACAAAACAGCATCCCTTGTTGCTACTGGCCTTTGTGTTCTGCCTTTTTTCGTTGATCACTACCAGCCATCACAATATAAATGTATGTGTATATATTTTTTTTATTGTCTTGTTCCCCAAGTCGAATGTAAACCCCATGAGGGCAAGGACTGTCTGGGTTGTTCAATGCCTAGAACAATGCATTACACTCCATAAGTATTTGTTGGAGGAAGGGAAGGGAAGGCAGGGAGGAAAGGAGGAAGGGAAAGAGGGAGGGAGGAGAAGGCTGGCCTGTGCCTGCAGAAGAAGCATCAGAGAGGAGAGGGAATAAATTGTTCTTGAGGACCAAACAAAGTGAAATTCATAAGAGGGTTCGGAGTTAGCTGTAGGAAGTATTTGGTGACAGTGAGAGATGGAAGTAAGGTCCTGGAGCTGGATGGGACAGGGTGGGGGTGGGAGGGAGGAGGAGATGTGCAGTTAGGAAGCGGGTTCCCAGAGCGAGGGTCAGAGGGAAGCAGGCCATCTAGCTTCCCCAGGCAGTGTGCGGAAGGCCAGGCAGGGCTGCATTCCTCCCTCCCTCTCCCTGCCTCCCCGTGGGAGCAACTGAACAGAAGGGATCTGGGATTCAGGGAAGGGAGGGGGAAGAGGGTGAGGCAGTTCTTTTCTCTTAACCTCTCCGCTTAAGTTACAGAAGAAATCTCGAGTAGTGAATCATCCCTCTTTACAATCAAGCAGTTATTTAAAATGGAAAAAGGAAAAAAGACACGGAGAAAGAGAGAAAGCGGGAGATTATCACCCACCAGCTCTCTCCCAAATTCCCGGCAATCAGCCACTGAGATGTGTCTAATCTCACGATGAGCTGCTTTCCTGATTGAGGGAGCTAATTGCAGGGCTGAGACAGCTTCCCGGGGAAAGTTCTTGTAGACAAAAACGCCAAGTTCTACCACCACCAACAAAAATACATCCAGCACGCTCCTACAGGCTCAGGATCCAAGAGACCACACCCCACCCAGAGGAAGGGAGGGACACTCCGGAGGCTGCTCAAAACTCCAGGAAACCCTCCAGGGAGAAGCGGGTGCAGGACAGAAACAGCAAGTCCACAGGAGTGGAGAGCCAGTAAACCTAAAAAGGAAGGTTCAAACTCACAAGCAGTCAAAGAAATGCCAATTGCAACAACCACAGTACCATTTTTGTGGGTGAAATCAGAAAACATTTTGGGGGGAAAAATGTTCATGTTGCCTGTGTTGGTAGTGAGGAAAAGACAAGACCCTGGGTAGATTTCTTTGGTGTTGGAGGTTTATCATCAAGACACCTGGGTGGAATGGGTCACAAGGGAACAATGTTTTTGGCCCCTATGGGCACAGAGCCCCATTGAAATAGGAAGAAATGGCCTGCCTGCTCTGGGTGCAGCTGAGCTCCAGCCACCCGCCTCTGGTTACCTGTGCCCACCTGGATGGTACCCAGAGAGAGGGTTTGATGGTCACTCCACCCAACAAGGGCCTCCCCCATGGTCTCTTGGGGCCGTGTTCTCGTCTGGTTTGGGCTCTTTCCCCCATCCCAGAACTAACCCACTGTGGCAGGAGTGACTAGTTTCTTTACACCCGGCCGGGCATCAAAATCTCCAGAGCTTGGAGATGGCGTCCAAGGCAAGCACCTTGAGGCTTCATCGCCCGCCTGACAAAATAATAATTCTCCTTCCTGGCAAAGATGTGGTGAGATGCACGTTCCTGTGTGCTATTGGTGATAGACCAAATTGATGCAAACTTTCTGGAAGACGATTTGACAAAAACCTTCAAAATGTTCATTCCCTTTATCTTCTTGGAATCAGGAGTGGGAAGACATGCTTCAGCCACTCCCCTCATGCCAGACACCCCTTTATGCCCAATCTCTTTATGACTTTCATGCCCCCCCCCACAAAAAAGAGGAAATCACCATCTGACTGGTCAGAGGCATCAGTCAGCCCAAGTTCATTAGCAGCAGGACCCTGAAGCCAGTGTCCCTGTGGCGTGCTCCTGGTGGTGCTTCCTACCCTGTGGGATGGACTCAGTGAGCACACCTGAGGATATTGCCCCAAGACGTAGACCCAAGGAGAAGGGGAGCACTTGGCCCCACTGGAGCCTCGAGACTAAGCCACGCACACTGTGATGGTTAATTTTATGTGTCAACTTGATTGATCATGGAGTGCTCAGAGATTTGGCTAAACATTATTTGGGGGTGTTTCTGGATGAAATTAGCATTTGAATCAATGGACTCAGTCAATGGTTTGTCCTCTCCAGTGTGGTTGGGCATCATCCAATCCACTGAGGGCCTGAATAGAACAAAAGGTGGAGGAAGGAAGAATTCAGCCTCTCCTGCCTGATTGCTTGAGCTGGGACATTGATCTTCTCCTGCACTTGGCGCTCCTGGTTTCAGGCTTTTAGACTAGGACTGAATCACACTACCAGCTTTCCTGGGTCTCCAGCCTGCAGGTAGCAGACTGCAACTTCTCAGCCTCCATACTTATGCGAGTCAATTCCTTACACTAAATCTCTTCTTACATATATACAGGACCCTATCAGTTCTATTTCTCTAGAGAACTCTCGCTAACAGGAACCCAAACTTAGCCTTGCACTAGAGTCAGAATTTGGTACTTTGGGTGCTCGCATGGTTATGGGCCAAGTGACACTTGATCCCAGTCCTGCTGTCGTTCCTGGCGTACTGCTTCTCGACATCCTCAAAGGCGGGTGAAGGGGGAACTCCAGCATGTCTGAATTCCTGGCCGTAGTAATATCATTGAAATTTCATCCTAATTTCTTTCTTTTGTTAATGGAAGGATAGCCCACACAACTGGCTATATACATACATACAGCATATGAAGTGTATTTGTTTCATTGTGTAGCTTGATATCAGGTCTTCCTATTCTCTACACTCATGCAATGTCCACCAAGATCAATAAAAGAACATTTCTAATACCCCACAAGCTTCTATCATATGCTGTGTGTTTGTGTCTCCCCCCAGATGTAATCAATCATTCTGGGTTCAATAAACATGAACTCACTGTGCCTATTCTTGAAGTTCATATAAATGAGGTCATACAAAAATTTTTTTTCATTCAGTATAATACCTGTGAGATTTATCCATGTGGTTGCATGTGCTAGTAGTTTGCTCCTTTTTGTGGCGTATAATGTTCCACTGTATGAAAGTAAGACAACTTATTTAATCCATTTAACTATTGATGGTTATTTAGATTATTTCTAGTTTGGGGCTATGATGACTAGAGCTGCTATGGATATTCTTAGATATGTCTTTTTATGGACACACACTCATTTCTCTTGAGTACATACCTAGAAGTGAAATTTCTGGGTCATAGAGTTGGTGTGTATTTAACTTGAGTAAAAACTATTTTCCGAAACGGCTATTCCATTTTCAACCACACCAGCCACGTATGAGAGCTCCAGTTGCTTCCTATCTATGCCAACACCTGACATCGTTGGTCTTTGGGCTTTTAACCATTTGGTGTAGAGTGGAATCTCATGGTGGTTTTAATGTGCATTTCTATGATGAATAACAATATTGAACGCCTTTCCATGTGTTTATGGCTATCTGTATGTCTTGTTCGTGAGGTGCTTCTTTAAATTGTTTGCCCATTTTTTAATTGTGTGCCTTAATTTCTTTTTTTTTCTTTTCTTTAAGATTTTATTTATTTATTTGACAGAGTGAGAGAGAGAGAACACAATCGGAGGAAGCGGTAGGCAGAGGGAGAAGTAGGCTCCCCGCTGAGCAGAGAGCCTGAGCAGAGAGCTTGATGCGGGGCTTGATCCCAGGACCCTGGGATCATGACCTGACCTGAAGGCAGATGCTTAACCAACTGACCCACCCAGGCGCCTTAATTTCTAAAAGGATCAATATTGAAGAAATAATCAGAGAAGCAACTTCATGCATGAAAATGTACAGCACAGCATTGCTTATAATATCAAAAAAAAAAAAAACAAAAAACAAGAAACAACCTAAATGCTTCACACAGAGAATTAGTTAAGTAAATCATGATAGAATCATATATCCCAATGCTAAGTAGTCTTTTTAAAGGATGCTTATGATAAATGTTAATAAACTGAGGAAATGCTTATAACGTAACGTTTTGATAGTGACTTTTTTCTAATGTAAGCATTAAAAGACAAACTGGAAGGGAAAACACCAAAATGTCACTGCTGGTTATTTCTCAATGTTCTACAATGGGTACATATTACTTTTATAATCAGGAACACAATAAACATTATTTTTTTTTAACTGCTGAGGCTATTAAGGCTGACTGAAATTGAGTATTATGAACAAACCATTGCCTGCACAGAAACTATTCCTGTGACTTTCACCATCTTTGGGCACAATTTTCTCAGCCTGAATACCTTACAAACACCTTCTCAAGAGAAAATTGTTTTGTTTACTCCACATGCTGTAAAGGTACCTTTGTGTCTGTGTTCCGATTAGGTCTCTATCAAAGGATGCCAATGTACTGCTCGAATTTGAAAAGACCTAAATGGGACTCAGTAATGGGGCATTTAGGGAACAGGTAAGCTCATCTGCAAATGGACACAGTTCTGATCCTAAGCAAAGCAGAGAACGGACACAAAGTTCATGAGGGCAGGGACCTCTATGACTGTCCTCTTCACTCTTGTGTCCCCGGTGCCCACCATAGGAAATTGGGCTCCCTAGATATATGTTGGATGAATGAGTGAATGAATTTAACGATAAGAGTACCGATTTTCCCTTTCAAACAATCCAGACCTGCATATACAAAAGAGTGTTTTCCCCACAAAGACCTCCCCTTGGGAGGCTATAAATAGTTCTTACAATAGCACTCCCATGGCATAATACATTAGACATTTCTTTTATAGAATTACTTCCAGAGTCTATAATATATTCCTCTGAATAGTCTCAGGGTGGCAAATCAGGAAGAGTAGAAGGAAGGCCTCCTAGAAGGGGAGTTGGAGGTGAGGCAGGATTCAGCCGCCATCTTTTCCTCCTAGGCACTGAGGAGACCCCAAACCAGGCAGGACTGTACAGAAAGCTTGATCCAGACACAATGGACCAGCAGCTTCGCCTCCTCCAGGCTTCTGCACACCCCCTTCCACCATATTAGCCCTCCTAAAGGTCATTCTCATCCTGTCACTTGCCTACTTCCAAACCTTTGATGGATTCACAATAGAGGCCAAGCCTCTTAGGTCTTTATTACAGTCCCCCAGGGTCTGACTCCTTCTGTCCCAGCCTCATCTCCCACAGCTCCCTGGTGTGTACTTCCCTAGGGGAAGAGAGCTGCATCCTGAGACTCTCTGGGCTTCCCACCCATCCTGACTGGGCTCTGAGAAACACCACAATGTTGGAAGGCATGGCCACCCAGGAGGAGGTTCATCTATAGCTCCATTGCACTAGAGATTGGGCAGGGAAGAGTTGGAATGATATTCTCATCAAGCCGGGAAGCTCTGGACCAGTGATTCTCAACCCCACCACACATTAGGATCACCCAGGAGGCTGTGACAGAGTGGCCAGCTGGCCACCAAAGTTTACGATTCCCTCCAAGTGTGGCTGGGAAGTGGCCTCCCTGCCAAGGACTAGATTTCCAATTTCCCTTGCATAGAGATGGGACCATTGACAGAACTCTTGCCAATGGAATGCGGGTGGAAGTCACGTACATCGCTTCTGGAGCTGGCCCATAAGAATCCTCCCAAGCAATCCTCCATCTGCTGACTAGATGTTGAAGGCCAGGTGACCCTGGAAGCCATGAGTTGATGATGACAGAGCCTCCATCAGCTGGGACCTGAATGACTCTGTGGAGCATAGCCACCAGGCAGAATGAACTTTACAGAAGCAAGAAATCCTTCTCCCACTTCAGGCCATTAAGATTTAAAGGTTTGTCTGTTAGAGCCTCTAAGGCTACCTTAATAGAGGACTTTTTGAAAAACGGCATGCTTGAGCCCTAGCCTCAGATTCTGACTTAGTTACCTGGGGTGGAGCCAGGCTCTGGTATGTTCTAAATCTCCCCATGTGACTCTAATGTCAGGGCTGAGAACCAAGCTCTAGGTGCTCAGAAGTATTCATAGATCTTCAGAGAGTTCATTTACCAAATCACGGAGCCCCACTCCAGGCCAGACACTGGACTACTCCCTGGAAGTTTTATCTCTAAAACCGGTAGAGACTCCGCTTCTTTCCCACCCATGACCATGGCCCCAGATCGTGCTACCTTAGACTTGAAGGCAAATAGAGATCTCCCCCAGCAGGTGTCTGTTTGGGGGCCTGGTAGGCCTCTCTCCCTGCCATGCACCCCAAGACTCTGCCTACCACCTGAACCAGAGTGTGGATCTGGAGAAAGGTTTAAACATTTCCTCTGGGCAGCCCATGGTGCTACGTCAAGCACACCAATGTCTTAGAGCATCACACCAAACACTGGCGGTCCTTGAGGTGGCATCAGGAACACAAAGATGGTTAAGATGGGGCCCCAGCCCTTGAAAAGCCCGCAGTTCAGTGGCAGACATAGACTATGGTCCTGGGCGTGGAGCAAAAGGGTCATCTAAAGGCATTCTGGGTCCCTCACCTACTGGAGTGGTAGGAAGAGCTTTGAACCCTTAATACTGCCGCTCCCACTGCCCGAAGACGACTTGGCACCATAGGTGTTGAACAGGGCACTGCAGGGGCCCTCAAGAGGGAGTGGCTAACTCCTGGAGGGCATCAGGGAAGACCTGAGAGAGGGCTTGAGGTTTGAGTTGGGTCTTGAAGGAAAGCAAGAATTAGTTGGACAGACAAGAGGGACAGGCAACACAGGTAGAAGTCACAGAAGCAAGAGAGTGCAGGAAAGTGTTCAGAAGTCAGTTCGATCTGGCGGGAGACCGAGGAGCAAGGGGCTGGGGGTACGAGGATAAAGCTGGAGAGGGAGCTGGGATGGTTTGAACAGAGCCCAAAATCTGAGGCTCAGGGGTTTGGATGGCAACGCGTAGGCCCTCGGGGGCCCTGGATTCATGGTTTATGACATGGATTCATGGTTTTCAAAGGGGGCTTGTAATGGGGGGTGTACCAATGAGAAGGAGAGAAGTGGGAGGCGGTAGCCCAGCAGAGGGGCTATTAGTCATCCAGACATTGGTGATCAGGGTAGTGGCTATGGTGATGGAGAAAAGGGTTCACCCTCAGGACCCCAGGGTTCCCTCCTCCAAGAGGCAGCAACATTGCTTGGAGAGAATACTGAATTTGGAGCCTCCACCTGCTGTATCCTTGGTCCAAGAAGCTCCTCTTCCATCTCTTTATTCTTATCCTTTGGCTCTGTCCAAACACCACTTCCTCAAGAGAGGCTGTCCCAGTCCATCATATCAGAGTGGGTAGTGACTCAGTTTCTCCCCATCGCACCCCGCTGTGATTTCATGATCTGTGACTTTATTCATTTGTTCACGGGTTTCTGTAAGCCTGTGAGGACAGTCATCTCAGCTGTCCCATTTACCGCGAATCGCTGGCTCTGAGCACAGTGCCTGGCGCCGAGTAGGTGCTCCGCAGGTTACATCATGGCCTCAGGTCCTTGTTCCTCCTGCACCCATGCTCTTTGCTATGAACTTCGCAGTGCTCTCTCACTGTGGGTGGGATGGCTCTCTCTGCCTCTTCATTTGAGTCTGGCAACATGACTTGCTTCAGCCAGTAGAATAAGGTGCAAAGGGCCGTCTGCTAGCTCCAAGCTTGGGCCCAAGAGACCTTGTGCGCGTCTGCTCCCGCCGTGGCAAAGATGTGCCACGCTCGCCCATGGGTCTCAGGACGGGGAAGAGAGCCATCCCCAGCCAAGCTCAGTCCAGGCCAGCTGATCCACAGACCCAGGAACAGAAATAACTGGGGTTGTAAGCCACTGCGATCTGGGAGTGGCTTGTTACGTAGCAATTTTCTCTGCCTATAAAATAAAGGTGCTTCCTGGGGCTGGTTTAAACATCTCCGTCCAAGGTCTCTGGTTTTTCTTTAACCGTGGCGGCTCCGGGCTCCCCAGTTCTGCCCTCTCCCTCCTCTCACACACGCTTACTGCCTTGTGTCAGCCCTCATGAATAACCATGCGGCATCCCCTTTCCAGGGCCAAGTTCATGGCTCCTGAGAGCCCCTCTTTACTGATGCTGCCTCTTCTCCAGCTCCTGCGCCAAGCTCCTGAGTCCTGATGTGCAAACCAGAGAGCCGCCAGCAGCCCCAGGAAGAGCCCTGTCCTCGCCAGGACAGCTTAGGTGAGCCCGGGGATGGTGGCCGGGGTGGATTCTGAATGTGAGGGGCCCATCTGAGCTGGTTGTGAGACAGGAGGGCCTGAAGTCGGGGAGTCTTAGGACTGTCTGGAACTGACCTTCATCTAGCATATGGGGAAACTGAGGCATAATTCATCTAAGGTATGGGAACCCCAAGGCACGAGGAAGTAAACAGACTAGCCCAAGTCAATGAACCCGATTCCCTGACTCCCAGCCCCGGGCTCCTTCCACTGCCCCCTGCTGGTCAGAGGCCGGGCAGAACACAGGCAAAAGTTGGAGGCTGGGATTTATTTATTCCTTTGCTGACTTACTCAACCCCCAGGCAGGGGACACCTGCCATAGGCCAGATCTTGCCTGGGGGTGGTGCATCTATTCGATGTCAGGTCCTGTGTTGGGGAGCTTATACCAGGATCTGGGCTGGGTGAGCTACTGGGGGCCAGGCCATGAGCTGGCAGAGCACCTACTGTGTGTGGGTTCTATGCCAGGTGCCACCTACTCCATGGCAGATAGCCCAAAGACTCTGCTGCCTCGGCCTCCCAGCCAGTCCCTCTGTCGTCCCTCTGTTTCTCTCTGGATGCTCTGTCTTCCTTCCCTTGCTCTCAATGGGCTTCTGCCGACTTGCTCTCCTTCTCTCGATTTCTTCTCTTCTCTGCCTCTGAAGTTTTCTGTCTGTGTCTCTGTGCCTCTCCTCCCGCCTCCTGCATGGGCTCTGTCCCTCTCTGTCACCGCCACTCCACCCGGGTCTCCGGTTCAATCTCTTCTCTCTCTGGGCCTATACAGCCCTTCTCTCTCTTGCTCAGGATTTTCATGTTCTCCCTTCTCTGTCTCTGTGTCTCTGTGACTCCTCCACTCTCAGGGTCTCTGTCCCTCTCTCTCAGCCTGTCTCCCCTCTCCCCACCCCCTGCACCCCCACCCCGGGGCTCTGTTTCCCGTAAGCTACAACTGCACGCATGTTTGCTGAAGTAGCCTTGCTCTTTCTCCGTGATGGGTAACAAGAGGCCGTATGTTTGCACTGACTGGAAATCCTGAATTCCTTCTCAGCAAAGAGAGACAAGCACCCTCTTGGTTTATAAATATTAATTATAGGCACCGGGTAATGAGAGAACAGGGTGGCTGTCGGCTGTGATCTCTGATTGTTTGACTAATCCTAGAGACAGTTTAAACAAGACAATTATTACCTGACGGGAAGAGGGAGTGAGGAGCGAGCGTTGTGTCCTTTCATAAAGATTGGCTTGGCAAATGGCAAGGGACACGCACTCACTGAAGACACCCGGACAGTGTCCTTGGGCAAACCCCTCCCCCTTTCTGGGCCTCAGTTTCCCCTCTCCCGAGAGGATTCCCTTCTAACTCTGACCTATTGATATGAAGGTGCCACTTTGTCAGAGGATTAGGCAGACCATTTCAGAGCATCTGCCAAGCAGGGATCGTGGACCGACAGAGGGAAGGCCCAGCTCAGAGGAGAGGCGCCTCAGGAGTCATGTGGGGCAGCATCCGGCTCCTCTGGATCCTTGGGGTGATTCATGAGTCTGTCCTGGTTTGAGTCAACTCCTGCCCCCCAGCCCAGGGAAAGATCCTGGCTTGAGGCACAATCTTGAGCAGGACCTGAAGTTTGTCCCATGTTGCAAGCCAGACTTGCCAGACCTATCACCGGCTGGACAGGCCTTCCACGTACCTCAGTTTTTCTTTCTGCAAAATGGGGGTGACAAGGCATAAACTTATGCAGCTCTCCTTGATGCCAGAGTTAAAAGTCGATGTAAATTGAATCTGAGAAGTCCCAGACTGGCCTTGTCTGCCAGAGGCCGCTCCAACAATTACCCTCTCTCCAAGCTCATGTCTCAATTCAATAGTTATTGACATTATGTGCAAAGCAGAGAAGCGATTCCCAACACCCAGCCAGGAAGAAGGCTTGGTGGAGGAAAAGGAGCAACATCTGGAACATGGAGTGTGCCTCTGAGGGGTCCCTGGCCAAGGTCCCCACGGTGAGGCAAAGTGGGCTATTCCTTCTAGAATATATATTTTCTCAAAGCCCCTCTCCCCTGGAGAGATCTTTACACTTGAAGCACACCACACCATCATCTCTTGGGAACACAGGTCAGCCTGCAGGAAAGCTGCTGCGACATATGTGGTCCCCGTTTGGCAGAAGCAGAAACCGAGCTAGGAAGCATCCTGATCTCTTGCCCAAAACCATGCAAGTAGAAAGTGGCCAAGCCAGGAGTCAAACCCTGCTCTCTGATCCCAAAACTCAGCTGTAGGTCCTCACTGGGTTCCCAGGCCCATCGGCCTGCAATGCCTCCCAAGGGCCCAGGAGCCCAGCGGGCCTCCTCTCCCTGAGACTCTACCCTCCCATCACTGCAGTGGGGCCAGGCCAGCCCATGGAAGGTCCTCACAAATATTTACTGTTGGAACAGAGGAAGGAGGGAATGTTCTTCAAGGTTCTGGCTGTGTTTCCACCAGTGACTCCTTGCCTGATAGTTTAAAGACTATGTACCTGGATTCAGATCTTCGCTCCAACATGTGTGTGTGTGAGATCTTGGACAGATTAGCCTCTCTGGACCTCAGTTTTCTAAACTGTAAAATGAGAATAACATTCGAAAGGACTTCACTTTCATATAGTAAGTGTTCTATCAGTGTTGGCTATTATGAATAACTGCCTCCTAGCATCCCTCGTTCCAGAGCCCCTGAGGACACCTCACCAGATTTCACATGAAGGCAAATGAGGAGGGAACATCAGGCTGCTCTTGTGATCGTGCTAGATGCCTTCTGTTAGTGTGGTTAAGGAGCTTGGGGAGGGGTTCCAGCTCAACCCTGGCCCTCGTGAAGCCAGCGGCAGGCAGAGCACCTCCACCTCCCTCAGCCTCCCCAGCCCTCGGTCGGTGGACAGGCGCCATGGGCCCCTCCTGGCTGACCGTGGACAGGGAATGAAAGCTCCTGGCCCCGTGGCCTCATGAAAGTCCCAATCCCACAGGACTGGGAGGGGTTGGGGGAGACAGTGACCTGCTTAAACAAACCAACCTTCGAGAGTCCTCACTGCACCCCGCAGGCTCAACCCCAACCAAGTGCTTCCCAAGAACCCTTTCAAATCCAAGTACAGACGCAGCAGAGTGGGTCCTCGGGGAGCCATGGGCTGGGCTTGCAGCATGAATCAGAGCGCAGCCAGCCCAGACAGCGCAGGCTGTCAGCAGAAAGGAGCTGAATGTCTTCTGCCTCTTCCTGAGCTTTCTCTTCTAGCCTTCCGAGCGGCTTGAGAGGCTCCCCAGCCTTAAATCTTTCATGAGGCCCCGGCACACAGCAGGCCTTCGCCGGCGCCTCCAAAGCAGTCCCGGCCAGCTCGAGGGCTGAGATGCAAGCCCATTTTCAGGCTGGGCAGCTCGAGGCCCCGGCCCTCCTGCCTCGGGTACTGCTGACACTGCCCAGAGGCTTACAGTTATCAGGGAAATGTGTGTGCAGCTCCCTCACATCTGTGCTCCTCCCCAGCCTCCCTCCCTCCTTCCTGCCCTCCCACCACCCCTCCTCCCCGTCCTGCCAGACTCCTGCCTGCAGCCAAAGCCTTCACAGCTCCCCCTAAAGATTTCCAGGAAAATCTCCCTGCAGATTCAAAAGGAGCTCAGCCCTAGCCATTCACATTTTCCACTTGAATCCCTCCCTGTGCACGTTCATCGAGCTATTATCCGTTCCGCTGACCAACTTTGTCATCTGGGGCCAGCATCCCGATCTGGGCCTCAGTCTCCTCATCTGTAAAGCAAGGGACGTGAGGGTACCTATGTCCGAGGGTGAGTGAGGAGCAATGAGAAGTTGCCCACAAAGTGTTTAGCCGAGGGCCGGGCCCACAGAGCCAGTGACCCGGGCGCCGTAGCTGGTACTATGCACGTTTCATATTCCCTGAGTCCACGCTGTGCGCCCAGCCCCGGAGCCACACGGGTGAAGCCAAGCAGCATCCCTATTCTCGAAGAGCTCACTAGGACATGGAAGAGCAAGACAGGTCAACAAAAATGCCCATATGGTGGGAAACGTTTGCAGCGTAGAACAATGTGCCAGTTACAGGGAGGCATGAAAAAGGAAGAGCTTGAGAGAGGGATGTGGGCCTGTGTGGATGGACTCTCAAAGGCTGGGGAGGAGCTCACCGGGCAGCCAAGGTAGGATAGACATTGCAGGCAGATGGAACGATAGTTGCAAAGACTCAAAGGTAAGAAACAGGGCCTCCGAGAACGAGAGGCCCGGAGACACGGCAGAGCGAGCCGCTGGAGGCCAGGGTCGGGCAGGCCCTGGCGTCACGGCGAGGCTGGACTCCGTCTGCAGGCACCGAGGTCATGGTGCGGGGAGGGTTTTAAGCAGGAGAGTAACAGGATCACGCTCAAGTCTTAAGCAACACGCACGTTCCAGCCTGCAGGGTTTACATAACTTTTCTTTTTCTTCTCGAGCATTTATCCAGCCTCGAAATTTTAGAGCAAGCATTTTCCCTTAGTTCTATTCAACCTGAAAGCGGCAGTGGTATGCAGCTTGCGTGGTATTGAAATGCAGGTGGCCTTTGCGCGGCAGTGTTGCTAAAATTACCAAAACTAACCACAGCCAGGGAAGGGCCATTATCGGAAACAGATTTCATTACCATGGAAACCAGCAGATAATGCCAAGTCCAGTCATTTTTATTCTCTGAAAAGAGAGAGAGACAAGGAGAGAGGAAAAGAGGAAGAGGGAAAGCGGCAGGAGAGAGAAAAGGGTTGGAAGGAGGGGGAAGCCGAGGCGCCCGCAGAGGGGCGGGGCGAGCTGGGGCATCTGGCGAGGCCTTCAGGCCACACAGGCCTCCGGTCCAAGGCCCCGGGCCTCGGCTAAGGTTACGGAGTGTGCGCCGCGTGCCGCAGACTAGCAGGGGGCAGCCAGGAAGGTGCTTGTGGTGTGACCGCCGCTGCCGCCCCAAAATGGGGGAAAAGGTATAAATGCCACCCGAAAGAGCTGCCCCAGATGCAGCTCAAGGCCACCCTGAAGGTCTCTGCCGATAGCAGCGGACTGGGAGTCAGAAGACCTGGCTTGGAGTTAAGGCTCTGCCCAGAGTGGCTTGTGACCTTGGACAAGGTCACGGAAATTCTCAGAGCCTCAGTTTCTTTGGGCGTCCCAAGAGGGACCTCCTGGGAGAGTCATGACGGTCTGGTGTGCATGGCTGCCAAGGCACTTCGTAACTAGAGAGGGCTATGGGCACAGAAGGCCCTGCGAGGCTCCAGGATTCCTGCATCTGTGTCTCTCTCTTGTTCCCTGATTTGAAGGGCTGCTTCCTCCCATCGCCCAGCTCCCTGGCCCGCTGCAGCCGGGGAACCCAGCCCACATAGCCCCAGATGTGAAGGTCTGGGCACCAGGCCCTGCTGAGAGCTCTGGGGGTGCTGAGCGGAGGGGCAGCGGGAGAGTGGGGGACCAGGGAGGGTTTCTCAGCAGGGCTGAGACAAGGCATCCGCTGGCTCGGTCCAGGAGAAAGGGAAACCAAAGACAGAGGGGGAGTTGGTTGGCAAGACAAAATGAGGTGTGCCAGGAGACCCCGGGGTCAGGGGAAGGGCCTGTAAATACTCTGGGATCCTGGGGAAGGAGTGAGGAGGAGCTTTCAGCTGCCAAAGCATATAGTCAGGGGGAGCGCGGTTAAAAGGAAGCCTCAGAAAAGGCGCATCACAGCGCGTGCGCTACACAAATGTCACCAGATCCAGCGTCCGTCCCCTACAAGCTGGTTCCAAATGCAGACTCTGCCACCCCCATCCCCACCCCCCGGCCTCCTGGCGCTTCATCTCCGCATTCCACTCTGAGAGGCGCCGGGGCTAAGTCACATCCCTTCCCTGAGTCTCAGTTTCTTCATCTATATAACGGGGCTAAGAACACCCTCCCGCACACACAGGCCTGTCGGGAGGATTCAAGACAAAACAAAACAAACAAACAAAAATGAAAAGCGCCCTATGACTGTAAGACCCTGTTCCAGTGTTATGTGGTTCTTGCTATTTACACACAGGGAGACCAGCCTCCCAGGGTAACAAGGCACTTCCATAACAAAATGACTTGATTAGACTGTTCTCTCAAAAACACTGCTCCCCAGCTAACGCTATCCTGCCGGCGGGCCGCGCCCCAGTCTTGCAGCTGCATATTAAATCTTCATCCCATCAGCACTTGACTGAATTTGTAGAAACAAAATGGAAGAGGGAACTCAGGCATGAATTAGCAGTTTAAGACAGGAATGAGATTACGATAAAATCCCCACTCTCTCCATCCATCAAAATGTAATAAGAATAGAAAACTAATGTGAAAATATCAACATGACCTATTGCTTCCAGCCTGTCATCACCATCTTTTATGATCGAGCCTCACAAGATGTGAGCATCTCATTTCGCTGTAAGCATCATGCTGTCGGCAGGAGACAAACCTTGTCCGAAGCAGGCAGCACACTTGGGCAGAGTCTCAGCAGGGGCGGGGGGAGGGGTGCAGGGGAAGGGACCAAGTGTGATGCCGCTCCCTGGCTTCCCGAGTCACGGAGCATGAGAATGAATCAGCACGGCTGGAGACCAGGGGTGTTGTGTTTTGTTTCTGACTCTGTCTCTGGGTGGGGAGGCCCCAGCCCTATCCGAGGATCATAGCTCCTATCCTAGACGATGTCTGGGAAAGGACATTTCCTAAGTTCTGAACATCCCCAGTTGTGACAGCAATGACAGCCTCAAGAAGCAGCCTCACACCCTCCCTGCCGGCAACCTGTCTAGCCGCTTGGGCACCGCGGGATACAGAGCAGGTTCACGGGGGGCAGTGGTATTATCATTTGTCCCTATAGCAGCAAACGAGGGGTGGATAGGCTCAGAGAAGCAATGGGACTTGCTCAAGAATACACAGCAAGTGAGGGGTAGACTCCAGGTCTGCTGTGCTCCTCGTCCAGTGCTCTTGGCATGGTCAGCAATGTGCCAGGACTGAGCTTGCGCTGGAGGTATACAAAGCAGGAGCTCATAGCCTTGTTCTATCCTGAACTTCTTCTCCCTCCAACCGCCTCCCCCTCCACTCCACTCTGGCTACCCTGGCTTCCTATTACTCCATAAAAGCACTGAATTTTTTCCCAATCGGAGACTTTGAACACTCTCTTCTTTCACACCGGAATGCTACTGCAACAGTCTGGGTGAGAGATGGGGGTGTCTGCGACTAGGAGCGACAGTGGAGGTGGGACCAAGAGTATGGACTCTGAAGATGGTGCCAACGGGGTTTGCTAATGGATCCAATGTAGGGTAAGAGAGAAAAAGAGAGGAGTCAAGGATGGCACCAGGAATTTTGGCCTGAACAACTAGAAGAATGCAGTTGCCACGAACCAATAAATTGGTTCTTGTTTTTGTTTTTTGAGGGAGAGAGAGAGAGAGAGAGCCTGCATGTGTGCGTGCCCAGACGTGTGCAGAAGGGGCAGGGGCAGAGGGAGAGAGAGAGAATCTTAAGCAGGCTCCACAATCAGTGTAGAGCCTGAGGTGGGGCTCAATCGCACGACCCTGAGATCATGACCTGAGCCAAAATCAAGAGCCAGACGCTTAACCGACTGAGCCACCCAAGGCATCCCCTAATAAATTGTTTTTTTTATGCTTAAGCCCATTTGAGATGGAATTTTATCACTTAAAATGAAAAAAAAAAAATCTTGTTGAATACAGAGACTAACGGCCAGAGGTAGCTGCGTAGGGAGTAGAGAAGAGGGGACAGATGGAAGAGACAAGGTAGATGCCTGCTAGGATGTAGCAAGACACTGGGGTGTCAAGACAGAACAAAGAGGACTCTGGGGTTTCCAGCCCAGGTGGTTAGGATTACGGCAGCCTCGTTCATGGGACGTCCAGGCTCAATCGAGTGTATGACTCTTCCTCCTTAACGTCTTGAATTTTGGGCACCAGCTGCTGGAGCTCTGCAGAGAGCTCAGGGTTGGAGATAAATCAGTTACCATTTGTTATGTGCTTTCAGTGAGCCAAGCCCCGAGCGCAGCTCATTGTGTACAAAACTCTATCCGGTTAGTACACATGTCTCCATTTTACAGATGACGAAAGAGAGGCTCAGAGAAGTTATAGGGCTTGACCAAAACCATGCAATTAGAAATAAAGATTTGGGAGCCACCAGGAGAAACAAAGCCCTTCGCCTGTAGGTGTCATTATGAATCTGGAACTAGAGGTGATGAGGGGGTCCAGCCCTGGTTGTGCTGCTCGCTCTCCATGTGGCCTTGCGGGAGCTCTCCTCCCACTCCGTGCTCGCTTCCCCATCTGGGAAATGTCCAGGTTGGGCTTGATGGTCTCCCCAATTCCTCATGACTCTCAGTCGTCCTATTTGGACTGCAGTGGACTGGGGTAGGCAGAAACGGTCTGCCACCTGGATTGAGTACCTAGTGTATGCAGCATCTTCTCCAGGGAGGAGACCAGAGAAAGGAAGGGCTGTGGGCTTGCCATGGTCTGCCGAGGGTCCTGGAGCCCACCCTCAGAGGGCTCCCAGCGTGGTGGGGGCTGAGCACGTGGGGTCACAGCAAACAGCTCTGCTGGGAGAGACTGAGAAGCCAAGCCAAGCTCCTGCCCACGACTGCTCACAGCACATGCTCTGCATTTCATTCATCATTTGCAAGGAGCTGCTACCCTCTTCAGAGTCTCTTCTTGCTCCAAGAGCGTTTGGCTTCTGCCTTTTCTGATCCAGCTTCCGCCCTTTACCCTGTCCCCTTCCACAGCCACCAACAACTGGGGACAATATTTTCCTGCAAGTTTGGGAGATTCAGGTAGAAGTGACTCAGTTCATTATGGGCTCCATAATGTAAAGAACACGTGTGATCCAGGTCCTGGGAGACGCGCCCGGCAAAGGTCCAGCAGTAGTGTGAGGGATGCATCTGGGAGGGCACCCTGAGTGATGAACTGATGAATGTAAGGGCCACAGGAAGGTGCACGAAATAACGTAAGCAATGGCCGTGGTCGGATTTGCTGAGTTACGCGGACACTGCCAGAGTCGAGTTTCCCCGTGGAGCTGCCATGATTTGCTAATGTGGAAAAATGCCCACAGCCAGGTCCACCATTCTGTTAGATGAGATTTCAGCAAGTACATCACAGTGTCGGAAGGGTGGGGGGATGGTACCATTGTTAGGGGGCCCTGGAAACATGGCCAATGTACAGATAGAGCAGGTCTGAGCCTTGTTCATGGTTATCTCTAGGGCTTAGCACATAGTAGGTGCTCAATGAATAGTTGCTAGGCAAACAAATGGACGAGCCCAGTGAACAGCACTGCGCCCAGATGCACTGAGTGACAGCACCCACCATTGAGGAGGGCTTCTCCCAGCACTGCTCCCAGGGCCTGCCCGGGACACAGGGACCACAGATACAACAGAAGTAGGTCATCTGAGGAACCAACTGTATCTCTCCTTGCACTCTTGCTACCTCTCTCAGTCTCTGGCTTTGTGGCTAGAAAGAAAACAAAGAAGGGTCCCCCTCATCCCTGCAGAGACCCTCCCATCAAGCTAGACCTTCCCAGGGTAGGAGCCGTCTACCCTCCCCTTTACTTCCAAAGCTGGGCCAGCGGCTCAGCACCTAGGACATGGAAATCCAAGCTTTGGGCTCCCACCCCCCACCCCCCGCCCCCGCACCGGACCC